>NW_012151585.1:753388-796792 GCF_000956105.1 Propithecus coquereli | reverse complement strand
AGCCTAGCTCACTGCAACCTCAAACTCCTGGGCTCAAGCTACCCTCCTGCCACAGTAGGGGATTTTTTTTTTCTATTTTTAGTCACCCAGCTAATTTTTCTTTCTTTCTTTTTTTTTTTTTTTTTTTAGTAGAGCTGGGGTCTCACTCTTGTTCAGGCTGGTCTCGAACTCCTGAGCTCAAGCAATCCCCCCATCTTGGCCTGGCCTGTTATTTTATATCTTTATAATCAAGAAGTGAAGGGGAGGTAGCAGGCTGCAAGCAAAGGACTCAATGCAGACCTGATTTCTCCATTAGGCACAGTAGGTTCTGTGTCTAGGGCTCGTGATAATTTTAGCAGTCCATGAAAATGTTTTAATCTTAATATCTTTTAAAATTGGAAGAAAACATATAATAATAATATGATAATGAACCCAGCCTGAGTTATATTCACCTTTTTACGAAAGCAGTTGCAAAATCTTTTTTTTTTTTTTGAGACAGGGTCTCGCTGTGTCACTCTGGCTAGAGTGCAATGGCATCGTCATAGCTCACTGCAAACTCAAACTCCTGGGTTCAAGCTATCCTTCTGCCTCCTGGGTAGCTGGGACTACAAGTGCGTCATGACGCCTTGCTAATTTTTTTTATTTTTAGTAGAGATGTGGTCTTGCTTTTGCTCAGGCTGGTCTTGAACTCCTGACCTCAAGCAATCCTCCCACCTCGGCCTCCCAAAGTGCTAGGATTACAGGCGTGAGCCACTGCCCCCGCCCTATTTTTTTTTTTTTTTTTTTTTGAGACAGGGTCTCACTGTGTTGCCTGGGCTAGAGCGCCGTGGCGTCATCTTAGCTCACAGCAACCTCAAACTCCTGGGCTCAAGCAATCCTCCTGCCTCAGCCTCCCGAGTAGCTGGGACTACAGGCATGCGCCACCATGCCCGGCTAGTTTTTTCTATATATTTTTAGTTGTCCAATTAATTTCTTTCTATTTTTAGTAGAGACGGGGTCTCACTCTTGCTCAGGCTGGTCTCGAACTCCTGAGCTCAAACAATCCGCCCGCCTCGGCCTCCCAGAGAGCTAGGATTACAGGCGTGAGCCACCACGCCCGGCCCCGGCCTAATTTTTAATACATATATTTTAAATGGAGGAAGGGGCCCAGGAAGGCAAAAATTCCTAGGAGCCACGACAGTCATACTGCAGTCTCAGCTCGATGTTGAGAAGGAGTGTCCAGATTCAGCGGGAAAGAGCGTAGTGACGGATTTGCAGCGTCTGCCCAGGGCTCACGAAGAGGGGGCGTGGCATCCTGAGACGGTTATCTCTGCTGTGGTGAGATGAGCACAGGTACACCTTGGGTTCAAATCCCAGAGGCACAGCTTAATCATTTCACCTTTCTGAGCCTGTTTCCTAACCTGCAAAACGGAGTTCACAAAACCTTTGCGAGGTAAGGAAGGAAGGGAGAGTGCAAGCTAACACGGCACCAGGTACTGTTCTAATGAGCCTTACGTGCACGAACCCCTGTGTCCTGCCACCCCCCACGGGGCAGGTCATATTGCATCACCACAGTGTGCGTTATGGAGAATCGAAACTTTGATTGGAATTTCGTCCAAAGAAATAAAAAGCCACAAACCATGAGTCCCCCGTCTCTCCTTCCCTATCTTAAAAGTGGAGGGTCTGGCCCAGAAACTCCCGTGTCCGTCAGCGTCCTGCCTGCACCCCCTGCCGGCGACAGGTGGCGCTGTCCGGCCGCATCCTGCGGGAGTGTTCACACTCTCGATCGGCGGAAGGAGCGTGGGCCCTCCCTGGTCTGGGGCAGTGAAGGCCCGGGCGCCCGAGAGGAGCTGGGACCCGGCCCGGAGCTAACGGGAGGCAACCACGCGAGTCCGGGGCGGAGACCGCGCTTGGGCGTGGCCTCTGGCAGGGCTGGGCCTCTGGCGGGGGCGGGGCCAGCGTGCGGGCCCAGACGTGGCGCAGCGACCCGGAGGTTCTCCTCCCGCTTGCGCATCTTCTTCGGCTGGTCTGATGAGCGTCCTGTTGCCTCCGCCGCCGCTGCTGCTGCTCCTCGCGGCGCTTGTGGCCTCGGCCACAGCCGCCACCACTTACCGGCCGGACTGGAACCGTCTGCAAGGCTTGGCCCGGGCTCGGGTAGAGGTAAGCGCGCCGGCCTCCAGCGCGGTGGCCTCATAGCCGTGGGACCACCGCCTGCTCCGGCCTCAGGGCCACCCCGACCCCGATCTCCCCCCTTTCCTCTGGCACCAGAATCATCCTTCCCACACCCCAGCCTCCGATTGCTCCAGCACCCACCGTGGAAGCCTGAGACACCCGACCTTGCGGCCTGGAACTCCAGACCCTTCCCCAGCTCCCAGCATGACAGCGGTTCCCCAGACACATTGGCCTAGTCTCCTGTCTCTTGTCCTGGCCTATGACTCTCCCAACCCTGCCCGTTGGAGCCCAACTTCCCTACCCGAATCACTCCGTGTTTTCCTGGAATTCCTCTCCCACCCCAGTTCTAGGGCTTGGAGCTCCAGAGAGTCTCTCTTCCTTCTCCTGGGGGAGAGGAAGACTTTCTGGGTGTCTCCCCTCATCATGCAGGAGCCAGAGAAGGGGGCCAACTCGGAAAGAGAACCAAGTTGGTAACTCGGTTATCAACATCTACTTGGTAGGGGTTCCCCATCCTCTCTCACTGCCAGGAAATTCTATTCTGGAGTCCCTGGCTCGCTCCATGATTTTGACCATCACAGCCCCTCTCTGAGCCTTGGTTTTCTGAACTCCTGACTTCAAGCGATCCTCCCACCTCAGTCTCCCAGAATGCCAGGATTACTGACATGAGCCACCACAACAGGACCTGAGCCTTAGTATTTCTGTCTAACAAAAGGGGATAGGATGAAAGAGACCTAGAATGGGTGATCCTAGGGTCTGGGCTCCTGCTGGGAGGTGGCTTCCTCTCGGGAATGCAGGGAGGTGCCCTCCCATCCTGCCATTTCAGGGAAGCAACCAGATGGTCTGTGGGGCTGGGCCGCAGGTGGCAGGCAGGGCCAGCTCTGCCTGCAATAGGGTAGGGACCAGATGGCAGGTGTCTCTAATGGGGGCCCCCAGGGCAGTTCTGAGCTGTTTCCTTCTGGTCTGCCTCCATTTGACCCCTGAGATTTCAGGGGTCAAAGGCCAGGCCCAGGTCTCTACTGCCTGAGAGGAGCAGGGGGATCATTTCTCCTGGGCATTGGGAGTGAGTCAAAAGTCACTAGGATATTCAGGCAAGAGCCCCAAGGCAGGAAAGCATGCTGTAAGTCTCTGGCCTTACTCCTTTCCCCTGGTGTCTCTAGGCCAGAGTTTCCCCACCGATACAGAGTTCCCCCTTCTGCCCACAAGGGACTTCCATCTCCTACACACCTTGGGAATTGCTGTTCAGGGACAACTCACAGTCTGACCCAATTCAGGGATGAGGATGAAATGGCTTTGAGGGTGTGGTTGGGGTAGATGTGAAGGACTCCTGACCTATCCCATTTTGTCCCCCTCCAGACCTGTGGGGGATGACAGCTAAACCGCCTGAAGGAGGTGAGTTTGAAGGAATGGGTCCCCAGCTGTGTCCCCCCTGAGCCTCTTGGGGAGTGGGCAACGTGGTCCCAATTATTAGGGCATGGGGAGGATCCCTGGGCTGGCAGTCAGGAGCCTGCACCCGACTTGCTGTAGGACGTCAGTGGGCGTCAGTGTCCCGTCTGTATCTGGGGGTGGGAGGGAGCTGGGACCATGATCTCTAACGCTCTGGTTCCTCCCCAGGTGAAGGCTTTCGTCACCCAGGACATTCCATTCTAGTATCCTTCTCCTGTTCTGAGGAAGGGGAAATGGGAGGGCACCAGGAGGGATCTCCTTCCGTTCAACTGCACAGACAGGGATGGCAAATGGTTTTCGACTGACAAGTGGAATTGATTGGTAATGACTGCCCAGGGGACTCTGAGGTGGTCTCCATGCCGGGTCGGCAAGAGGGATTGACTAGGGATGACTGCCACAGAGAGGAGGGCCCTTTACGTCTTTGAACCCTAATTTTCTCACGTGTAAATGGAGATCCCGGCCCCTCCCGGGTGCAGAGTGAGCGCCCAGCAAACGAGGCAGTACTGTCCGCATCAGCACAGCGCTACCCACCTTAACACCGCCTCCAGCCACAACCTGGTGATGAAACACCTCCCTGGGGCCGACCCGGAGCTCGTGCTGCTGGGCCGCCGCTATGAAGAACTGGAGGTGAGGCCGAGGGTGGTGGACGGGGGCGGGGTTGGGGGCGGGACGAGAGGCGGGGCCCGAGCTGACCCCGCCCCTCCTCCGCTTCAGCGCATCCCGCTCAGCGAAATGACCCGCGAAGAGATCAACGCGCTGGTGCAGGAGCTCGGCTTCTACCGCAAGGCGGCGCCCGACGCGCAAGTGCCCCCGGAGTACCTGTGGGCGCCCGCCAGGTCCCCCGAGGGAGCTTCGGACCGCGCCGACCTGTAGGTCCGGGGACGCGGCGGAGCTAGGACCACCCTGCCCGAGTCCCGGAGACAGAATGAAGCGCTCAGCATCCCGGGAGTAGCTCCCTTGCTGAGGGCCGACGCCCGTCCCCGAGCCTGCAGGAATGGGATTGGGGAGGTTCCTCCCAACCCGCTTTCTTCCATCCCCAGCTCCACTAAATCCCTTCTGCCTTAACTGAGGCTCGACTCCTTCCTTGCTGCGGGCCAGTGGGGTGAGCGGTCGGAATGGGAGTCTCCCAAATCCCCCCGGGGGACCTCGCATCGCCAATTGCCTGGCTGCTGGAGTTGGAGACACTGCGAGCTGCCTTTTATTCAAATCCTCCCACCCCCGAGAGGCAGAAAGGAGTCAGGATCATTGAAAACCAATAATTTATCAAAACGCTGCGTGTGCGGGGGAGGGTGTCGCGACAGACAGGGCGGCGGTGGGCAGGCGCACAAGGAGGGACGGTGCCCGGAAGGTGGGGGTGGCAGCTTGCCGCGGGCGGGCCGTGCGGGCGGGGAGGCTAGACATTCTTGCCGCGCAGGCGCAGCTCGTGGCGCCGCAGGTGGTTGTAGAGCGACTGCACATAGGTGAAGACGCACTTGGGGTCGGGCTTCTTGCCCATGATCATCATGTCCTCCACCTCCACCAGGGGCACGCAGTCCACTAGCATCCTGCGGGGAGGGGGCACGAGGGTGGTTGTCAGCGCTGGCCTCGCCTCTTGCGGCTGCCCTCTACCCCAAGGTCTTTTCATTGCCATAGCCTGCGGGTCTTTTATAAACTCCAGACTCCTCATCGATTGGGGGAAAAGCCTTCTAGGAAGGCAGGAAGCCCCTGGCCGCACTCACCCAAGCCCAGAGGCACCCCTGTCGGGGAGCAGAGCTAGGCCGGTGGAGATGGAGATGGGGGGAGAAGAGCGCCCATCGCAATCAGGGAGGTCCTGGGTCTGCGTTTCCCCCAGCCCTGGGGAGGGCCTGGCTCCAGATCCCGCCCACGTTCTCCCTGGAGGGCCGCCTTCTGCTCACTCTCGCTGTCATACTCTGGTTGGTACAGGCCTCTCAGCTGGGCTGTTGCAGCCCGAGGGGCTTCACCATTGGTAAATATTTCTCCATGGCCCCCAGTGACCCTCTGGTCCCCCATGATTATCTGCTAGCTGCCTGACCTGGTACTTCCTGCCCAGAGTCCCAGGAACACCCGTGCACTCCCCCCCTTGGGGAAGTGGAAGGGACAAGGGACACACAGCTTTGCTGCTGGAGAGAGATGCCAGGGAGTGTGTGTGTGGGCGGGGGGTAGGGCGGTTCATTAACCCTATCACCTGCCTTGAGTAGGGCAGGGAAGGCAGATGAAGATCCCAGCCAATACCAGCTAGACCATCTATACTGTGTTGAGGGATGGGACCACCTCTCTGACCATCCTTCAGAGTGCTAGCTGCACTTTACAGATAAACTCCTTGCACTTTACGGGGAAACTGAGTCACAGAGCAGAGGCGCTGTTTCAAGCCCCATAGTTTAGTATGTGCAGAGCTGGGCCTCATGGGACCCAGGCCCCCAGTCCTGGGTGCTGGCACCAGCCTGGATCCCCCTCTTCCCCACTGCAGGAGCCCTTTCCCCACTCTGCAGTGAGTTGCAACTAAGCAACTGACAGCCCCAGAGCTCTAAAGCTGGCGTGTGCTCTCTGGTTCCTTTTCCCCTCCTCTCCCAGAGCAAGACCTCTCTGCCTGGCTCCCTGTTTGCTCTCTCCCATCTGCCATGCCTGGCACTTAGTAAATGCTCCGTCAATGTCGAACGAGTTTCCTTTGGCAGGGAAGGCATACAGGCAAGAATCACTCTTATTCCCAAGACACCTGAGAGCCCAAGACCACCTCCTGTCTTGGGCCTTCATGGTCAAACCTGGGACTGTGGTAGGGCTGGGCCTACTCCCAGCTCACCTGGACTCCCTCCAGGACGGAGGCTGGGAAGCAAAAAACCTCTGTTTCAGTCCAGGTTCTTCTACCCTCGGCCAGCTGTGGATGCTAGATAAGGCCCTGTTCTGTGACTCAGTTTCCCCCCCTTTATATCCCAGTCATTCCCTATCTCATTTGAGACCTTGGAAGCACACAGAGGTTCCTGGCTCTGCTGCTGATGCGCTATGTGCCCTTGGGGTCATCCTACCCCATACTGGGCTTGTTTCCCAGCTGTAGCATGGTACAGAGGCAGCCTCTCTCTGAAGCTTCTATCTGTGGCTATCTTCCCGGGGATCCCGGCCTCCCTCCCCAACCTAGAGCTCCCTCCCACCCCTGGTGCCTTCCCTGGAGACCTTATAAAGACATTGTTTACCCTGGGGCTCAGGGCTCAGGGCTCAGGACTCGGGCTGCCCCAGTGACAGGCCAAACACCAGGCAACTTGAACAACATGGCTGAGTCACAGTTTCCAACTGGATCAGGGCTCAGCTGGGCCCCTCTCCCTCCAGGCCAGCCTGCTGGCCGGCAGCTCCAAAGTCCATATATGACCTGGAGACAGCACCAAGCCCATCCTTCCCTCACCTGCACTGCTCCTCTGAATATATGTGTGCACATGTGGGCTGCCCCCTGCAAGGGTGCGAGGCCTGAGGGGCATCCGAGTGCACCCAGAGCTAGCTGTGTGACTCACACTACTTTGGGCAATCCCCTCGCTCCCTCTGGACCTCTATTTTTAATCCTCTCTGCAACATGGGTGGGAAAACAATGATGGGCAAGAAAAGAGCCACTAAGTGGGGAGTCTGGAGTCCCAGTTTCAGGCCTCAGCTCTGACCTACCCCCCCACCCACCCCTGGGAAACCCTGAGCCTACCTCTCGCCCTCTCTGAGCCTCTTGTCTGTAATGGGGCTGTTAGTTCAGGATGTGAATTCTCTACTGTGGCCCTGAGCTGAGGTGACCAGAGAGGAAATGCCACAACTGGCTTGGGGATCTGGAATCCCCAACCAGAAACATCTTCGTGTTGAACTGGCCCCTCTCCTGATCTCCTCACTTTAAAGTATGGCACCACCAACTCTCCAGTCCCCAAACTGGAAACCTGGGAGCCTTCCTGACTCTCCTCCTCCCTCCCCAAACCAGACGTATCAGGAAGCCTGTCCCTCTACTTCTTAAGCTTGTTCCAGCCATCTAGTGCATCCCATCTCTCATGCAGGCCTCATCCAACGATTGTTCTGGAATGCTAACCTGACCACATCCATCCCTCCTCTGTTTGGAAACATTTTATGACTCCTGCTGTCCTCAGGAGGAAGTTCAAACTCCTGCCTGCGGCCCCTTCCTCCCTCACACCCAGACTCAAGTTCCTTCCCTTCCTGGGTGTGCCACGCTCCCCACCTCTCTCATCCTGGCCCTGTGCATAGGCTGATCCCTTTGCCTGGAACTCCCTCTCCCTCCTTTAGCCTGAACTTGTTCAACTCCCAGCTTAGTCTGCATTTATTTCAGATAGTCCCAGACCTGCAGCCTGGGTCAGGTGCCTCCCCCGGGCTTCCCCCATCCCAATCCTGCTCACCTGAGTCAGCACTGCCCACTGAGAATGGTTCCACCTGCTAGGCCCTGAACCACCAGGAC
Organism: Propithecus coquereli; assembly: GCF_000956105.1. NCBI lineage: Eukaryota > Metazoa > Chordata > Mammalia > Primates > Indriidae > Propithecus > Propithecus coquereli. Next base: position 788,793 of record NW_012151585.1, on the reverse strand, counting down.
ACAGGGCCGTGTCTTGTTCCTGTGGCTTTTCTAAGGGTTCCCCTGCTTCCCCCACCCACCTCCTGGGCCCCTCTCTGTGTGCCCTGCTGAGCAGATTCCGGTGAAGCGGGGCAGGTGGGAGAGGCGGCGTTTCTCACCGTGGGGCCCCAAGCAGGGGTTAGGACTTTTTGGTTTTTACCAGCCCCTTCTGGACCAGACAGCGGTAGAACTCCTGGATGTACGTGTACACGCACTTCCAGTCAGGCTCTCGAAGCCGCACCATGTCCTCTGTATCCAGGAGCTGCGGGCAGTCCGCATGGGTCCTGGGGAGGGTAGGGGGCCGGGAAGGGGCAGGGGGGCAGGGGGCCAGGGCCCAGGCGGGTAAGAAAGGGAAGAGGCAGAGAAGAGAGAGGGGAGGAGAAGAGAGACACACACGTACACACACAGAGACATGAGTTCAGTTACGTTCCCAGTGCTGCGATCTGCCAGCCCCCTGCATGCCCCCTCCCCACTGTGGACGTGCTGTTCGCTACCCATCACTAATGGTGTGCAATGCAGACAGGGGTGGGGGCCAAACCAGTCACAGGTGCAGAGAACTCTTGGGGCAAGCGGGAATGCGGGGTGGGGGGCAATGGCGTTGGCGCCAAGGTTGGAGAGGAGGGCTGTGCCCCAGGGAGGGGGGGTGAGGGAGGCGTGAGAGGAGGTGGGGGGAGGAGGAGGAAGAAATCTCGGGGAACCAGAAAGAGGAGGGGAGAGGAAAGACAGATGGAGGAGGGTGCTGAGGGTGAGGTGAGCAGATGGGGCAATGATTCCAAAGTGGAGGGCTTGCTGATGTCCTATATAAGCCTCTGGCAGCACCTATATAGGCTGGGCGGGCACGGTGCCCGGGCCAGGAGCCTCCTTTTGGAATCTCCAGCCGGGATCCCGTGGGAGCAGGAAGCTCTGGTGATAGTGGGAGGAGAGCAGGACAGAGAAAGGGAGAGAGAGAGGGAGAGGGGGCAGAGGGAAGATGGAGGGGATATGGACAGGGCCACCTGGTGGGCCTTGGCCCAGGTTGGTGGGCGGGCCTGCGGCTCCTTCGTTCCGGCGGGCACCTGGCACGCTCAGCATCGGGTGGGCAGGGGTGGAGAAGGACGGGGACTCTCTGGGGAAGGGGGATCTCAGCTGCTGACTGACAGTGTGGCTGGCTGGCTCCAGCGGGTCTCAGGACAACAGGGCCTGGCCCCAATGCCTAGCCCCAGATGCCCAGCGACATCAACAGGGCTGGGGCCCACACTTACTCAGCAGACGAGAAGGCCACCTCGAAGTTCTGGCGCCGGTTTTGAGGGCTAAGCTGCCCATAGTCAAAGGCCTCAGGGAAGAAGTTGTGCACCAGGGCGCAGAAGGCCATCCCATCACTCCAGCTCGAGGAGAAGTTCTGAATGTCCACGTGCTATGGGTGGTAGAAGGACTGGTCAGGACCCCGGGGGGCAGCTCCCCTATGCCCTCAACCCCCTAGTGCTTTGGCATTCCAGACCTATGGCAGCTGGACACAGAGAAGCCCTGTGGCTTGCTCACGGCCACACAGTGGGTGCACAGTAAGGACACGAGCCTCCGCCAACTCGGTCTGTCCACTTCTACAGCTAAGATTTAGGGGGACAGAGCTACCGAGAAGCCCAACACCACCCAGCCATGGCCGTGGTCATGCCCATCACGCCTTCCCTCATTTATAGAAACTTACCCAATGCCCCCCACAAAGCAACAAGGAGGGGATTCCAAGAGTGGGGTCTGGCCTTGAACTGTGCCCACCACCCAGGGGGCCCTCATTAGGCCCTGTCACTTAATCACTTATTCTGGAATCTTGGGCATGTCATGTGTCCTCTTTGAGCCTCATCCCAGAATAAGGCTTTCCACGTTCCCTGTGAGGCCACACGGTGGCTGTGAAGTGTACAGGGGAATGGAAAGGAGTTCGGCCAAGGAGGTGCTGAGCTGGGGTCTGGGGAGACCACTGGGCCACCTGGTGTCCTAGGGCTCACCTCGTAGCCACGTGTCTTGGCTCGGCACCAGTCCAGCAACATCTGCTTGATGCTGTTGGCGTTGGGGACCCCGAAACTGGTGGAGCGCTGCACTGCTGTGCGGGGTCCGCCAGGGCTGCTGTGGGGGTGGGTGAGGACCAGGTCACAAGACTATAGGGGGCTCAGCCTGCAGTCGGCCCAGACCACGGACCCCAGGCCACGCCTTCCGAGACCTTCAGACCCTTCCCAGCACAGATCAAGCCGCCCTCTTCCTGCCTATGGCCCCGCCCACCACCACACAATCCCTGCCCTCTGCAGACATCAAACCCCGCCCCTCACTGCCCAGCCCCCGCCTTCTGCCGCTCACCCGGCAGCGCTCTCTTTCTCCAGCTTCTCGATCATGGCCTTGCGCGCCTGAGAGGCTGAGGTCTTGGGCAGACTCTGCGCCTTCATCATCTCTTTCTTCTTCTCCGCCTGGCGTTTCTCCAGCGCCGCCAGGCTGCCGGGCCGCGGGCTCGCCTGGTCCTCGCGGTCGAAGATGCTATCGGATGGGAAGGTGACTCTTAAGCCGGTGGAGGAGGGACACTCCCCAGCCTTGGCCACCACTTGCCAGTATCTCCACTACCCCTGAGGCCAGCCAGCAAGGGAGACTTCCTCATCACACCCATTTTACAGAGGAGTACACCAAGGCTCAGACGCCAGGAAGGTTTTCATCAGGCTTGGCCCCCTCCCACCCACTGGGGAGTTTTCCGAGAAGCCTCACCATACCATCAAGTTACAGGTGAGTTCAGCTTCTGGGCACTATGAACTAATAAAAACAATGACCAGTATAATAATATTAATGGTAATAATAATAGTTCATGTCTGCTGAGCCTTTCCTGTGTGCCATTTTAATTTTCATAAGAAGAGGGAGGGACTCTTACCATTTCCACTAAAGATGAGGAAACTGAGGCCCCTAGCAGAAGTTGCCTAAGATTTCAGAGGACATGGGGGGCAGAACTTGAACTTGAACAAGGTCTCTCTGACTCAGAGTCCCTAGACCCCTCTGGTTCTCAGCCTGGATTCAGATCCTGTCCTTGCTTTCTGCCAGCCCCAGCATCCTCTGTAACATGGAGTGTACCCCTCTCTCATGGGGCTAAGGAGTAAAGGTGCTCTGTGACCTAGGACGTGCTTTGCAGACATTGGGAAGTGGCAGTGCCATCAGGCAGCTCATCGTGGCAGGCAGGCTGCTCTACAGGTTCAGTGCTATTGCTGCCCCTCGGAGCTGTGAGACCCCAAGCAAGTCTCTGGCCTCCCCGAGCATCCAACTCCCCATGGTGTGGCTGAGGAATTAAGTGAGCTCACAAAGCGAGCAGGAGTGGTCTCTCACTTTGCCCCTCCTTGGCTGTATGCCTATCACCTCCCAGCGTCTCAGTCTACCCCTCTGCAGAATGGGTACACAGTGAGCTCCCCTGTGGCACTGACTCCTCTGTGGTCTGCGAGTGGGTGCGTGTGCTCACCTGCCCATCTTCTTGGATGAGGAGGAGGAGGAGAAGGTCTTGGTTTGCATCATGGTGCTGCCACTGCCATCTGCAAAAAAGGGCAAGGAGAGCCGGGTGAGGGGGTGGGAGGCTGTGTGGAAAGATGGTGATAGCTACAGGCGGAGAAGAGAGAGGAACAGCACAGTCGAAGACACGGAGAGAAAGCTTGAGGAAGAGCCCGAGGGGGCCTGCAGGCGGGCACAGGTCGACGCTGGGCAGCCTTACTCTCTGAGCGCCTCACGAAACTCGACTCCACCGTGGTGGTGCGGGCCGTCCGGGTGCCATCATCTGGAGGGGCAGGGGGTGAAAAGAGGATGTGAGAGGCATATGGGGTCACGGGAAGGACATGTGGCCACCCTGACCCCTGAGCTCTGCTTGGCCCCTTACTGGAGTGGACGAGCCGCTCGGTCTTGGTGACGGTGCTGACAGCTGAGCCATCAGCTGCCCGCTGGCTGTGCCGCGTGGTGGTCTCGGTGGCTGTGTTGCCACGGCTGTCCCCTGGCCGGGCCCGTGCCTCCTGCAGCCGCCGTTCTCGCTCCTTGTCCCGCTGGTCTGGGTGGGGGATGCCCCATGCATGCGCAGAAAGGCCGCCCAATGCCCACACAGCACATATGCACAGGCACAGGGGCACACAAGATGGGACGGAGGGTGGCTTGTTAGAAACACTAACGACACAGGTGACAAGGGCCTCTCTAGGAGCAGTGGGGGTGAGGGGACAGCCATAACTTGGCAGGGAGTGGGGTGTGGGAGGACGCGATGGACTCAGGCAGAAACCAGGGAACGTGGAATACCTGAACTCAAAGGACTATTTGGACCCAAGAAGGGAGTTTCTATGGGAATGAGTAGCTGAATCAGGAGGGAGTATCTAGATTCAGGGAGGGAGTAGCTGAGTACAGGGAAGGAGAAGCTGGGTGAGGGCAGTAGCTGAGCAGGTCATCAAATGGGTCTTTGGGAGATGAGCAGCTAGAGGAAGGAATATCTAGACTCAGGGAGGGAGGAATTAGAGGGATCTGAGAAGCAACTGGATCCAAGGTAGAAAGAGTAGTTGGGAGAGAAGCTGGTGAAGTGGGTTAACTGGACTTAAAGAAAAAGAAGGTGGGTGGGGATGGAGGCTGGGGTAGCCGGCAGTGGGCCCCGGAGGAAGCAGCTAGATTCACAGAAGGAGTAATTGAGACTATTTGGAGAAGCAAATGAATCTAGAATCTGAGGGAAAGAACAGCTGTGTCCAGGCAGGAGGTATCTGGGGGAGGAAGTAGCTATGTCCAGGAAAGGAGAAGCGGGGTGGGGGCTGCGGCTAAGGTGGCCAGGGGAAGAGAAGCAGCTAGGCAAGGGAGCAGCTGGTTCGAAGGAGGCAAGGGAGCAGCTGGGTCTCGAGAGAAGCTGGGCAGGGCAGTTCTCGAGCTGGAGTGTCCACAAACAGACCCCAGAGAGTGAGGAGGCAGCAGCTGGATCTAGGGTAGGGCGCTGGCTCTCTACCTCTCTTCCTTTGTCGGAGCTCACGCAGCGCGGCCCGGATGAGCTTCCGCTCTTCAAAGTCCGTGGTCTGATCCAGCTGCACATAGAACCCGTCATTGCCCACCTGGTGCCTGCTGGTCCCTGCCCCCTGCCAACCCCCAGCCCACCAGACCCGGCTATACCATCTTGTCCAGGACTCCCTCATCCTCAATGGCCATTAACTCCTCGGCGCTCAGTGGGCTCCGCCCACCTGGCGCTTTGTCCGCCCGGGTCTGCTCAGCACCATTGGCCGCTTCCGAGGGAGCTGCCGAGGGAGGCTCTGCCGGCTCTGGCTCCATCTGCGGGGTAGGGAGAGGGCACGGACTTTAAGCAGGTAGGTGAAACCCACCATGTCCCCAGTGGACAGGGCACCAGATGCTGGGGCTGCTGGCACAGCCTTGAAAATAACCACTAGCCTGCCAGCCTAAGGATGGCCATGTTGGTGTCAGGCTCAGGGAAGAGACATTGACAGGCTGTGGCAGGGCTTCCCAGATTCCCGGAATTGTATTAATATAATCAACAGTGGCAGTAATAATGATTTCCATTCAGTAATAAGTATTGTATAAGCACAAGGGATTTTACTGTCCCCATTTAACAGAAGGGAAGATTGAGGCTCAGGGCAGCTGAATGACTTGCCCTCAGTCCCTCTATAAGTTCCATGCAGTCTGGGGTCTGAGCTGAAGGTAGCCTAACTCCTGAACCAAGTTCTTTCGGCTGCTTCTCTCCCAGCCCCCTCCCAGGCAGGCTCTGCTCTGTCCTGCCAGTTCCCGAGGCCTGGGTCCTCCTGGGCCAGTGCCTGGGCAGCACATGCCCCCCACCTCCCTTGCCAAGAGGGCTGGACCAGGGCCCGTAGGCTCTTGACCAGGTGTCTGACTGGGGCTGCCCTCAGCCAAGATCCCTCTGAAGCTCTCCTCGCTACCACCTGCCCCCACCGACCCCTGCTGGGGCCCATCCTCTAAGGGCGTCCAGCCTCAACCTAGCCCCCACCCCTCCCAGGGCATCTCCCTAGCCCCTTGAAGACAAGGCCCGAGCCCAAATATTACAGCCCCTCCCCTCTTGGCAGAGCCTCTCTGTCTGCTACAAGGGTAAGGAGAGCCGAGGTGGCAGCTGTTTCAGGGAGGCTTGGCCAGCGTGGGGGGGTGGGGCTGGGACTGGGGGCTGGGCCATGCCAGGGGCTGCCAGGGCAGCTGCCACGCGTGCCTCAGGGCTGAAGCCTGGCACCTTCTTGCCTCAGTCTGGGAGCACCCCGGTCCCCTGTAGTACAAATAGGTAAACTGAGGCTCAGAGAAGGTGGTGACGTACCTAAGGTCACTTAGCAGAGGCAGAGCCCGGCTTAAAACCACCCCCTCCCACAGCCCAGGGGGACTTACAAGACTGCTGCTGCGGGCAGTGCTGGCAGAGGAGCGGCGGCGGGTGCTGAAGGCAGGCGGGTGGGCTACGGGGGTCCCTGCATCCTCGGCTGCCTGGAAGAAGGCCTCGGGGTCTGCAGCAGCCAGGAGCAGCTCGCTGGGCTCCAGCTCAGGCTCAAGGTTGGGCACGAGTGGGACCCCCAGCCGTAGGCTCAGCACCTCCACCTGCCTGCCCAGCGCGTCCAGCCGCCGGCTCAGTGCCGCTGTCTCTGCCCGCAGCTCTTCGGCTGCCCGGGCCACTGGCTCCACGGCAGCCACAGCTGCCTCGGCGGCCTGAGTCACTGCCACCCGGCCTGCCTCAGCCACTGCGTGCAGCTCCTCCAATGCCCGGCCCAAATGCTCCTCAAGGGTTGCAGCCAGCTCAGGCCCAGGACCTGGAACCCCCGGCATGATGCTGGTGGGGTCTCTATAGGGAGTAATTGTGGGGTGGTGGCAGGGGCTGCTGCCTCTGGCTGCCAGTGTCTGAGTCTTTGCAGCTGGTCTGAGGGCGAAGGCAAGGGCAGCAGGCCTGCCCCGCCCCTGCCGGCCTCCCAGCCCACCACCAGCCAGCTGGAGCTGTGGCCCAAATAGAAACCTATTCTGGGCTCCACTGTGGAAGGGGCAGTGGGGGAGGGGTGGCCTGCCCAAGCGTCAGGCCTGGCGCTAGCCCTGCAGCCATTACAGACCCGCAGCATAGCAAGACTGCATGGCTACTGAAGGATGACTGAGACCAGTGCCCCATGCCTCACAAATGGAGAAACTGAGGCAGGGAACAGGGAATGGGCCTATATAAGCCACTGCACACATGAGCCAGAAAGATCCAGTCTGCCAGACTCCAGAGCCTGCACTCCTCTGCCCTCATGCTGTGCTGTTTCACATGGGGGAGATGAGGCCCAGGGAGGGGGGACTTTGAGCGATCTGCTGTAGCAACTGTTTCGGTCTGAGATAAACGTCTGAGATAAATGTTCTCTGGCCTGCCGTGGTGCTCAGATCCAACCACAGACTTCGAGCAAGTACATTATAGGCATATCATCTGTTCCCCCTTGGTGCTAGATGGGTAAACTGAGGCAAGTTGTTGGTGTCAGACCCAGGTCTCACTGTGGTACCTCCCACCCATGTCAGGGGCCTCGGCTGGTACCCCCTGCCCCACAACCCCTTGCAGAGGGCAGGTGGGTCCTGCTTTGTTGGAGGAAGGGCGTTATCTTGCCCTCACTCTCTCCCTGTCACCCTTAAGAAGGCCCAAATCTGGCTCTAGCCATTTCACCTCAGCCAAAGTCCCATTCCGTCCCTGGTTCAGCATAGAGGGCATTACCTGGGCAGCCGGGTGGCCCGCTGGGATCCGTGTCCCCGGCTGAGCAACCAGCTAGTGGGTCCGGGGCTCGGGAATGAATAATGGAAGGGTGCTGCGTATTCAGTTCCCGTGGCACCTGCTCAGCTGCTGCCTCACCTGATTGGCGTCCCCCTGCCTGTCTGTCCCCATCCATGCTTCCACCCAACCCCCACAGGGAGGTTGACACAGATGCTAATCGCTAATCTCCAATCTCCTAATGGGCCAGGCTGATCTTGGATGAGCAGACTGAGCTGCTCTACACCTCAAGGCGGATGTCCAGAGTGGGGCGGGAGCAGGGGCACTGGGGCTGCCACAGGAAGACAGGAGCAAGCCCCTTCTACCCTCTCTGAGCCTCAGTTTTCCCATGTGTTCATTAGGAATGAACTAACCAGTTTCAGAATAAGGATCAGACGTGAGCATGTGGGAAACTTAAGACCAGTATAAAGTGGCATCTGACACACCTAGTGGCTGATACACTAGGGTCTGGCCTTAGCTCTGCCACCAATTGGCTGTGGACTGTGAGCAGCCTCAGTTTCCCTGTGTGTGCACCAGGGAGGAGCAGAGCAGAGGAGCCCTGCTAGCCCTACACCCTTACAGGGTCTATGTGAGGTTGACGGATGGTGAGGCTGGTGGGGTGAGGAGGGGCTCACCTTAATGCTGCAGCCTCCTCGGCCACCAGGGGAGGCATGGCTGAAGCTGGTGACGTGAGTGACACTGCCCAGCCGGGCCAGGGTCCCAGGGCCGCTGACATGGGTGATGGTGTTCTTGCCCCCACTGCTGGTGCTGAGGAGGGTAGGGGGCGCCCTCAGCCCCAGTGTCAGTTCTGGGTAGGGAGAAGGGCTGCTGTCAGGATCAGGTGGGCTGAAGGCAGTGCCAGCCAAGGCTGATGGCGTTCCTCATTCCCGGTGCACCCTTTGGAGACACCTGAGCCCTGGCTGCAGCACCTGTCCTACACGTGCAGCCGAGGCTGCAGGCACCCATGCCCAGCAGTGAGGGGGCAGCGGGGAGGCCTACCTGCCCTCTGGTTGCCTGTGGGCAGCAGCACCCGGCCCGTGGAGGCCTGGCCACGGCCATCCTTGATCTCGATGGTGAACGTGGTCTTCATATTGCCCCCTGGCTCGGCGGTGCCGACGGCCACGGGCAGCAGGACACCAGGCTCCTCTGAGCGGGCCATGGCCCCCCCTGCTCCGTTTTCAAGGGACCTGGCAGCTAGGCCCCGCCCACCGGGGCTGTCCTCCCGGGGGCAGCTCTGAAGCTGGGCCAGGGGCTGGGCTGTTCCTCGTTGCTCCTTGCTGAACCGGGAGGAGGTGTCACTGGGACTGTGAGAGGAGGAGCCGCTGGAGGAGGAGGCAGGGGTGGTGCTGGCGAGGGAGGGGCCCAGGAGCCTCGTGGGGGTCAGGGAACCTAGGGCAGAGCGGGGTGGGCCGTCCTGGAGCCCAGCAGCCAGAGGCGAATCCGATGTGAACTTGCGGACGCGGTCACGCACAGAGCCAGCCCGCTGGAACGGGGAAGGTCCACTGGCCAGGGGGGTGGACTCTAGAAAAAGGGACAGGAGGGCTGTCAGTGGCTGGGTGGGACAGGGACTGCCCAGAGGTTGGGGGTGGTGGCAATAGGCAGTACCTCGGTTCTGGGCTGGCTGGCGGGGAGTGAGCACAGACAGGGAGCGCTGGCAGGGTCGGGATCCAGCCAGGTCTGGCAGGTTGGGGAGGGGTGGAGGCCATGTGGGGGAAGAGAAAGGAGAGTAGATTGGGGGGGTCCACCCCTCACATTCCTCTCCTCCGCACCTCCCTAGCCCCCAACCCCTTCCTGTACCCAACCTCCCCGGCCTCCCCATCCCTTCCTTCCCACACAGCTGCATCTCTCCCAGGGGCACCTCCTTCCCCTCCTGCACTGACCCCAGGATGACTTGGACACTCCTGGGGGCCGGGGCTAGGCTTGGGCTGGAGGAAGGGTGCCCAGATCCTCCTGCTGGTGGGGATGGGGGACAGCCCCCCTGGCCAGCGCTGCCCATGGCTCCTGCTGGGAGATGGGCGCACTCCCTTATTGGGGAAAAGAATGCGCCTGAGGCCCATTGCCTTTCAAGGCTGCAGGGAGGCCTCCGGCCATGGGTGTGGGGGGGTGGGCCTGGCTGGGGGCGGGGACACCTTCAGAGGTGGGGGAGGGATGGGGAGAAAGGAGGAGAGTGCCAGGGACTGCCTGGACCTGAGAAAGCTGGAGCTGTCCAGGCACAAGAGCCCATTCTCCAGGCAGGGAAAGGGAGGCTGGGGGAGGGGAAGGCAGATGCCTATTGCTACCCCTGCTGGGACCCTCACCTGCTCTCTTGGTGTCAGAGGGGCCTCTGGTGGGGCTCTGGGCAGCAGGGGGCTCTGTGGGGCCAGGCAGGAGCTGCAGGGAAGACATGGCATGGGCAGGGCCTGACTCCCAGACCCAGCTCACCTGCCTGGCATCCCTGCCCCTCATCCAAACTCACCTTGTTGACCACCTGCCTCTGAGTGCTAGGGGGTGCTGGAGACTCCTGGGGGTCAGGGCTGGTGGCCTTGGGTGGGCTGGGGGGTGGCTCAGGGCTGCCTGGAGCCTCAACTGCAGGACAATGGGCCTTGGCAGGCTCCAGCGGAGGCTCAGGAGAGGCAGTGGTGGGTGAACTGTTGGGCGAGGCAGATGAGCTCGGTGCGCCCCCAGGTGGGGCCCGCAGCAGGAGTGTCACTGTGGTCACATCATGGCTGGTGCCCTCAGGGGTTGGGGTTGACTCTGGGACCTCTGCCTGCTGCTCCCGTTCCTCTTGCTCTGGCACCTGCAAGGAACCCATAGGATGCAACCAGGGCTCTCCAAGTCTCGAGTGCTGCCCCCACCCACTGAGGCCAGGCTGGCAGGTGCCCAGGGTGGGGCATGCAAAGCAGAGGGGCTGGGCATGGCTTCCTGTGGGCACACCTGCACGCTAGGGGCAGTCTCTGATCCCCACTTCCCAATCTCTTGGCATTGCCTAGCCAAAGGTGGTCCCGGGAGGACGGGGTCCTAACGTCAGTAGTTGGGGATGGTAGGAGACCTGCTGGGGACAGGAGCCCTGGAGCAGAGGTTCCTGACCCCTATCTCAGCCTAGTTAATCAGGGAGTGGGGCTGGGGTCCTGCCAGGACCATAGACCCAGCAGCCTCTGCTGGCCACTTAGGGAACTGCATGGCCTGACCTCTCACCCACACTCCCTGGAGAACAGAGACAGCCCTGTGGACCGTGCTCCATGAGTCAGCTGACACGCAGGCCCCGCTAAGCCAAGGTAAGGATGTGGGTTGTCCGGAGGGTGAGGGGCAGCCTTGGGATGGGTTTAAGCAGGGGAGGTACCAGGGCCCGATTTGCATTTCTGGGAGATCCCTCTGCAGCTGGGTGGAGATTGGATGGCAGGGGTCGGGGTGGAAGGTAGGAGAAGTACCAAAAAGCACCGTAATGGGACAGGGACAGGAACTTGGGAGCAGTGTAGACAGGCTGGTTTTACTGGGGAAGGCCTGGGTACAGAAAAAGTCTGGAGTGGGGGACACGTGGCTGGAGGTTGCCCAGAAGAGTGGGCAGAAGCCTGAGATAGAGCCCCAGTGTCCCCCAAACGCAGGCTGGGGGACCCCCTCACATTTAAATACCAGTCTAGCAAAGACACAGGTGCTCTGTGCTATGGCCATCTGTGGGCACAGGACGCTGGGCCACCCTCCCAGCCTGCCCATGCTCCTTACCTCACACCGTTCCAGCCTACGTGCTGCCCGCCCCTTGCTGTCCTCTCTTAAGCCACTGTTGGGATGCCCACTGCACAACCTCCCAGCCAAGGTGGCCGCTGGAAGAGAGGGGGCAAGTGTCAGGCAAGGGGCCGGGAGGTGCTGTGGGTGGCATGTGGCAGGACAGAGGCGGGGCCAGGACAGGGCACCTACCCTCAATCTCCTGAGCCCGGACGCGGCGGATAGCGGCTCGGATCAGCTTGCGTTCCTCATACTCCCCGGCGCTTCGCAACTGCAGGTGAGAGGCAGGCCATGGGTGTTCAGCTGTGGGGTCCAGGTCTTCACCTGCCCTGCCCCCATCCCCTGCCCCGGCCTGGGCCTCACCAGTGTGGTCAGCTCCTCCACATCACTTATGGACTCCAGCCGCCCCGCCAGCCGTGCCAGGGCGGCCCGCTGCTCGGCTTCCCGCTGCTGAGAGCTGCAGAGACATCATGACTGTAACCACCATAGCCATGGCCAGGTTGTGGCTAGAACAGAGTACCCCGAACCTTGGCAGAAGGGCAGGAGCTGTGCACATTGATACATGCATGCCCATGGACGTGGGCACTAATACCAATGCTCAGACATGCTGTCCACACCAGCATGACCCAGACGCCACGATCAGCACATAGTCCATGCCCACAAACACCCCTGTGTATTCCAAAAGCGTGCACATACTGCTGTTTGCACACACAGCAGACACGCTTGTGCTCACACCTGCCTGCACACATGAGCTGAGCCTCTCACCCTCTCATCCCCATGCTCAACCCCTGCCACTCACTGCAGCCAGTTCTCCTTGTTGTCCTGTCGCTCTGCACGGAAGCGCTTGGATGCCAGGGCCTCCTCCTCGCGCTCCAGCTCCTGCCGCTGCAGCTCCCGGATGGCAGAACGGATGCGCCTCCGCTCTGCCAAATCTGCTGTGACCTCCAGCTGCAGGGTGGGTGGGGGCGAGGGGCAGGTCATTTTGGCCACTAGGGGTGGAGGGCTGGCACCAGCTGCCCACGGCTCTGCCTGGGGCACAATGAGTGGCCTGTCTTCACCCCCTCTGCCCCATGCCCTTCACATGCCTGCCTACCCACCCAGGATCCCAGGGGGAGACCTAGCTCACTGTGTCAGGGCTCATGGGGAACCCACTGTGCATTGTGGGTTACAGAGCACTGACTGTGAGTGGGCAGCCAGCAACCGCCCACCTGTGCCACGTGCCGGGCCAGGCACTCCTTCCTGCAACTTGACTCCTGCCCCTCAGAGCCCTTCATCAAATCTCCGAGAGCCAAGGAGCCCTTGCAGGAGGAGGGACCCTGAGGGCCACTAACAGGGTCCCTGGAGAGCAAAGGGTGACTGATTCAGGCAGCTGGAGTCCACCCTGTGAGCAAGGGAGATTCTCACGGTCTAGTCCCAAAGCACGCAGCCCTCCTGGGGGTTGGCTGCCTCATCCACAGATGGGGAAACTGAGGTAGGGACAGGTACTTAGGAGTCCTAGCTTCCTGCGTGGCTGAGAGCTATTTTTCTTCCCTGGCCTAGCCCTAGCCACCATTGAAGGAGCCAGGTCCTGGAGTGGGAGAACCATTCCCCCAGCCAGATAAGGCAGCTGGCACCAGGAGCCACCCAGGGTCCTCTAGAGGGCATTCCTGGGTGACAGGTGCTCCTACCAGCTCCTCAGCCCCTCAGCCCCTGGCAAATTGGGGGTGGCTGGTCTAACGAGATCCAGGAAAGAGCTGATTCAGCCAATCCTGTTGCCTCCCCCACACCTCCACCTGGCAGAGCCACCCCCGACGGACCCTCTGTAGCTCAAGGGAGAGAGGACTGGCCCAGGGCCTTCCAGAAAAACAGTGGCAGAGATAAGCCTCCAGTGGGTCTGATAGCCAGATGGGAGCGAGTAAAGGCAGGGTTATCTCCTCTGCCCCCACCCCCCAAATCATTCAGGGTAAGGCCAAGGACCCTTCTTTTATAGCACCCCTCCATCATTCCTTTTTGCCTAGCCAGGTGGCAGCAGTGGGATCGATAGGTTTCAGCAGGGAGGTGGGATGGTCCAACTTAGCCACGAGCCAACTTGTCCTAGGCTGAAGAGAGTGGGGAGAACCCTAGGGACAGTGTCCTCCAGGCTCCACATTCCTGAGGACCCATGGGAGGGTCCCCTGAACCCCTAGCTGGTTCCAGTCCCAGGGCAGTGGGTGGGAATAGGAGCCGTGACTAGGGGTCCCCCCTACATCGCTGCAGACGCAATGAGCACCTCTCCCCACTTAGTTCTAGCCAGTCAGGAGGAGGGAAAGAGAGGACAGGGCAGATGGAAAGGACAGGACACCTAAAGGCATCAGTCGCATTTTTGAGAAACTGTGCGTCAGACCCTATGCTAAGCCCCCATTTGTCCTAACCTCACCAAAACCCTACTTTATTATTACCATTTGACAGAGGCGGAAACTGAGGCTCAAGGAGGAGAAATGATTTGCTCACAAATGACCTGAACCCAGGTCTCTCTGACTCCAGGGCCTGCCCTAGACTGAAGCTAGCTCTGCTACTGGGGTCTGTTTATCATGGTGGGGACCTTGAGGACCCTGACACTGTGTTGGGGACCCTACTAGCCTGGACTAGAGATGTGTTGAGGCCTAAGGGAACCTATTATAGCAAAGAAATGGAGAATGAGGCTCACCACCCCAACCTGAAGTCCTGGCCTCAGGCCCAGAGTCCCCGGTGGTACATTTTGAGATTGGGGGCCAGAGGGGTCTGCTGGTCCAGCCCCTCCTGTCAGAGGGTAAAGAGGCCCAGAGGCACAACGACTAGTCCTTTGTCTCCTGGGTTCCCATTCCCAATGCTCTGGGCTCCAGAGATGAGGTTCTTGTCCCTTAAAAAAGCCTGATGTGGGAACTTAGCCACGTCTGCAAGGCAACTCCTGGGAGCTTCAGTGACCCCATCTGGAAAATGGGAACCGCCCTCTGACCCCCCTCAAGTGTGTGGGGCAAGGCTGGGGGCCAACAACCTCATTCCACTGGTCACCCTCTGGTATGACCCTTCCCCGTGGGCCTGAAGGCAAAGGTTGGACCACAGTGTCCCCGCTGTGTAAGGAGGGGCTGTGGGAGGGAGGGAAGGAAGTACAAAGCGCCATTGTCCACCGAGGGGGAAGGGGAAGAGGATGGGGCGGTTTCCTAAACTGCCCAGTGAAACTCTCCCGGGAGGAAAGAGGGTGCTTCCTCCTCCCGTGGGGCCCGGCCTCCGGCTACATTCTGCCTTCCTGCTGGATGTCAAGCAGGTCCCGACGTCTCTCTGGGCCTCAGTCTCCCCACCAGCACAACAGAGGTGACTCTCTAGGCCTTCTCTCAGTCCCGGCGCCCCCGCTTGTCCACGGGTGACACGCCAGCAGCGGAGCAACGCCTCGCCAGGGGGCGCCGAGGGCCCGCAGGCTCCGGAGCGGCCCGCCCCCGCAGGGCAGCGTCCCCGCCTGTCCCCGCGTGGCCCTGAACTAAGCGCCTAGGGGGGAGCCAGGCAGGAAGACCCCGCTACCGCCTTCTTTAATGTCTGGGTCCACACGGAGGAAACCGAGGTTCACAGAACTTAAGCAGCTTCCCCAGGTCACCTAGCTAGCGAGTGTCGGAGCCTGAACTCGAACCCAGGGCAGAAGCGGAAGGCTGTGGCGGAGAGGCACGTGGCGTGCGCGTCCCCAGGCGCCCCCACTCCGCGCGGCCCCCTGCCCAGTCCTCAGGAATGTGCGGGAGCCGGGGCCGGAAGCGCCTGCCGGTGCACCCAAATCCGCCAGACGCTGGGCTTCAAGGCAGCGCAGCGGGCCCAGCTTTCCCTTATAAGGCCCGGCCCCGCGGGGAGGAGCCCGGCTCGGGACGCCCCCGTCCCTGCCACGAGGCCGGCGGGGGCCGGGCCGGCGCGCGGGGCGGGACCGTCGGCAGCAATGGCGGGGGCCCGGTACTGGAGAAGCCGGTCTCCGGGTGGGAGAGACCTCGGGAGGCACTGCGGTCTCGGGACAGGGGGCAGGGTCTCAGGTGTCCTTTCCCAAAGAGGGGGCCTGGGGCGGGGGTGGGCTGACTTCAGTTGCCGCTCCAGCTGATTCTCTCCTCTGAAATCGCTTTCCAGCGCCCAAACCTCGCATGAGAGTGGGGGGTGGCGGCTGGAGAACCCTGAGGCTGAGGTTTGACCCCTACAGATGGGGATCCTTGGGGACCTGGCCTGGCTTTCCCTCTGCTTGGAACGCTCTGCCTCTACTGCCCCCCTTTAGGACTGGGAATTCCTGAGGGGAGGTCGAGCTGACTGGTGGGCACCATTCGCTCCAGGCTGAACACAGCCCTACGGTGGCAGACACCCAGAGAACACACAGGCCACGTGCCTTAGAGAGGTCATGGCAGCAGCTGGGCACTGCACAGTGGCTGGACTAGGCTGACTAGCTCCAGCCTCTGCCTCCACGAAAACGGAATCGGGGTAGGATGGGTTACTTATCTTCTAGGGAAGGTAAATCTTTAATTCACCCCCCTGGACAAGGGTCAGGGGCTGGGAGGTGGAGCTCTGGCCCCTCCTCCAGGTCAGCTGCTGCCTGGTTTTGCTGGTGGGCCCATCCCTACCCTGCTGTGTTGCCCTATAGCCTTTCTGTGCCTGGGGACAGATAGGGCACTCAGGAAGAAGCAGGGGAAGGGGATGGAGTGGCCTCGTCCTCCCTCCACCACAAGATCTAGGCCCATGCTTCATTCGGTCCCGGTGCTAACCCTAGGACCTAGATTTCGTGTTCATGCACATCACCCCCACACTTTATAGGTAAAGGAACTGAGACTCAGGATAGAAAAATGACAGAGTAGAAGTCACAGAACCCATAAAGGCCCACCCACAAAGCCTGTCTCTCTCTTATGGGCTCTTCCAGCCTTGACTTTCCCGAGATTCTTAGTCCCCCAGCGTCCCCTCTGGGGTTTGAATCTTGGTGCAGTTTCTTCTTAGATGGGTGCCCTTAGGCAGGTGATTTCACCTGAGTCACAGTGTCCTGGCGTTCAGAGCTGCTGTGACCATTCTGTGAGATGGTGCACCAGTACCCAGCCTGCCCCCACCATGCCCTGGCATTATTAATCACTGCTGCTACCATTATCATTGGGCCAGCTTCCAGGGGTGGGCACTGCCCAGGCTGTTGCTTGGCAGAGGCAGATTTAGCCTGCCCACACCTGTGGCTGCACATGGGTGCGTCACCAGCAGTTACTATTTAAACAGGTGGTAGCAGTGGGGGGCTGGGAGGGGCCAGGCTTCAGCACCTGGCATGGACAAGCACAGCCACAGAAGCCTCTGCTTCAGCCACATGGAAGCAGCTTACTCCTGTTCCCCTAGCCCCTCCCCATCACCTCTTCCTGCCAACTGAAAGGTAGCTCAGATTGGCCCTGCCTCTCTGGCCTGGCTTGCCTGTCCCCACAGTGGGGTGTTGGGATCACTTACCAGCTTCCGAAGGGCTCCCTCGTCCAGCCCAGCTAAGGCCTCGTCTGCCATCTCAAGGGCCCCTAGCTCTGTCCGTCCCCAGTGCCTGTGGCACCTGTCACCAGCTCAGAGGATTCTGCAAGGCACAGATATGAATCAGACCCAGAAACCACAGGCATTTGAGCTCTGTGCCTTAGTTTCCCTCTCCAACACATAAGCATCCCTTGTCCCATTCTTGCTTTCCCATCCTATAATATGGCTCTTGGTTGCGAGTTGCCCTCTGCCCTAGGGTTTGCTGGAAAACTCACCAAACCAGAGTAGGGGTCCCTGGTTCCAGCCATGCCAGCTCAGCTACCAGTCTGCCGTGTGGCCTGGGCTGGGCTCTCATCCTGTCTAAGCCTCAAACAGGGAGGCAGGGACCTGGATCGAGAAGGCAGGGTCCAGCAAGGCCCACCCAAGCTGTGCTCACCACCAGGGGGTGCACACCAGTCTCCACAGTTTCCTGCCCCACCCACCCATCCCCAGGGCCTGCCCAGCCCCCACCCACTCCAATGCTCAGCCTCTGGCTGTGGGCTGAGCCCATATCCAGGTCTTTGCTGACACCACCACTCTCATTCCCCCAGGTATAAGAGGTACACTGAGTCTTCCAATTCTTGGAGCCAGCCCTCCGCGTGCACACCCCTCTCCACACCTCCTGTCCTTGCCCTCCCCAAGCTAACTGTCCTGACTGCATGAAGCCAGGTTTCCAGGCACCCAGAGCCTCCTGCCAATTCACACACTTAAAACTCAATTCCCCAGCTGGAAAGGCCTTCAGAAGCTGACCTGCCCAACCTCTGGATTTCAGGCAAACCGAGAAGATCAGAGAGGGCCGGGGATTTGTCACAGGGGAAGGAGGAACCCAAAGACTCAGAGGACAGGGAGGGATTTAATTAAAATATTGGTCACCTCTAGCTTCTGAAGTCCCCTTTCAAAGTGTCCCCAAGGGCCCAGGACACTCCCTCTTGCCCCATCACTGCCTGTCAAAATGGATCGCTAAATCCTGGCCCAGCCTTCCAGTGCAGTTCTCTCCTTCCTCCTGTAGCCCTGTCTTTCCAGAATTTGAGTGCCCATGGCCTTGGCACACTGTAGTAGTAGAGGTACGATGACTGAAATGGCCCTAGGATCACCCCCCCACACACACACACACGCACGCTCACACAACTCCTGTTGATTCATCCCTCAGTCATCCCTTCCCCCCTTCAAAACAGTCACTTAGGAAGTCACCCCACCCAGTGAATGGGTCTGGGGGGGCTACTAAACCATACAGTTGGGGTATGTGGGACCCTGCCTGTTCAAGTCACAGCTTGCTTCTCCCATCCTGATAGGCTCAGATGGGTATCAGTCTCCCAACCTGTCTGTTAGGGTCCTTGTTTTTTATCTACCTACTTAGCCTGGGGTAAACCCCCTTGAGACTGTAGCTCAGTGGTCACCAGCCTTGGGATCTGTGGATACTCTGATTCTCCCATGTCTTTTCTTCTGAGGCGCAGGGGTCACTAGTGCCTAATCTAGGACACCCAGGGGACTGTAAGTGGCTGGGAATCTTCCTCAGAGATTCCCCTCTCCAGTCCCATGGCTCCCTGTCACACAGTCTGGGGTCGCTGGACATCGTGAGGGGCCTCAGGGGTCTGTGGGAGCTTCCGCAGGGCATCTGCCCCACAGACTGGCACCCCTGGGGGGCGTGGAGCCTCTTGGAGGTCCATGGGCATCCTCTCCCAAGGTCTCAGAACTTTATCCCATGGCTTAGAGTTCCCGTAGATAGGTGGAGGTTCCTAGGTCTGAGAGTTCCAGAACCCCTGTCCAGATATCCGGGTTCCACCCCCCGGAACCCGTTGGGGCGGCACCAGAACGCCCCCCGCACGAGGTCGGCACACCCACCTCTCAGTCCAGCCCACCGGTCTGGCGCGGACTCGGGTTAGCTTGTTAGGGACCCGGCAGATGGATTAGAGACGGGCAGGCGGGAGGCGCCGCGACCCGATGTCCCAGGCCCGCTCAGCAACCGTCCCCTGGACTCTCTGTAGAGCCGCCCGTCCAGCCGCGCCAGCAGTCCCGCTGGCCCCGCCCAACCCCGGCGCACCAGCCAATCCTCGGTTGGGTACCGCCCACCGTCGCACCCCATTGGGAAAATTCAATTTGATGGCCACTCCCCCACGGAAGGCCCCGCCCCGCGCGGGCCCAAGATGTTGGAGGCTGCAGTCTTGGGGTGGCAGCAGCGCCGGCTTTGGTGGGCGTCGGCAGGATCGCAGACTCTGTGCTAAAGTTGAGGAAGGCTCCCGGAGCAGGGGTAACTGGCCTGGGATCATACGAGTCACAGAGCCTTCAGGACAGCCCCTCTCCGCCCTTCTCTTTGTTCGTGAGACCATGTCCCCTCCCTCGGCTCCACCCTCTTCTTGCGTCACTGCTTAAGCTCCGACGCCGCCCCCAGGCTGCTTTCGGGACACCTGGTCCGAGCCACCTCAGAGCAGGAACAGAGCGACCGGCAGCACCTTGACTTGGGTTGGAGTGCCAGGACCATGTCAGGTGGAGCAGGATGAATCACACCGCACGCCTTACCAAGTCCACACATCTTCGCAGAGACATTGCCTTCACCTGGCACGCTTCTCCCATCCAGGCCCTCAGGATCTGCCTCTTGGAGCGCTTGAGTTCTACACTGGGAATATCATTCAACAAATGGGGAAAACTGAGGCCCAGAGAGAGGTGACATGCCCAAGATCAAACAAGGAATTAGCCAGAGGACCCAAAATCTCAGACCCACTGGGGCAAGCTACTCCACCTCCAGCGCTAGAAGCCCTAAAGCCGCCCACGGGTCTCCATAGAGACCAAAGGGGGTGGAGCTTGGACCGGATGGGGTGTGGAGCCCTGTCTGTCAAATAAAAACAATAATAATAATAATATCAACTCATTTATTTTGTACTTGCCACGTACCAAGCATGTAATTCAAATAACAACCATATGAGACCAGGATTATTGGCCCATTTTACAGATGAGGACAACAGCTTCTAGGTAGTGGAGCTGTAATTCATACCTAGCCTCTTCTGAGTCTAGAATCTGTGCTTTCGACCACTATAATGTGGGATTGTGGGGCGATGGTTTCAGCCTGTTGTCCCAGAAGAGCCCTGGTTCAGACCCTCTGAGACACTCCCACCCCTATCTAGGGAAAGGCCCAGTATCCATGCTGAGACTCTTTTCCATGTGTCATATAATTTCGTCCCCATATCCCTGAGAGGTGGTCCTATTTTCTTGTTGGAAAATCAAGGTGTAGAGAGGGAAGCTACTTGTCAGCACAGGAACAGGAGCTAACAGAATCCAGTTTGGAGGCTATAGTTTGAGGTCCTAGGTCCTCTCTACCTGTCCTAGGTGCCATCTTATTCTTCAGAGTGAGGGTCAGCTCCCTACAAGGCCAACTCTGTCATACTTCAAATGCTATGTACCCCTTGGGACGGCCCCTTAAAGCGGGGCACACCTAGGACCCCTCAGATTCTTAGGGCCTGCCTGAATGGCGGCTGCAGGCTCTAATGAATGGCCTGCTTCGATGCTTGCTCTGCCTCGTTCTCCCACCCTGTCCCCTCCTGGGCAGGCTGGGAGAGGAATTGCACGGGTGAGTTCCTGTGTGCGTCGACTTAATGTCTGGCACAAGTGCTCACTAGCGTCTGGAGGTACCAAAGGGATGTGTGGGTCCTGTCCACCTTCAAGCGCTTAGGACCCCATCC
Organism: Propithecus coquereli; assembly: GCF_000956105.1. Lineage (NCBI taxonomy): Eukaryota > Metazoa > Chordata > Mammalia > Primates > Indriidae > Propithecus > Propithecus coquereli. Next base: position 768,222 of record NW_012151585.1, on the reverse strand, counting down.
CACCTCCAGACCTACCTGCCTGCTTCTTTCTCTTCCTCTCTGCAAGAGGCAGTGACATTTTGGGGGCTGAGGGGCGGTGGCTGAGGAGTGGTGATCTCAAGATCAAAGGGCAGCCTGGTGGGGTGCTGGAGAAGTTTATAACCATGGCCCAGGAGAGAGTAAACATCCGTGAGGAGGGCCCTGGCATTTACTAATCACTTGTTGCACGTCAGACGTGGGGCTCCCACTACTGCAAGGTGACCATCGTATGAGATAGGATTACTCCGATTCTACAGGGGAGGAGGTTGAAGCTCAGGGAGATGAAGGCACCCTGGACTGGTAATGGCATTCAGACTTCAGTGGAATTCAGACTTCAGTGGAATTTTGCCTGATGCTGAAGCCCCTTCCCTCCATCTTGCTGCCTCTAGGATAGGGGAAGTCCTGGAAGACTTCTCAGAGGAGATGGTATGTAAACTGATCCTTGAAGATGAGTGCAAAGAAATTTACCCCATAGAGAAGAGAAAGAAAGGCATGGAAGGGCATCTGTAGCAGAGGAACAGTGTGAGCAAAGACTGAGAGGCTTGTGAGTGAGGGAAGGAGCGGAATGGGCTGGGGGTGGAGCAGGAAATGGGAGTGGTTTCATCTGTGAAAGGCCTTGAATGCCAGGTGAACAGGTTGAACGTACCTGGTGGGCACAGGGGAGGCCTAGGCCTCATTCTGCCCATCTTTAAAATGAGGTTGTCGGACTGGCCGGCTTCAGCCCTTTCTAGGGCAAGGAGCTGTAACAGGAAGGGTCCAGATTCTTCCAAGTTCAACCCTGGACTGGTAGAGGGAGGAGTGGCTGGAGCAGCTTAGGGGCCAAGGGTAATATTTTGTTCCAGAGCCTGAGTCCGAGAGAATTAATATTTTACCAACCTGTTGGTGTTGGATCCCTAAGTCGCCCTGGCTCCCCCTCCACGCAGTCAGGCCCCTGCAGAGGAAGCCCAGGCCTGGGGTGAGGAGGCACGAAGGGTGATGGGTTTTAGCCCTGGCTCCACCCCAGGCAAGACTTGGCCCTCCTGAAGCCTCAGTTTCTTCATCTGCACAACAGAGGAATTGTGCCTTGAGCTGCCTAAGCCTCCTCTCCCTGGCCTGGACAACACCAAGTTCCAAGACTTTCAGGGAGACCCCCATCTTGGATGTGCCCACAAGTGGCTATGAGGCCAGCTGAAGCCAGGACCTTGGGGCTATGAAGGAGCCCAGGGGCCCAAGGGGCAATAGCAAGGGTGGAGGAGTTAGAGATGGGTCTGAGTTGGGCCTGGGCTGGAGTCTCGCAGCCCACTGGGGGTAGGGGAGAGATAATACCTGCACTCTAGAAGTTTTAGAGAACAAAGCCCCTCCCTTGCTTTGATATGTGGAGAGGATGGGGAAAGGCAGCCTAGAGAAGGGAACAGCATGAGCAAAGGAAGGGAGGGACTGTGAGAACTTTGTTGAGGAATAGTCAGGCAGGGCGACGCCAGAGCATGGGGTCCCTAGAGGAGAAGAACTGGTTCTTGCTGGGGTTGGCTGCATCCCTCCTCCCCATGCGCAGAACTGGAGGCCCCCTAGGTCATGCCCAGCAGCTCTAGGAGCAGATTGAGGACCTGTTTGGCAAACCAGTTTGGCAAGGCCATCACATCCATGATGTCATCCAATTGCTGTGTTCTCTGGGCAGCAGTGCCAGACAAACTTCCGGCCTTGGAGGAGGAGGAGGAGAAGGGGGCTTGAGACGCCCAGTGGCCAGCGATGAACTCCAGGAGACTAGCCTCACAGACAAAAGAAAGGGTTCTGGAGATGCCAGCCTGGACCTCTTGTGACTTCTGGAAAGTCCCCGATGCCTGGGGAGGGAGGGGGTCTAGGCTGATGGTGGGGCACTGTGTCATTCCTGTCCAGTGGGTTGGATCCTGGTTCCTAGTCACGCTTATAATACATGTGTGGCAATTTTGTTATCATTATGACCCTCATATAGTGAGTCCCGAGAGGTAGGACCACTGTTATACAGATAAGGGGACAGGCTCTGTGAGGCTAAGCCACATTGGTACCTCGCACACAATTCGAACCCAGAACCTCTGTTCTCAATGCCTCTACTCCACCATTCAGCATTTGGGAGCTCTGCACAGATGGAGCCTTGTCAAAAATTTAAACTGACCCTTCTCTCTACTTGCGAATGCAGCAACGGAATCTTGGCATCCCAGAGCCCTAGGTGCCAACCTCATGGTCCAAATAGGTAACCGAGTCCCAGAGAGGGCAGAGGACAGGCTTCAGGTCACAGAGCAAGTCACAGGTAGAGCCACTCTGTACCCCAGGTCCCCAGCTTCCCAAACTTTCGTTTCCTCCTCAGGGCCTGGCACACCCAAGTATGAAATAAGAATAATAACTGGCACATATTAAGTGTCTACTCTATACCATTCATTGATTTAACTATCAACCACAGCCCTGTGATGTAGGTGCCAAGATTATGTCCATTTTACAGATAAAGAAACTGAGGCTCAGAGAGGGGAAGTTACTTGTCGAAGTCGACACAGCATGTTAGTGGTAGGGCTGGGATTTGAACTCAGGTAGATGGGCTCTTCCATCTTCAGTGGACCCAGCAAGCCTCATCGGAAGCACAGGGACATGTAGACAGGAGAGTGGATGTCCCCTTTGCAGGCTTTGAAGGCGAGCACTGTCCAATTCAGAGTTTCCACGCAGGCCTGGCCTCTCCGGGGCAGGCAGAAAAGTGCTGTGGCTGCGGAAATGCTCCGAACCTTCCCAGAGGAGGCGGCCGCGGTGGGAGGGAGCGCTCAGTACCAACCTCAGAGCCAAGTGTAAACGTGGCGGCTGGACCAGCTGCAGGCGAGGGAGGGCAGGCAGGGTGGGGCCCAAACCCAAACCCGGCCTCCAAGCCGTGTTCCCAGCCCTCCACCAGCCAAGCCCGGCCCTGCCCGCCCATCTGGATTTGAGATGAGGGTGCCGGGCCTAATAATAGCCAAATGGCAGCAGAGGCATTGCCCAGAGCCACAGCCAGTTGGGGGCTGGGGTCCCCCATTTTCTCATGTTGGCCCTGAACAGGCTTCAGAACTTTAAAAATAATAGCAACTGCTTGTGAATGAAGTTGGTTCTATGTGCCAGACACCATGCTAAAGCTTAGCCCACAGTAACTCATTTATTCCTGGCACCGCCCCCCCCCGCCCCCAGCCTCCCCGATGGGATAATACTGTTATTAGCCCTTTGCATGGATGGAAACGCTGACGAGCAGAGAGTCAAGCAAGTTGTCCCTGACGATGATATGACTTTGGCAGCCTTTGTACAAATTGTTGAGCATGTACGACGTCCCCTCCTGGGCACCAGGCTAAGCACCTTCCACGTAGTTTCCTGTGGATTCCCACAGCGTTACAAGGCGGATCCCAGTTTATTTAGATGTGGAAAAAATGAGACTCAGAGAGAAAAATGACAGTTGTGATGGACAGAGTCGGGACTCAAACCCAGAACTTTCTAGCTTTAGAGAAGTTAAGACTTTAGCTTCTGGAATCAGACAGACCTGAGTAGAGCGGTGACATCGCTGCTCCTTGGCTGTGTGGTCTGGGAAGTCATATCACCTGCCCGAGCCTCTGTTTTCTCTTCTGTGAAATGGGTGGTTGGTTGAGTCGATACTAACACTACCTGGCAGCTGTGAAGCCCACCTTGAGTACAGCAGGTAACTTATATCATATATTTACATTGTATATTCCCTTATTCAGTTCTTACACTGGCCTCCAAGGTGGGGACCCTGCTCTTCTCACACCCGTTTTATAGAAGAGAAATGTTTGCATCTCAGAGAGGGGGAGGGGGAGTTAGGATTTGAGCCCAACATTGTGATTCCAGAGGCTGAGCTCGTCTCTTTATCCTTTGCATCCGATACTGAGGCACAGAGAGGGTGTTGGATGCGCCTGATTCACACAGTAAAGTCAGTCTCTGGGGCCATCTGACATGCAAAAGCCAAGCCAGGAAGCCTTGTCTGTCAGCCCCAGGTCACTGCAGTCACAGCCTATCTGGGCTTGGAGACAAAGTGTTCTCTAGCCCCAACTTTCGGGAAAGATGCCTTGTTGTTCTGAAGCCTGGAGCAAGACTCAGATTTTTGGGCTCCTTCTTCAAGAAGCCGGGATGCTGAATTTTAGGTTCAGCTAGTAGAGGTGGGGAGGTCCCTCCTGGCCAAAGAGGCCAGGAAAAGTCCGTGAAGTCATTAGGGAGGGCTGGGGCATGAAGAGAGCTTGAAGTCTTTCTTTCTTCTCTTCTCTTCCTTGAGATGGGGTTTCACTCTATCGCCCAGTTGGAGTACAGTGGCACAATCACAACTCATTGTAACCTCCAACCCCTGGGCTCAAGTCATCCTCCCACCTCAGCCTCCTGAGTAGCTGAGACTACAGGTGTATGCCACCACACCCGGCTAATTTCTTATTTTTTGTAGAAATGGGGTCTCGCTATGTTGCCCAGGCTGGTCTCTAACTCCTGGGATCAAGCCATCCTCTTGCCTCAGTCTTCCAAAGTGCTGAGATAACAGGAGTGAGCCACAATGCCCGGCCCAGATTATTCTTAAATCCTAATTCATCCATTCACTGGGCACTTCACCTCCCTGAGCCTCAGTTTCCTCAACTTTCAAATGGGGACACTAGTACCTCCTGTAGTAGACTGTTTGCAAAAGTGACTTCAATTATTTGCCTCTTTGGGCTACCCTGTTTGAGTATAAGAGACCACTGGAACAGGGACCAATACTGGCTGATGCTGTTCTAGTCAGTCACCAGCTAAACTAGTAGCTGACCACAGATAAACAAGCCCAAGTGAGACCAGGAAAACCCAGCCCAAAGAGCCAATCCATGAAATCATAAGCTAAATGGTTGCTGGTTTTTTTTTTTTTTTTTTTGAGACAGAGTCTCGCTTTGTTGCCTGGGCTAGAGTGAATGCCATGGCGTCAGCCTAGCTCACAGCAACCTCAAACTCCTGGGCTCAAGCGATCCTTCTGCCTCAGCCTCCTGAGTAGCTGCGACTACCGGCATGCACCACCATGCCTGGCTAATTTTTGCTATATATATATATTTTTAGTTGTCTAGATCATTTCTTTCTATTTTTTAGTAGAGACGGGGTCTCGCTGTTGCTCAGGCTGGTCTCGAACTCCTGAGCTCGAGCGATCCAGCCGCCTCGGCCTCCCAGAGTGCTAGGATTACAGGCGTGAGCCACCGCGCCCGGCCCATGGTTGCTGTTCTAAGGCACTAAGTTTTGGGGTGCTTTGTTATGCAGCATTGTTGTAGCAATTGATAACCGATACACAGTTTTATTCAGTGCAATTAATGTTCACTGCTATAACAAACCAAAAATCTCAGTGGTTTAACCCAATTAGTGTTTATTTTTCACTCATGCAAAGTCCGATGGAGGTTGGAGCTCTCCTAGGCAGTGCTTTCCAAGCAGTGATTTCCCCAGGCCCTCCCTGGAATCCATTTCTGAATCCTCTGCATGTGGAAATGGGGTCTGAAAATCAAAGGAGGCTCATCCACTCTTAAGTGCTTTTGCCCAGGAGAGAAGTGCAATTTCCCTGGCCCGAATGCAGTCACATGACTCTACTAACTGGAGGGAGAAAGAGACCATGCCCCTCCTATGTGCCCAGGAAGAAGAAACAGGTTGGAGAACACAAAGCATTGCTTCCCACCTTCCTCCCCCTGTGGGGCTGTTATGTGAATAGGGGTCAAGCAGAGAATTAACATCTATAAAGAATCAACTCCAGCCCCTAGCATGTGTTAGCTTATAGAAGGGGCAATTTATAGGTAAAAAAATCTGAAGCTCAGAAAGGTTGAAGAACTTGCCCAAAATTCACACAGTGAGCTAATGGAGTAGTTATTTTGCAGTAGTGAAAATCTCAGAGAGATCTGGAGTTGGAGAGATCTGGGTGCAAATCCCAACCCTGTCACTTCCTTACTACGTGGCATTGAGCAAGTTACTCAATTTCTCTAGGCCTCAGTTTCATCATCCATAAAACGGGGAGAGGAATAGTTCTAACCTCATGGGGTTTGGAGCGATCATTCAGGGAGCCTTTGCATGTCAAGTGCTTAGCTCAGATCCTGGTACAGGGGACTCGTTTAATGCATGTGAGCCACCTCGGTGGAGGGGAGGCTATTTCTGATCTTACCTTGCCAGGCTCAATACATTTGGCCAAGCAGCTTTATTATGTTTTGGGCAAATCCAATCACAAAGCCCCCAAACACCTATGGCTATTTTGCTGACAGAGGTCTGGAATGCCTCCGTTATTGCTTCCTTTAGACTGAAGCTTGGCTCTATAAAATGCATCCCCATCTCAACCCCCCCCCCCTCCCTCAGGACTGTCCTTCCACTAGGAAGAGGGCAGGGCAAGAGGGCCTGTAGCTAATGGGCTCCAGCTGGGAAGAGGCCAGGGCCAGAGCCAGGGCAGACCCTATTGGGTGTGTGGTCTGGGCATTCTGATCGTTTTCTGCCCACCCAGAAGGGAAGGTCCAAGATAGCTGAGAGGTGGCTTTGTCCCCCATTTAACCCAGCCAGAGAGAGGTTTCCAAGCATCTGCCGACATTTAGTAAGCCTCATGGAGCGCACAGTCTGGAGGTGGAGACAGACTCAGCAAACAGACTCCTCTAGAAACTTATCGTGACAGATTGTGGTGAGCTCTCTTAAGGAAGAGCCACATGGCTCTATGAAAGCATGTGCTAGAGGCCTATTTTAAATTATTTTGTAAGGTTTGCTTTGAATAGGTAATCCTGGGAGGTCAGAGGAGGTGTCTCTCAGGAGATAATTATGTTCAGGTCTGCAAGTTAAGAAGAAATTTGTTGAACAAAAACTGAGTTGATCTTGGGGTGCAGGTGAGGGTGTCCCAGGCAAGGGGAACAGGTTGTGCAAATGTCCTGAGGCAGGAGCAACCTCCAGGAGCTGATGGAGAACCAATGCGAGTGTCATTTGAACGGTCAGGGAGGAGTAGGGTTCAGATGAGAGAGGAGGAGAAGAAGGGAAAAGGGACCAGCCTGAAGGGTCCCTGTGGGCAGGACTGGCTACATAATTTGTGGGGTTTGGTATGAAATAAAAATAAGGGGGCCCCTTGTTAAAAAATTATTAAAAATTTCAAGATAGTGGCAGCAGAGACTTAAACTAAGCATGGGGCCCTGTGCAACTGCACAGGTCACACACCCATGAAGCTAGCCCTGCCTGTGGACCATAGTAAGTGAGGGCCGCAGGGAGGGATGGAAGGTTTCTGAGCTACAGGCGACAAGATCTGATTTGCATAAGCCTTAGTTGCTGTCCTCACTACACCACACCTGGATGATGTGTGTATCTCTGCACAGGTGGGTGGCCTGCTTCATTTTCCCCTTCAGCATGTCACTCCCCTGCTCAAGAACCTGCAGTGGCTCCTACTTCCTGTCACATCCAGTCCAAACTACCTCCCCAGACACTCAAGGCCATTCAAAATCTTCTCTTACTGGATTTAGTTAATCCAATGTCAATATAGACTGTGTGCTGAATCCCGGAGAGATGATGAACCCATCCAAGTTCACACAGCAATTACAGGAGGGCAAGCCAGGACTGGAATCCAGGTCTCCCGAGGTCTGCCCGCCCAGTCTTGCAGGAGTGTGCAGTCTTAAGGTGTGCTTTGTATCCCCCAACCCAGCACAAAACCGTACACACAGTAGGTGCTCAATATATGCCTGTGACGGTGAGTTCCTCTTGGGGCACATCTCTGCCAGGGCAGTGGTGTCCCAGAATCCCGGATGCAGTTAGCATCCTTGCTGACTCCTCCTCTCCCTCATCCCTACCTCTAGGCATTCACCAAGCCCCACCGCACCCTGGCCGGCGGGCCAGGTCCTGCGCATAGACATGTTGTGTTTGGCCTGTACAGTGTCTTAAAGCTTTTTGAATTGTCGTTCACATGTAAAAATCAGGACATTTCACACGCAATCCGCATTTTTATTTCTCTGCAAAGTCTCAAGCCTGAGTCTGGCAGGAGTTCTCTCCAACACCTGCTCTTCCCGGGGTTCCGCTCTAGTCCTCAACTAGGAGATTGAATTTGGGACTTGGAAGAAAGAGAGCCCTATTTACCACCAAGGACCAATCAGGATTCTGGATTAAATCAGATTAAAACTAACTCCCCGGCCGGGCGCGGTGGCTCACGCCTGTAATCCTAGCTCTCTGGGAGGCCGAGGCAGGAGGATTGCTTGAGCTCAGGAGTTTGAAACCAGCCTGAGCAAGAGCAAGACCCTGTCTCTACTAAAAATAGAAAGAAATTAATCGGACAACTAAAAATATACAGAAAAAATTAGCCGGGCATGGTGGCGCATGCCTATAGTCCCAGCTACTCGGGACGCTGAGGCAGGAGGATCGCTTGAGCCCAGGAGTTTGAGGTTGCTGTGAGCTAGGCTGACGCCATGGCACTCACTCTAGCCCGGGCAACAAAGTGAGACCCTGTCTCAGAAAAAAAAACAAAAAACCAAAAAACTAACTCCTCCTTATGGGGGCAGGGCCAGGAGGGGTAAGCTCCGCCCCCAGCCGCTGTCCACAGGGAGTGGGAGGGGTGTTTTGCTCCAAGTTTTACAACCTATCCCAACCTGATGGCTGACTTCTGAATCCCTTAGGGCTTAATAGATGCAGTGACTGCTCCTCAGGTAGATCACGAACGAACGCTGCTTCCTCTCCCCCGGCCTTGGCCTTTGCCATTTTCTCTGTCCGGACGGCTCTTTCGCCTGTCTCCACTCCGGCTGGCTCCTTAATACTGTTCAGACCTCAATCAAATGTCACCTCCCTACAAAGAGCACCTACCCGAAGCTTTCGGTACCCTGTACTGTACTGTACTCCCCTTTCGCATTCTAGCAGTTATTACCTGGCATGATTTATTTGTTGCTGTTTGTCTTCTGCTAGACTGTGAGCTCCGTGAAGGCAGGGATTGAGTCTGTCTTGTTCAAGAGTCCCCAGGGCCTTTGACCTGGCATCAAAGAAGGGGCTCAACACACATCTGTGGAACAAAGAAACCATTGGATTCACAAAACACCTTTCCCTGAAGGATGCGTGTCATCCCAGGTGTGGGTGGGAGCCAGTAATGAGTCAGCCTATTTGCAATTAGGGAGTAATTAGTCACTAGCTAATTGATGCAAAAGACAGCTCAGAGGCTGGGAGAACAAGGGACTGAAGTTCAGAAAGGAGCCTCAGGTCTCTTTCTGGGAAAATATTGAGAAAGGGCAATGAGGAATCCCTGGGATAAAGTCTGAAAACCTCTTATGTGTTATTGAAGGAAATTTAAATGTTCAGAAGCCCCTCAAAGGGACTTGGTTCCTTTAAGAAGCGAGTAGGTCTAACAAGGCTGTGCTGGAGGAACCGGACTGGAAGCTAGGGGTGGGACTGTGGAGGAGTCACCCTTTTCTGCTCTGGGGGGCAAAGTGCTTTTTGAGGGGTATTAAGAAAGGTTCTGGAAGGGTGCAGTGGTGTGTACCTATTGTCCCAACCACTCTGTAGGCTGAAGTGGGAGGATCCCTTAAGCCCAGGAGTTGGAGTCCAGCCTGGACAACATAGCAAGACCCCATCTCTAAAACAAACAAAAAAACATGCATTTAAAAAAGATTCTTTTGTTTGTAAATACTGGAAACCTCCCTGGATTACCTCGTGCAAAAAGAGGACTTTATTGGAAGGCCATCAGCAGAAGTGGTATTAAGATTATAAAAATTTCTAGATACAAAGATGGGGGCTTTTTCTTTGGTATGGCTGGAGGAGAAAACTGACTAAAGCAAAGAGCCAGTGATGGATAAGTGAGGAATGGATTCTCTTGACTACATGACATCGGATTCAGCTATGGAAATTGAAAACCAAAGCAATAACTCTTCTTCCAGTAGCAGCTTATTTAAAACACAATGTGTTCCTTACTCATCTAAACAGAGGCAACGAAACCTCAGTAGAAAATATGTTCATTCGTCTGAAAGCGTTCGAGCAAGAGATTCATCAAGTGACTCATCTGTAGAACCAAGATCATTGACTTTACAGGCTATTTTTGAAAGATTCCAGAAAAGGAAATGCAAACATAAAAAGAGGAAATAAAAACCAAAATGGGATGACAAAGGGGAAGACAAAAAGGAGAAACACTAGAAGCTTGTAAACCGATAAGAAGCAATTTGGAGGCAGAGGACGTGGGTTCTCATTTTTGGAATCAGAGAATGAAAGAAAACCATTAGCTTGGAGAAAAGTTTTAAATTTCGAGCAAGCTGTTGCAAGAGGATTTTTCCACTACATTGAAAAATTGGTGTATGAGCACTACCTTAAGGAATCCTTGACACGAATTGCTGGCGAAGATTTAGAAAAAGATGATCTTGATAGTCAGAGATATAAATATTTGGAGGATGATGGATCCATTTCTCCTATTGGGTCAACAGCAGAGGATGAGGGTGCAACACGCATCGAACGTGATGTGATGTCGAACTGCGAGTGGATGGTTGTTTCTTAAGTTCTGATTTCCCAAGGAAGATCAATGTATATCTAGAGCAAGAGAATAGTTTTGAAGAAGCTTCTTTGTCTAAAAAGAGAGCTACAGAGGCCAAAAACATTGGACAGAGGACATCACAGCCTGAAAAGGACATGGAAACATAAATGTCAAAGAAGGTAAACAATATAGACAAGAAGTGACTTTTCATAGAAATAACTATAGATAAATGTGGATATATACACTGGCCTGGTGGTGAAGAAATTCTTTAACCAAGAATTTTTTTTTTTTTGAGACAGTCTTGCTTTGTTATCCAGGCTAGAATGTAGTGGTATCATCATAGCTCACTGCAACCTCAAACTCCTGGGCTCAAGTGATCCTCCTGCCTCAGCCTCCTGAGTAGCTGGGACTACAGGTGCACGCCACCATGCCTGGCTAATTTTTTCTATTTTTAGTAGAGACAGAATCTTGATGTTGCTCAGGCTGGTTTCGAACTCCTGAGTTCAAGCATTCCTCTCACCTCGGCCTCTCAGAGTGCTAGGATTACAGGTGTGAGCCACTGTGATCGGCCTCCAGGAACTTTCTGAGGAACAAAAAATTCAAAAACAACCTGTACAGAAGTTTGTGAAAGACATTCCTAAAGAATAAGAAGTAATTATTTGGAAAAAAATTGTAAAACACTAGGACAATACATAGAAATACCCAAAAAATTATTTTCTGAATAATAAACAGAAGATCCCATTAAAAAAAAAAAATGGGCACCCAAACTCATTGTCTCAGTTCCCTCAACTTTGTTTTCTGGTTTCCAGATCCCCTGATCAGCTTGTTGGTTAGAGCTTTGCATTCAAAGTGGATTCCTAGGAGCTTGGTGGAAACACAGTGTCTCAGGCCTCATCCCAGTCCTTCTGAATCAGGATCTGTAATTTAACAAGATTCTTAGGGGATTTAGGTGCACTTTATAGTTTGGTTCAGGGGCCACAAGAATCAACTGGAGAATGGTAGGAGTATGTGTCTCTTAAACTGGAAGGTTCTTAGGGCTTCCAGGAAAGCTGCTGCCTTGGTGGTCTCTAAGGGATGGGTGTTTCCCAGGGTTCACCAGGGATAGGACAATAAAATTAGCAAATAGTCTTGGCTGTTGTCACCCACTATTGCTCAGGTGCTAGCTGTGCAAGAGTCCAGCCTACCGCTGTTCACTCCTCAGGTAGGAGATAGGTCTGGGAAACCCGGGACTGTGACTTGCCAAGGGGGAAATTGACCAGGACCCCAAGGTTGAGGGGGAAATGCTCTATATGCTGCTGGGTCTCTACTTAGGGGGCTCGATTCTGAGGGGCTCATCTGCTTGGCTGAAGGAAGCCAGGTGGTCTGGCTGATGTCACAGCTGGAATCTTCGGCACACCTCTTGTGCTCTGGACCAGCAAGTCCTAAAAAGCTACCCTCTGGCCATAGGATGGGAACAGCTGACATTTACTTGGCGCTATAAGCGTTCCGAAGCGCCTCCACCTTTTATCATATTTGATCATCATAATCTCGTATAAAGGACCAAAAGGAGGGAGCCAAGCTGGAAGGCTCCTGCCTCTGAAAAGGGTTGAATTTAACCACAGGAGTGACAGTAACAGCTGAGTTTAGTGAGAGCACTACTTTACTTGTACGTCCTTCTTGGTTCTTTAAATTCCTGTCTCAAAATTGCTGTTGCAATAAATATGTTCAATCAGGGGAGAGTTCATCCCTTCGTGTTATGAAGTTAAAGTGTGCCCATGTTAGATCTCTCAGTAAGACACAAGTACCCATTGGGGCTTCTTTAATACTCTGTGGGCTTCGAAAGTTTCCCTTTTAGGGCCAAAGCATTACTGGGGGAAGGCGATTCCTACTTCTCCCACTTATTTCTGCCATGGGAGGAAGGATCTTCTGCCTACCCCCCACAGGTCCAAGGCATCACTCGGCAGCCCGAGACAGCTCCAAAAATTGCAGAAAGAGGTTCTCGAAAGAAATTGTCAGTCTCTTGTAGAGAGGGCTTTCCTTGTGTCTCCGAAACATATTAAATGACATCACAAGTAAGGCTTGGCAAGTAGGATGAGGGAGTCAGGCCAGTGAGGACAGAGAGAAGCTTGCAGGCACGGACACAGGCAGGACAGAAATGGAGATTGCAAATAGGTGGAGGCGAGGCCAGAACTGAGCACGTTGGAGGGAGAATTAACAACCCTGGTTAGCATTGCGGAACGCTTTTACCAGCTTGGTCCCCCTTTATCCTTGACAGCTCTGAGTGGTGAGGTATAATCACATCTGTTTTACAGATAAGGATCCTAAGGCCTAGCAAGGTCATGGAGCTACACGTCACTGAGCCACACATCTTAGACTGGTGCTCTTTCAGTTTGGCACACCCCACAAGACTTGGCACATAGGGGGCGAACAGTTGACATTTGTTGAATAAAAGTACAAGGTGTGCATTTGATAGCACTTTTTAAAAAGAACTGTAAATGATGAGAAATTTACATTTTTGCATGGTCTTAATATCTCCCCACAAGATACTTACTAATTACAAAGGGGCCCTTTGCAAAAGAGAAACCCAGCAGACACCTCCTTAACTACATGATCAATGTTAACATGATCAATAATGTCATATTGACAGAAAGTGGCCCCTGATATGATGCACTAAGGAGGGCATGGCATTCCTTCCGTGATATTCTTGCCAAAAAGTACATAAACTCAAGGTAATCATGAGAAAAAACATCAGACATTCAAATTGAAGGATATGCTATAAAGTGACTCACCAGTATTTTTCAGTGACAAGGTCACAGAGAAAATGGACAGACTGAGGAACTGTCACAGATTAGAGAGGACTAAGACGTTACAACTAAGTGCAACGTGGGACCCTAGATTAGGTCAAAAGGACAACTAGCAAAATTCAAATAAAGTCTGTAGGTTAGATAATAGTATTGTATTAGTGTTAATTTCCTGGTTCTGATAATTGTACTAAGGTTAGTAACATGTTCATATTAGGAAAAGCTAGGTGAAGGTGTAGGGTGTGAAGGATTTAGGAGAACTCTTTGAACTATTTTTGCAACTTTTCTGTAAATCTAAAATTATTTCAAAATAAAAAGTTTTTAATAAAACTATACATTTGATATGTGAATCGTATCTCACTTAAAAAAACCTATAAAAATCTTGACAAAGTTTGTTTGTTTGTTTTTTGAGACAGAGTCTGTCTCTGTCGCCTGGCTAGAGTGCAATGGTGTCATCATAGCTCACTGCAGCCTCAAACTCCTAGGCTCAAGCGATCCTCCTGCCTCAGCCTCCGGAGTAGCTGGGACTACAGGTGCTTATCATGACTTGTGGCTAATTTTTTCTATTTTCAGTAGAGACGGGGGTCTCACGCTGATCTCCAACTCCTGAGCTCAAGTGATCCTCCCGCCTCAGCCTCCCCCGGGGCTAGGATTATAGGCGTGAGCCACCATGCCCTGCCCAAAGTAAGGCCTTAATATATAGCTCTTTCGTATGATATCTTCTCCCCTACCCGTACTCATCTTCCTCTTTTAATTTGAGATGGCATTGTAGAATCTCCATATGTTCCAGATTATTCTCGGATTCAAGGCCCAGGTTCACCCAGCTCCCCTGCCCAGCTCTGCTTCTTCCTATTCTGATTTCAATCTTGAAGTTCTCACAGGAGCTGCTGTGTTGTTACAGACCCCGCAGTTGATTGGTCAAGGAGTAGACATATGGCCCGGTTGGGCCAATCAGACACCTTCCCTGTTTTGTTTTGCTTTTTCTTTCACACCGGAACTAAGAAGTTACTTGGTCTGTCTCTGGCCCTGAAGCCATGAGACATGAAACATGGAAGCTGTTAGCGTTAAAGTAAGTTTAGCCTAAACCTGTCTCTTTACATATTTTAAATTCGGTGTAAAGGTTTCTCCATACATGGTGAGCTGTAACCTAACTGGTTGTGTAAAGATCGTGACCTACTATTGTGACAAGTAGCAGAGTCTCAGCCAATCACAGCAGGCGAGTTTCAGCCCATCACAAACGGCCAATTGTTCCATCCGAGTACAAATAAGGTAAACTCTGAGCTACAATCATTCTAGCTGTTTCTGCACCTCACTTCTGTTTTCTATATGGCACTTTCCTTTTTGTGTCCATAAATGTTATCCGATCATGTTCAGCCCCCAAGTCTCTGTGAACCTATGCTGATTCTGGGGGCTGCCTGCTTTGCAAATTGCTCTTTGCTCAATTAACTTTGTTAAATTTAATTTGCGTAAAGGCTTTTGTGGGTTTTTTATTTGTTTGTTTTAGAAACAGGGTCTTGCTATGTTGCCCAAGGTAGACTCAAACTCCGGGGCTCAAGTGATTCTCCGCCTCAGCCTCCCAACTAGCTGGGACTACAAGTAGGTACCACCACACCTGGCTTTTTTTTTTTTTT
>NW_012151585.1:738771-753083 GCF_000956105.1 Propithecus coquereli | reverse complement strand
AAGTTTGTTTTTGTTTTTTTTTTTAACATTAGCCACCATGTTCTCTGTCACATGGAGGAAGCCTCTCTGTAGTTAGAGTGAGAAGACAGCTAACACAGCAAAGTAGAGAGAGAGGGTAGTTGTGGGGGGAGAGAGAGAGAGAGAGAGACCTGATTCCATTTGTTCTTGAAATTTTCTGTACTTGCCAGAAGTGTTTGGTTGGTTGACCTCTCCGTCCACTATATAACCTCCGGAATCCAATAAATCTTCCATTAAAACCCCCTTCCAAAAAACATTCTTCTTCTTCTTTTTTTTTTTTTAATTAAGATAACCAGAAGAGTTTTATGTGGCTTTCAACCCAGACACTCAATGAATATAGCTACTTTGAGTTATTTGCATAAATATTTTATCTCTCCTACTCATCTGAGGGTTGCCAAATGGCCATCTTAGATACAGTTCTCACTGGCCTGTCACTAGTGAGAAAACTAGGACAATGCGGTGAGTTACTGCTCCAGGTAATTTTTTTAATTGCTAAATTCTGAGAATAGTTCCTGTTATTGAATTTTATGAGATGATGGTAACACTAGAAAGTAGTGATTTATTTTTCCTTTTCTTTAATGTTCTTTGAAAAATAACAAAACGTTGGCAACTGCGTGCCCCACTTTAGGATGAGACTTTACTGGAACATGAAATCCCTGAGTCTGGGGAGTGCTGGCCAGGTAATGATCCCTCTGGGGTGGGGCCCTCACCTGGCTCTCAGCACAGTGGCTGGCAGTGGCAGCGCAGGAAGTACCTTGGAAGCGAGTGAGATGAGCTCATGGATTTAGAGAGCTGTTCTGGTCTCCTGCTTGTCATGTGGAGATGATCTGACTTAGAACTGTTACAGCTTGTTCATTCACCCAATGCTTTTATGATTTTTCCAAAGAGGCCTAATTTCTTTACTTATCTGAAAAATGTCCTACTCATCCTGCTTGGCCCTTCAAGTGGATCTCAGATTAATTTTCTTTTATCTTAATTATCTGCATAGACCTCAGAAGGTTGAGGATTAGCTCATTGTGTGAGAGCACTGAAATGAGAGTCAGACAGCACTGCGGTCCACCTCTGGTTTCTTCTCTGGCTGGTTGCAAGGTCTTGAGCAACTTGCTTAATTTCTTTGAGCCTCATTTTCCCCATCTGTGAAATGGGGATGATATCTAGCCTACCTTTTGCACAAAGCTGTTGCAAGGGGCTGAACAACGCTTTGGTAGCAATTTGGAACTGGAAGATGGTGGCAGTGGGGGAGGGGAACAGGGGCCAGGTGTTGTTTTATAGAAGCTGTTGGGGGGATTTGGGAAGGAAAAGATTAAGTAACATGAGAATGCAGGGAAGCGTGAGGAGGTTCCCAGCTCTGTCTCTGACTTGACTGTGATCTCACCTCCCTGCGCCTTAATTTCTTCATCTGGAAATCCAGGTCCCACAATCAGGAAGTAATTCTTTGGGTACCTCACACTGGGTGCTGAAGGATGCATAAGAGTTGGTTACAAAGAGAGAGGCACTCAGGTGGACGGGATTGTATACGCAAAGGCTTGGAGTTAGGAATTACTGTGGCATGGAGGCGAGACCCTGGTCTCACATGTTTATTGTCACGGGGACAATAATAACGCTTCTTTATTGTGATGAGAATTAATCAGGATAATGCAGGTAGAGTGCTTAGCACAGGCTGGTATGTAATAAAGTCAGTAATGGTGCTTGTCCTTATCAGTATTGTTTTATTTTACAGGTAAAGAAAATGGAGCCTCTAACAGGTAATGTGCTGGCCCAGAATCACACAGCTATCAGTAGTTGAGCAGGATTTGAACCCAATCTTATGGACTCTAGAGGCCAGGCTCTGAACCATTGTGTTCCAGTCACCCAACTGAGGGCCTCTGTTCCCGACCTCAGCTGCTTCCCTGACTCAGCAACTGTGGGTGGCCTTGCTCCTGTGCCTGGGCAGCAGAGCAGGCGAGAAGCCTCCCAGTTCCTTGAAAACCAAATATGGCCAGATCAGGCCCTCTGAGGCCTGACCCCCAGGCTAGGCCTGTTCCTGCCTGCTCATCTGGGCTGTGGGGCCCTACTCCCTGCTGAACCTCCTGGCTCTGCTCCAGAGGACTCTGGGAGGGCCTCCAGCGAGATGCCCCTTCTCAGGATGTTGTTGGGCAAATTACTGAAAGAGACTATGAGACCAGCGTCTCCCATCCATGGTGCAATAATTCCTAACTCCAAGCCTTTAGTCATGCAGTCCTTCCACCTGGAGTGCCTTTCACTCTCTAACCAGCTGCTACGCATCCTTGGTGCTCAGTTATCAGGAGGAGTGACTTCATGACTGTGTGACCTGGAGTAAGTCACTCACCTCATCCATCCATCCATCCATTCAGTGGGCACCTACCTGTGCCAGGTACTTTATACACAGACTCCTCCTCCAGACCGGAAGCTCCTTGTGGATTGCATACCAGGTGCCAAAAAATAATCGTTCAGCCAATTTCCATGGGTGCTATAGTTTGAATGTGTCCCCCCACCACACCCAATAATTCATATGATGAAACAGAATCTGCAGTGTTGTGGTGTTAAGAAGTGGGGCTTTGGGAGATGATTAGATCATGAGGGCTCCACTCTCACGAATGGATTAGTACAGGGTCCTCAATATTTTTGGCACCAGGGACTGGTTTCATAGAAGACAGTTTTTCCGTGGATGTGGGGGTGGGGTGGAGCTCAGGCGGTGATGTGAGCGATGGGGAGCGGCTGTAAATTCAGATGAAGTTTCGCTCGTTCACCCGCTGCTCATTTCCTGCTGCGTGGCCCGGTTCCTAACAGGCCACAGACCGGTACCATGGGGTATCCTGGGGGTCAGGGAGCACAGGATGAGTACCCTTTTGAAGAGGCCTGAGAGAGCTTGTTCTCCCCTTCTGCTATGTGAGGACACATAGAAGGCGCCATCTATGAAAAACGAGCCCTTATCAGACAGCCAATCTGCTGGTGCCTCGTTCTTGGATTTCCCAGCCTCCAGAACTATCAACAATAAATTTCTGCCATTTATAAATTACCCAGTCTGAGATATTTTGTCATGGCAGCAGGAACAGACTAAGACAATGGGCCAACGCTTGTCCTTACTACAGTCCTAGTGAGGCTGTTATCATATCACCCCCGTTGCACAATTGGGGAGTCTGATACTCAGAGAGGGGAGGCCCAAAGGACACACAGCCAGAGATGAGTGGAGCTGAGACTTGAAGCCAAGTTCTTAACCGCTAGGCAGCACTGCCCAGCTCCTACCGGAGGAGGAGGAGGAGGTCTGACACCATGCTGAGCGTCAGACCCTGGAGGAGGGCAGGGACCACTTCTCCTTCAGTTCTTGGCTTCCTTGGCTGGGAGAGGATTAATTTTTTCCCTTGCCTCCCCCTGACCAAGACCTTTAGGATGCCAGTCCCAGCTCAGAGCCTACAAAGTCCTTTTCAAGGTTACCAGTGCCCTCGCCTCAGCCCTGAGCGGGAGGAAGGGCAGGGAGGATCTTCCCCATGGTTCAGTAAGATGGGGGAATCGAGGCCTCAGTACTGCCCAAGGTCATATGCCATATTGGGGGGCAGCCCAACTGGGCCTGAACTCTCTTGCTTCAAGAAACTGAGCATGGAATTGGCTGCTAGTTCTTTCCTGAAGTCATGGTATGAAGCGCTTAGAGTCTGGCAGGTCCCAGCTCTGCCACTTACCAGTTGTGCAGCCTTGGGGGAGTCATTTCACCCCGCTGAACCTCAGTCTCCTTCCTTGAACAATGGGGACAGTGCGAGTACCCATTGGAGAGATGTTGGGAGGATGAAATGATGCTTGGGAAGCACTCAGCATAGTGCCTGGAACATAGTGGGTGCCCCGACAATGAGATTATCATTGTGCTAAGTGCCTAAGAGACAACAGACCTGGAGGACCGCCCACGCCAAGTGTAATATTATCTAACATGTCTTGATCACTACTATGCGCCAAGCACGTTCATCCAGACGACATCCCTATAACTTAGTGCCATTTTACACATGTGACAACTAAGGCTCAGAGAGGGAAAGGGAAAGTGACGTGCCCTAGCTTCCTGCCCAGCAAGAGGAAGAATCTGGGCTTGAACCCAAGCCCGTGTTCATGACCTCAGCTCTGCTCCACTGTGCTGGATTCTCCACCCCTACCATGCTGGAACCCAGGGAGGAAAAAGGAGTTACTTGGGGCCCCATAGCAATTGGGGGTTGGTGAGACCACACTGGGGAGGCTTCTTCCTTCCTGGCAGCTCTGCATGGGTCTGGATAATTCTCTGGCTTTAGGATTAAGGCAGGGATTGACTAACACATTCATGGTCCTTGGAAGGGTCCGGGGGTCTTGTTCTCAGTCTCAGGTCAGCCAGCAGATCCCATCCTGCCCAGATACCCTAAGCCCCCATTGTACCCACGACCACCCCTTCCCCATCTCTAGTTTTAATGTGCGGGGCCCCCCTTTTCTAATCAGCTGAACCTTCTGCCAAAGAAAACTCATTGGTGCCTGCAAAACCAGCCAGCCGGGGGAGGAGGATGGCCTGGAATGTTGGAGGGGGGTCACCAAGCTGTTTGTGAGCTGCTGGCAGAGAAATGTGGGTAGCTACCTTTTTTGGGGAAAGTCAGAATTCTGTCTATGGGAAAAGATCCAGGTCGGGCCAGCTCAGAGGCTCGGGCCTCAGTTTCCCGTAATCATCACCACAGCATTTATGGGGTATGAATAACTTCGGCTGTTGATTCACAACTATTGATTGGGTGCCCACTGCGTGCCAGGCACTGCTCTGGCTGCTAGGGACACAGCAGGACAGAGCTAAGCCCTGTCCTCGAGGGCTGACATTCTAGTGGAAGGCAGTCACTCAGTAAGTCCCCCAACAGGCTAGGGACAGATGCCTCAGGCCCACACGCCCTGATCAACACCCTTGGGGCTGGATAGGTTTCAGAATTCAGATATTTTTTGGATTTTATTTATTTATTTATTATTTTGAGACAGAGTCTCACTCTGTTGCCCGGGCTAGAGTGCCATGGCGTCAGCTTAGCTCACAGCAACCTCAAACTCCTGGGCTCAAGTGATTCTCCTGCCTCAGCGTCCTGAGTAGCTAGGACTACAGGCACGCGCCGCCATGCCTGGCCTTATTTTTTGGATTTTAAAAGGTGATCTGGTAGAGTCTGGTGGAGTCAGTCATTTTCAATCTAATACACAAATATTTCTGTAGCTAGAAGTGTGACCATTCACTCTAAGTGGAATAAATAAAGACTCTGGCTGGGCACAGTGGCTCATTCCTGTAATCACTTTGGGAGGCCCAGGTGGGAGGATCGGTTGAGGCCAGGAGTTGGAGACCAGCCTGGGCAACATAGCGAAACCTCATCTTTACAAAAATTTTAAAAAATCAGTTGGGCATGGTGGCACACACCTGTAGTCCCAGCTACTCAGGAGGCTGAGCCAAGAGGATCGCTTGAGCTGAGAGTTCAGGGCTGCAGTGAGCTTGATCATGTCACCATACTCCACAGCCTAGAGCCTGAGTGACAGAGTGAGACCATGTCTCTTAAAAAAAAAAAAAAAAAAAAAAAAAGGCTGCAGAGCCTCAGTCAATCCAGGTGGTCAGGTTTTGCTCCCAAATGAGTTTTCTTTGCGTGTTTGCATGTGCAGAAAAGCCTTTGATTGGCTGGGTTTTCCGGACTGTGGAGCTGCAGATATAGGATCCAGGAGCCGATTCCTCTCCCCATTGTACAGATGGGAAAACTGAGACTCAGGGCCAGGGACTCACATCAAGGCCCCATAACAAGCAAAGGTGTGGGTGGGTAGGAATGTAGTGACTTCAAATTCAGGGCTTGTCACCACCAGGGACTGTGCCTGGGAGAGAAGTGGGGACTGAGTGCAGAAGACTCCTTTGGCCAAACCTTGGTGGCCCACCAGCCGGTTCTGCCAGGAAGGAGTTAAGCACTCACTGGGCCCTTGCCAGGCCTCTGCACCAGGCCCTCACAGGGCCTGCCTGTCTGGGGCCTGTTTACCAGGCTGCGCTTGCATCACCGGCTCCGACTCCGATGTGCAGTGCAAACACACTTGCATTCTTGGGTCATGAGAAACTCACGATTGCGGTGACATCATGCCCAGCCAGGAGGCTTTCGACAGCCTCCCTCCTGCCCTAAGTCAAAGCTGTTTAATTAGTGCCCTTAACTGGAACTCTGTCTTCTTGTAAAAACCAACTGAAGATACTTACCCGGTGGGGGTGATGGGGATTGGAGAGAATGTGTGTGTGTATGTGTGTGTATTTTAAGGGATAAAAATAGCCCATCTGGGACTCCTTTTGGGGTATTTGTGAGTATTAATGCATCACTGTTTATATTAAATCTATGTCACACTGGACATTTTCGACTGAATTTGGCTTGGAGGCCGGACAAGAGAAACCACCCATATCTTTTTATTCCCTCTAGTTTTTCCTTTTGGGAGGGAGACACATAAACCAAGTAAAAGGGCCCTTGAAGACAATTTAGACCAAACCCTCATTCTACAGCCAAGGAAAGGGAGGCCCAGAGAGGGGAGGGCCTTGCCTGAGGTCACATAGCGAGGCTCCCAGTTCCCACATCCCTCAGATGCATTTGAAGTACATCCCCTGATCCCCCATTTCAGGGTGTTGGAAAGAGAGGTGCGTCTGGCTAGAGCTTCCTGGCTGTGTTTTGAGATCGAGACGGTGGTAGTGGTGGCGATGGTGGCGCCTGTGGAGGGTGGCAGCAGAGAAGAGTGAATGCGACCACAGGAGACCTCAGCCTCCCCCTACTTTCCCTCTTTCAGACCTAGCACTTGCTTCCTTGGGCTTTCAAACATCTCTTCATCCTCAGATCACCCCTTCTTTTACTCCCTCTTCCAAGAAGTCACACCCTTCACTAGCCTCCCACCATGACCATTGAAGACTTGTTTCCCATATTAGGGATGCTAGATTTAGCAGATAAAAGTGCAAGACACCCAGTTAAATTTGACTTCAGATAAACAACAAATAATGTTTTGGTTAACTATGTCCCATGGAATATTGGGACATGCATTTATTTATCTGGCAACTCTATCCTCCCTTACTTTTACAATCCTCATTGTGGTAGACACTCCTGACTGCCTCCCCACCAACCTTCCCTTTCCTTCCTCACGAACTGAGCCTTGATTTTGTCTGGGGTGGCAACGTGTCCCAGGCGATGAATCATGATTGGTCTAAGTTAGTCACAATAATCCTTTTCTTCTTTGCTTTCCAAGACTCCCTTGCAGTCAGGGATGACTGGGTGGCTTAAAATTAGGTCTGCAAGTTCTTTGACATCCATCCTGTCAAAAGGTGGCGACCCATCCCCTCCCCTTGAATGTAGGCTGGACTTAGTGATTCATTTCAAAGAGTGACTTTTGAGGCTAGGTCCTAAAAACCATTGTTGCGTCTGCCTTGCTCTCTGAAATTACTCACTCTGGGGAAAGCCAGCTGCCATGTTGTGAGGATACTCAACAGCTGTGAGAGTTGCAGCTCTGTGTAGAGATCCGCATGGGGAGAAACTAAGTCCTCCCACCAATGACTAGCCCTAACTTGCCAGGCATGTGAGTGCGCCACCTTGGAAGTGGCTCCTGCCCCAGTCAAACCTTCAGATGATTGCAGCCCAGGCCAACATTCTGACTGCAGTGTGAGCCAGAGACATGCTTCTATTAATCATATTTTTCATTTTCTATATTTGATAATGTTTTTGACATCTTTGGGGGTGGGAGTGGTTTCTGGCTGGGGAGAGACTACGCCTCTCAGGGCAGGCTAATTCCTACAGACGGTAAACAACTTGTTAGTGAGCCTGTCTTTCATATACAAACCAACCAATCCTAAATCCATACTTCCTTTATCTAATTCTCACACACCTGCCCTAAATCAGCCCAGGACCCAGTACCAGACAACTAGGTACAGTCCCTGTGCCTCCAAGCCTGCTGGAATTATTCTAACTAGCCAGTCCTAAGATGTTTACCCTGCCCTTCCCTTCCTTTCACATGGAAACCACAATAAAGGCTGTGGCCTCTGTCTTCTCCTCACTCCTTTCTGCCTCCTGACTGACGCTGGTGCTTCCCGCCGTGGCCCTGCGTGGCATGATGTACTTCTTATTTCTGGGGAGCTGTGAGTAGCATTCAACTTTTCTTTCAATGGTATCGACCTCTCTGTGCTATCACACAGTCACCTTTATAAATTAAAACCTGGGCACAAATCAACTCTGACAGATTCTGAGCCAGAAATTTCTAAGCCATTCCTAGATACCTGAACCACATAAAGTTTGAGAGACAGTAAATGTTTATTGTTGTTTTAAGCAATTAAGTTTTGAGAAATTTGTTTCACAGCAAAGGATAACTAATACAGATGGTCACATGACTTAGTTCTGGCTAATGAGTCATGAAAGGAAGTATGCTGGGTGGTTCCAGGAAGCTTATAAAGACTCAGAAGGGAGGCCTGGCCGAGGTGGGAGGATCCCTTGAGCCCCCAGGAGTTCGAGACCAGCCTAAGCAACATAGCAAGACTCTGTCTCTACAAAAAAACTTAAAAATTAGCTGGGCGTGGTGGTGCATGCCTGGAGTCCCAGCTATTTGGGAGTCTGAGGCAGGAAGATCGCTTGAGCCCAGGAGTTTGAGGTTGCTGTGAGCTATGATGATGCCACTGCACTCTAGCCTGGTGACAGAGTGAGACCCCCGTCTTAAAAAAAAAAAAAATCAGAATGAAGAGGCAAGCTCAGTGGCTCAGTGGTACCACCCTCCTTGAACAAAGATGATTCTTACAGAAGTGACAGCCATTTTGGGACCATGAAGCCCTGAAATATAAGGATAGAGGAGTGGAAAAAGTACAAAGAACCTGTATCCTTTGTGACACCATCAAGTTGGCGAACCAACTCGGTGACCATCTGCCTCTTGATCTGTAGATAAGCAAATAAATGTCCTTGTGGCTTAAGCCACTGTATTTTGCAACTTGCAGCCTAAAGCATTCCTGACCAATGCAATCAGCATGCACAATAGCATCTCACTTAAGTGGAGTAACTTAGGCCTTGACTTTATTTGTCTAGAATCTGAAAAGAAGCCAAAAGGGAAACTGAGAACCAAAACCAATGCCACAATATGCATACCAGAGCCCAAGCACCTTACTCTCAGGTAAGCTTTTCTGGTCTTCACTGATAGCCTTTTTGCTTTTACTTTAGACACAATTCTAACAAGCTTATCTAGGGTGTATTCCCAGGCCACAGCAGCGTGGAGATCAAATTCAATTCGGCAATCAATCATCTGCTATGTGCAAAGCACTGTGGGAGGCCCCACTGGGCTCCCAGTATGTGTATATGAATTTTCAGCAGGAGACCAACATGATCCAATTGGCCATGTAACTTGGACTACAAGGTAGAGAGAGATTGGAGCAAGCCTAGAAAGAGGGAAACAAGAAAAGTTGCTAGTGAGTGCCAATTTATTGAGGAAAATCCTACTTATTGAGCAACTATTTTTTCCATGGAAAATCCATCTACAGGACAAACCAGTCTAACTCTTCATATCAGTTGCTAATATTGGTTTCCAGTATACTCAGAATATTTGTCTGGTTTGACTTCCCAAATGCCTTAAAAGTTTCCACACATGAAATAGTGTGCCTGCCCTGGCTCTGAGTTCTGAGGAGATGTAGAATGTAGCAATTCTAACATACCCTGAAGCACATTTATTCTACCTCTATGCTTCACAGAAGGGGAGGGAAGTTCAAGGGAGGGGAAGATGCAGCCGAGAGCAGCATAGTAAACTAGTGGCCAAGTCGGGGCCAGAACCCAGGACTCTGAACTTTCCCTGTCTCCAGGCTGTGAAGAAGGCAACGTGGATTCCCTCAGACCACACAAAACTTGCCTTTCATGAGGAGGCGATTTTTGACCTGATGCTGCTATGAGCTCCCCCACCCCGGGTCAGGAAGCTCTGCCTGGCCAGGATTTCCTGTGTGTGGGAAAGAAACAGGATGAGCAGATAAATCCTCCAAGGCTTTTTTTTCCCCCAGTGCGTGAGGCCCTCTCCCTGCTAAGTCTGCAGCAGCTCTAGCCAAGATGACCAGCCCATGGACACGCGTTTTGGGTGTTTGTAAACAGTAATCGCAAAGGACGATTGCACACTCACGAAGCACAAGGCTGGAAGTGGGTGAGAAGAGCATGCGTCACTGTCCCTGCCCTTGGGGAGCTGCTTTGGTTTGGGTCCTCCCAGAAGCAGACCCTAAGACAGGTGTTCAAGTTCAAGTAATCTACCTGGGGGTGATCCCAGGGAATCCCTGCAGGGAGTAGGGAGGTGAGAAGGCAGCCATTAAAGGAAGTGTTGTCAAGACAGTTACTTCAGTGGGCAGTGGGAGCTCAACCCCACTAGGGAACTCTCAGAGACAGCATAGAGCACACCTCAGTGATCTCAGCCAGGGAGCCAGGGAGCTGAGGTATCTATCCACCAATTCCTGCTGCTTCTGGAACTCTCGGTGCTTCCAGCCTGCCCTCGGATGGCCCAAGTGTGCTCATGAGGTCAGAACAACAATCAGGCGGAGTTACAGACATTTGCAGTAAACAGCTTGGGTGGGTAGCGGTCAGGGGGCGGATATCGGCAGTGCCTGGTGCAGGGGCTGACCACTAATGAGTTTTCCATTCACAGGAAAAGGCGGACGCAGGCGCAGGAGACATGCCTCTCCTCCCTCGGTCGGGGTGCGAGGCCGCGCGCAATGCATAGCGGGGCTTTCGCCTGTCCAGGCCCCCATCACCCCTTCCTTCTCACATTGGGAACCCACTTCGCCCCACCGAGGCAGAGTCTGCCAGTGCGCATGAATACGCGTTTCCTCCTCTTCGACACTCAACTAGACCACATTTCCCAGCCTCCCTAGCTGGTAGGGGCGGCCATGTGACTGACTCCAGCCAATGAAATGTGAGCAGAATCGCGGGCCCCTCCCAGGCGTGGTCCAGACATATCACTCACCGTCCTTTCTCTTTCCCTACCTGGGGTGACCTTGAAGGCCACGTGTCGCAAATGGCCGAATGTTTTTCCATGGTGCTTTGGAGGAAGACGACATCGCAGAAAACCACTACACACCCTACTATTATTAGGTGAGGGTTAGTTCTAAGAAGGAAAAGGTCACGGTGTCTCGAGATGGGGCAGAGGAAGGCATGGGCGAGGCCTGAGGCACAGGGAGAAACCTAAGCAAGCCGTGGTGGCTGCAGGTAATGAGTGAGAGGATGGCGCGTGATCCTCAAGCAAGGTTCATAGGCTTGTGTGAGGAATTTGATGAGTATGGGCAGGACATTGCCGTGGCACCTTCTCTCCCTGGGGGCAGAGAGCCAGTTGGAGAAATCAGATTGTAACCAGGAAGGGCTAAGCCTAGAAACTCCGCAGAATTTGAGGGTGGGCGTGGCTTGGAGAGAGGTGGAGTTTGGTGGTCCCATGCCTGGAGCCCCCTGCCGTAGTCTGGCAGGGGAGAGGCTTTTCTGTCTTCCAGCCACAGCCCGGCTTCACCTCGTTCTCACAACATGTGGCCTGAACTTAAGAGTTTTGAAATCATGTGCCTAGACCCTCTAGTCCATGGGCTGGGTGCCTCTCATCCTAGACAAGTAAGTGACTTTGCATTAGAGTCTGCTTTTGGGCTAACCTGGGAGCCTTGTGTTGTTAAACCTCAAGTAACTGACTTAATAATGAACTGTTGGGCCAGAGCTGCTGGCCTGACCTCAGGGGCTGCTTTTCCCCTGCCCCACCCCCACCCCCAGAGCAGTGTCCTCTGGGGAAATGCAGCCGCCCCAGCTGCATCCGTGGGAAGGCCTGGCCCCCACACTTTGTCCTTCCAGCCCTGCTGAGGCCACAGGAAATGACCCTCTTAGCAGCCACGAGCGGCGATCCAGAGGACAATGACAGAGGGACAGACGCCCCATTCGTCCCAGCTAACTTGTCCCCTTGGGTGGATGCCAGCAGCTGCAAGCACAAAAGTGAAGATTCAGTGGGAAACCATATTTTTTAAAAGACAAATAAACAATCCTGTGGGCGTTAGTCAACTTCTGAGGCCCTGAGGAGTTTTGTTTTTCTTTATTTGCATCTGGGTGTGTGTTTTAAAACACAGATAAGACTCAGAGAATCAAAGAGTCTAAAGTTTGGAAGGCTAGCGGTTCCACCCAAGCAGCAGGCCCCCCTGTGGTGTCTTTCTTCTTGTGGCCAGGCCCCACCTCTCCACACCACTGTTAATCGTGTCACTTGGCTCCTGCCACTGCCCCCACCGCACTGCCATTCACTGCCCAGAATCCAGAGAAGTCTTCTAAAACCCAAATAGAGTCACCCCTTCCAGGGCTCTGTAGCCAGCTGTCTCAGCTCAAATGCTACCTCCTCCAAGGGCCTTCCCTGACCAGTCTGTGTGAAACAGCACCTCCCAGTTTGTTCCCGTTACAGCACCCATAGCCCTTATCACATCTAGAAGAATCTGCTTCGTTTCCCTGTGCCTGGCACATAGTAGGTACTCGATAAATGTTTGTCGACTGACAATGTTTTTCAGTGGTCATTGCATTCAGATCAAAGTTGGCTCAGCAGATCCAGATTTCATTGTATTTCCACAAACATTATTGGCTACAAAACTGAGTACTAGGGCCAGGAGGTGAATCAGTCAGGATCCGTACATTCATTCACTCATTCATTCATTAGAAGGGTAGACCCCAGAGGAAATGGTGATTCAGTCCGAGGGGGCGGAGATCCAAGAAAGCTTGATGGAGGGAGAGATTGTCAGTGGGATTTCCCCCAGGAAAGCAGGGTTTGGAGGTGTGAACGAGAATGTGTTTGGAAAAGGAAGAGAACCTTGGGGTGTGAAATTTATTTCCACATAGGACCCCCAGGGAGAGTAGAGACCTGGTTTTATCTGAGCCTGCAGGGAGGACACTCTACCTGTGCTTGCTAAAGGAATGGAGGGATGAGGGATGGGTGCAGAAGGCCGGGGGAGCAGTGTTTGAAGTTGTTCAAGAGGTTGCCACGGAGGCCTTGAATGCCATGCTAAGCAAGCTGGACTTCCATCTATAGGAAGTTATTTTTATCAGGGTCTAATAAAAATAATGATTTGGGGAAGCCTGTTTTAAGTACCTGAATGTGTGTTAAGGTTCTGAACTCTTCTCTTGCTGCCTCAGACTGTCCCAGGATGCTTCTGGAAAGTACAGCTGCCTGCGCCTCCATCCTAGAAGAGTCTGATTCTCTGTAAGTGAGAGTTGGGGCCTGGTCATCTGCATTTTCACACACTTGCCCTGTGTTCTCATCATGCACCAGGTTTGGTGACCACTGAGGCTCAGAGAGGTGAAGGCATGTCCCCAAGGCCTGTAGGTGGCAGAAGCAGGCATTTGAACCGGGTCGGTCTGGCCACGCTTTACACGCGTGACTGCAGCCTCCCCCTGGGTTGGTTCCTTTCTCCAATTTTATTTTCCCCTGGATGCAGGAATCTGGGCTGTGGCTGGGCCTGCCCGCCCTGTCCTCCCTTCCCCGCCCCACCCCCAGCCTCAAAGGTCAGGTACCTCCCAGCCTCCCTCGGTCATGTCCATTTATGGCTCTGTTGTTCCAAATTGTGGCCAAATTTATAAACTCCCCTTTCCCGGAGACATGAACAATTTGTGCAGAGTGCAGTGCGGGGGCAGAGCTGGGAGCTTCGTCGGAAGGCTGGACTTCAGCCCGGGCCCAGGCCTGTGAGCTCCGGCCTTGGGCAGACCCCTGCCCCTCCCTGGGCCTCAGTTTCCTCACCTACAGAGCAAAGGGACTGGATTAGATCATTCCTGAAGTCCCCTAAGTCTAGACACATCCACTTACTGCTGAGGAATACCAAATCCCTGAATCCATGAGCCCAGTAATTGTAAAAGAAGGTGCTGGGGGCTGGAGTGCAGCCTCTACCCCTCTCCTTTGCATTCTTTTCTTTTTTTGGCTTGTTTTTTGTTTGTTTGTTTGTTTGTTTGAGACAGGATCTAGCTCTGTCACCTGGGCTAGAGTTGCAATGGCATTGTGATAGTTCACCGCAACCTCAAATGTCTGGGCTCAAGTGATCCTCCTGCCTCAGCCTTCTGAATAGCTGGGACTACAGGCATGCACCACCATGCCTGGCTAATTTTTCTGTTTTTAGTAGAGAAGGAGGGTCTCACTCTCACTCAGGCTCCTGAGGTCAAGTGATCCTCCTGCCTCAGCCTCCCAAAGTGCTAGGATTATAGGTGTGAGCCACTGCACCTGGCCTTGATTTTTTTTTTTTTTTTTGAGACAGAGTCTCACTCTGTTGCCGGGGCTAGAGTGAGTGCCGTGGCGTCAGCCTAGCTCACAGCAACCTCAAACTCTTGGGCTCA
>NW_012151585.1:730823-731760 GCF_000956105.1 Propithecus coquereli | reverse complement strand
CAGGCTTCTCTGGGCTTTGGTTTTTCCATCTGGGAAATGTCATAGTTAGACTAAATATTTCCTAAACGTCTTTCAAGCTCCAAGATTCTGTCTTATGGTAGGAAAATTCAGTCTGAAGTGGTGGGAAACTGTTTGAAATGTAGACTTTTTGAAAAAAAAGACACAGTGTTGAGTTTGAGACCATCTGGTAACAAACCAACTGCTACAAAAGCATTTTCCAAATAGGGGTGCTGTGGGCCTTCTGGCATGAATGGATAGAAAATGACTGAACAGTTTCATTATTAGACAATAGGTTAAAGATATTCCCTGCTATCTTATCTGAGTAATTCATTTGTCAGTAACCTTTCCTAATGAAAAGTACTAAGTAATGAAAAGTCAAACTGAACATTTATACAGTTACTAAACAGTAATGTGGACAGTTTTTTAAAAACATTATACACACACATATAGCTAGGATGACCAACTAACTGCCATGCTTTCCCCAGACTAAGGGGTTTCCTGGGATGTGGGACTTTCAGTGCTAAAACCAGGAAAGGCCCAGGCAGACTGGGATTAATTTGTCACCCTACGTATAGGCACTTACGATGTGCCCAACATTGTTCCAAATATTTTTTCACATACTAACTCTTTTAATCTGCATCACAACCCTATGAGGTAGGTAGTATTATTATCTCCATTTTACAGATACTCAGGGGAAACTGAGGCTCAGAGAGGTTATGTGGCTTTCCAAGGTCACACAGCTGATTGGCAGAGGTAGATCCAGGATGAAAATCCACCTAGTCTTGGCTCTGGAGCTGGGCTAGTAACTGCCATACCATATTGTCTTGCTCGTAAATTTTCTCTGTAGTGAATCACAGAGCCATGGTCAGTCTATGACCAAGGCCAGTTGGGCACTGGCTCTCTGTGTGACAGTGATGGGCTCCAGGCTTCTCTGGGC
>NW_012151585.1:721791-730763 GCF_000956105.1 Propithecus coquereli | reverse complement strand
CTTTTTTCCCTTAATGTCTTGTCCCTTTTCCCATATTGACCTCATCTTTTTAAAAACAGTTCGATCGAGGTATAATTTATATACTGTGAATTTTGCCCATTGTGAGTGTATAGTTCAATGACTTCTAGTAAATGTATAAAGTTGTGCAACCATTATCACAACCCAGTTTTAAAACATTCGGAATATTCTCAGTCCCCAACAAGTGCCCATTTTTCAAGTCAGTGCCAACTCGGGCCCCATGAAACCTCTGATCTACTTTCTGTCTCTATGGATTTGCCTTTTCTAGACATTTTATATAAATGGAATCACATGCTTTGTGGTCTCTTGCACATGACTTGTCTTCTCCTCCATGTTGTAGAGTGTATCAGTAGATCATCTTTTTCATTGCTGACTGACATTCCTCCGTTGTCTAGATATACCACATGTTGCTTGTCCACTTACCTGGACATTGGATTGTTTCCGGTTTGGGCTACTATGAATAATATTGCTAAAAACATTCGAATAGAAGTCTTTGTGTGAACATGTGTTCCCATTTCTCTTTGGTAGATACCTTAACCCTAAACTTTTAAAAAATTTTTTCCTTTTATTATCTTTGTTTTTACTTTCTATTATTTTTTTTAGACACAGGCTCTCACTGTGTTGCCCAGGCTGGAGCGCAGTGGCTATTCACAGGCGTGATCATGCGCAGCCTCAAACTCCTGCCCTCAGGGGATGCTCTTGCCTCAGCCCCTGGAGTATCTGGGACTACAGGAGGGCACCACCCGCATCTGGTCCCCACCTAATTATTTAAACTGGAAGGACACACTTTGATGTCATAATAACTTGTCCCCTATCAATGGCCATTTAGGTTGTTTCCAAGGTTTCATGCTCACAGACTCCGCCACTCTGAGCCTCTTTACCCATCCATCTTTGGATACCTGTGCAAGCAGATTGCCGGGTCACAGAGTATGTACATTATATCTTTGTTGAACTGTTGCCCAATTGTCCCCCATGACAGTCCTGCCTCCTCTTCAAAGGGACAGGAAATGGTGAGAAGGAGAGAGAGAGAGAGAAGAGTAGACAGGAGGGGAGGGGAGGGGAGAGCAGAAGAGAGGCAGGGAGAGAGGAAACACACTGTAAAGATATTACCCCCCCATTGAACTTGAACTTGAGGGATTGGACAAGAAGGAGAAAAACAACTGCGACTTCTGGGGAGAAGTCCCCAGGGTAGGGCAGTCACAGATGGCTGAGGCCAGGGAAGAGAAAGAAGAGGTTGGGACAAGGACTAGAACCCTTCCTTCCAATCTTCTCCTTTGCAGGCCTGTAAGGTGACATGCTCTGTTGCTGGAGGTGTGCACATGAAGGCTGGCCAGCCCTTTGACAGGGGCTCTCAGAGTCTGATGGGAGACTCTACATGGCTTTTAGGGCAGCAGTATGGCTAAGGGCTTAAGAAGTTGGGCTGTGCTGGGAGGGGACCCTGTTTCAAACCCCAGCTCTGCCATTTCCTAGCTCTGGGACACCAGGCAAGTGAATTCAGTGCCCTTAATTCCTTCAGGTGTAAAATGGGGATGTAACTCCACCTCCCATTCTCTCTGGGAGAGGTCAATGACATCATGTGGGTGGGAACTCAATTGTTGGGCCTATGATTGTGACTCCCTTAGTCCTGTGATCATGGGCTGTATTCTCATGGAGCTGGGCATGAGAAGACAGTGATAGGTGCCCAGTAGGCTGCATGAAAGGAATGCTTTCAACAACCTTTATGCCCTGGGATTCACATCTAGGTTCTCCCTATTTCCAGCCATGTGACTTCTCTGTACAACAGCAATGGAACCAACCTCATTGAGCTGTTGGGCAGCGAGACTAGGTTTAACTGCATGTGACAGAAAACCTCCAAATAATAGTGGCTCGCCCAAGAGAGACATTTATTTTTCTTCCTCATGTAAAAAAAGTCCAGAGTTGAGCAGGCGATCATTCAGGGCCGGTGGGACAGCTCTGTGTAGTTGGTAGGAATCTAGTTCCCAGCTCTTCCAACCTTAGGCTATGGTCGTAGTCCTTATGATCCAACATGGCAGCCAGGATATCCAGCCATCACATCTATATTCAGAGAAAAGAATGGAGAAAAAGGACACAAGGGGGGCTCAGAGTATGAACTAGCCCTTATAAAAGGGTTTTCCTAACTGTTACCCAATAGTTCCTCTTACATATCATTGATCAGAACTTTATCAAGTGGCTACATTGGCTGTAAGGAAGGGGGAAAGAAATTTTGGCTAGACAAGGAACAGTTTTGTCTGGTCCTTACATCTCCTAGGTAACTTCTATTCTGACTCCTGTCACCATAGATTTATCTTGCCTGTTCTAGAACTTTATACAAAAGCCACCACACAGGACATTCTCTTGTATCTGGCTTATTTCACTCAACATTAATGTTCATGAATTCCTGAGGTTTGGGATTTTTTTTTTTTTAATATACCGCCATCCAGAAGGAGACATTCATTAACATTCAGTCTTTCATTAATTTCTTCTGTCACTGAGTCACTCGTTCATATTTCTCGAACCCCTATTGTGTGCTGGCAGCTGACCAAACACAGTCACCTATGGCAAAGACTGAGTGTCCTGTGCTGCAAATCCATTTGGGCTCCGAATTATGATGGCGATAGCTCCATTCTGAATACCCTCCAGCACCAGGTAGAATCCCTGGTAGACAGAGGTCGAGCAGTGCTGTGGTGAGGAGCTCAGGCTCTGGTGTCCACAGATGGAAACCTGGTAGGTGCTTAATAAATAGTGGCTGCAACTAATTCGTTGGCACAGGAACATTGTAAGAGGCAGAACCCTCCTCTTTTCTAATCCTTCTCTAGCCCTGTAAGGTAGGTACCATTACAATCTGCATTTTGCCAATGAGTAAGGATGCCCAGAGGAATGGAATGCCTTCAACAACCTTTATGGCCTGGGATTCACATCCAGGTTCTCCCTAGATGTGAGAGTAAGGATGCCCAGAGGCGTGAGAAAACTTGCCTGAGGTTGCACAGCTTGTGAGAAGCTAAACTGGGATTGAAACCCAGGTCCCTCGAGTACCAAGTCCAGGCTTTTGCCCCTCTGCTCTGGGGAACCAACTCATGGCCCTTCCTGTAAGCATCGACCCTCTCCAGGGACAGCTCAGAATCCCCATGCACAAAGGCTGTGCACTTTGCTTCGCTGCATTTCTTGTCGTCTTTCTCCCACTTTGGGGGTCAACCCAGGATGTTTTCCTGGCGTGGGTGCTTGCCTGTTTCAGCTTAAAATCAGACATGTGGGGAAAGGCATAACTTGCCAGCAGTCCCCTCATCCCCTCCCCCGCCACCCCGTGCCCCACACTCCTCGGACCTGGGCTCTAGATGGTCTCACTGTTGTCCCCCTTCGTCCCGCTCCCTGGGGACCTTTGGGGCCCTTCTAGGCTTTCCCTTTGAGTTTCTATCAAGTGACCCCAAATGACAGCACTTTTCCAAGTGACATTTTCTAAGCAATGAACATGAGATTACACATCTGGGCCAGTTGTTACTGAAGTCTTGACTGGCTCAGCTCTCCTGTGAGGAGGCGAGCCTTTCACTTGAACTGCTGGTTTTAAAGCTCCCAGGCCTCTGTTTTTCTGACCCTGTAAAAATCTATGAGAGAGGGGGGAAAATGTGGTTCAAAGAAAAAGTTAATTTTCTCCATGGGAACAGACCTTTTCCAAGGAAGACAATGTGTAAATCCTCTGACATAATTGAGTGGCTTTCAAAAAATATTTTTTTCAGCATATGAGCCCTTTTGCAGAGGCTACTTAAGTTGAAGGTCAACGTAGGAAACAGTAAAAAGCGCAGCTTGTGGGGAAGGAGGAGGAGGGATGGGGGTTGCTTGCGACAGAGCTTCCCTCTCATTCCCTTACCACCCACTTTCTCTAGGAATCCTGCCACTAGGTGTGGAACCCAGTTCGAGAACCCCTGAAAGAGCCCTGACCCGGGAGTTGGAACCCAGGGCCTGAGTCTCAGAGCTGTCCTTTACTGCTGTGTGACCCCAGGAAAGTTAGCAGGCTTCTCTGGGCTTTGGTTTTTCCATCTGGGAAATGTCATAGTTAGACTAAATATTTCCTAAACGTCTTTCAAGCTCCAAGATTCTGTCTTATGGTAGGAAAATTCAGTCTGAAGTGGTGGGAAACTGTTTGAAATGTAGACTTTTTGAAAAAAAAGACACAGTGTTGAGTTTGAGACCATCTGGTAACAAACCAACTGCTACAAAAGCATTTTCCAAATAGGGGTGCTGTGGGCCTTCTGGCATGAATGGATAGAAAATGACTGAACAGTTTCATTATTAGACAGTAGGTTAAAGATATTCCCTGCTATCTTATCTGAGTAATTCATTTGTCAGTAACCTTTCCTAATGAAAAGTACTAAGTAATGAAAAGTCAAACTGAACATTTATACAGTTACTAAACAGTAATGTGGACAGTTTTTTAAAAACATTATACACACACATATAGCTAGGATGACCAACTAACTGCCATGCTTTCCCCAGACTAAGGGGTTTCCTGGGATGTGGGACTTTCAGTGCTAAAACCAGGAAAGGCCCAGGCAGACTGGGATTAATTTGTCACCCTACGTATAGGCACTTACGATGTGCCCAACATTGTTCCAAATATTTTTTCACATACTAACTCTTTTAATCTGCATCACAACCCTATGAGGTAGGTAGTATTATTATCTCCATTTTACAGATACTCAGGGGAAACTGAGGCTCAGAGAGGTTATGTGGCTTTCCAAGGTCACACAGCTGATTGGCAGAGGTAGATCCAGGATGAAAATCCACCTAGTCTTGGCTCTGGAGCTGGGCTAGTAACTGCCATACCATATTGTCTTGCTCGTAAATTTTCTCTGTAGTGAATCACAGAGCCATGGTCAGTCTATGACCAAGGCCAGTTGGGCACTGGCTCTCTGTGTGACAGTGATGGGCTCCAGGCTTCTCTGGGCCCCGGCTTCCAGCCTCATGAAAGGAGGTGGCTGGTCTGGAACAATAGTTTCTCCCGTTTTTTGTTTTTTTTTTTAAGCAGTAGAACTTGTCAGACAATTTTACTGAGACCTCAATATATAAAACAGACCCTGGTCACAAAGTTTACATCTTCAGCGTTGAGCTGAAAATTCTTCCTGGCAAGCAGAATTCCTGCAACTCCACCCCATAGCCTGAGGCTTCTCGAAGCAGAGTGTAAGAGCTTGTGGTTTAATTGCTCTCTATGGACCTCTCCAGCTTTAAAATTAAATCCAACATTTAATTCAAACATTTCATTTGTTCATGCAGCAAAAATGTTTGAGCTCGAGCCACATACGATTTGCCAGGCACTGGGCCAGGCGCGGGGCATCTAGAGTTGTGAGACTAGAGTGGCTCCACCGCGGCTCAATTGCCGTTTGAGGCTGGATAATTCTTTGTGGTGTCCTGTGCATTGTGGCGTGTTTAGTAGCGTTCCTGGCCTTTACTCACTAGATGCCAGTAGCACCTTCCCAGTTGTGACAGTCCAAAAACATCTCCAGACATTGCCAAATGTCCCCTGGGGGTGAAAAAATCAACCCTGGTTGACTAGCTGGGCTAATAAAGATTTCTCATCTCATGAGGTTATGTTCCCTGGGGAGAAACAGAAAACAAATACGTTGGGGAAAAAAAAGAAATTAGTAGAGAATGATACACGTAGGATAAAAATAAAATGGGATGATGAGATGGAGTGTTACTGGGGGCTCCTTCAGGTTGGGTGGGCAGCTGAGAGGCTGTAAGGAGCTTGGCTTGTTTAAGGAACAGAATGAAGGCCAGTGTGGCAGGAGCATCGAGGATGAGGGGCAGAAAAGGGAGAGGTGAGCTGGGGTGTGTGGAAGGGAGGTAGGAGTGGGAGGATCAGATCACTGAAGGCCTCTTGGGCCAGGGGAGGGAGGTTGGATTTTATTTTTAAATATGAGCGTCTATTATGTGCTGATTCCTCGGCTAGGTGCTGGGGACACAAATGTGAATAAAATAGTTCACTTGTGAGCCCAGAGAGGATGAGGCAATTAATTCTATCTGGGATCAGTCAAGGAAGGCTTCATGGTGGAGGTGACATAGTTCACCTTGAAGGATGAACAAGAATTCATCACCTGGAGAAAAGGAAGCAGAGGAAATTGCCTTGCACAACCCTATGCGAGTGATTCTCTCTATGTAAGTTGTTAGATTGCTGACTCCTGGGTCCTATCCGCAGTGGTGCTGGGCCCAGAAATATGTATTTAACCAACATTGTAATGATTTTGGTGCAGGTGGGGGGACTCCACTTTGAGAATGGTGCTCGTTGGCTTTTTTGTCTCTTGTCTAGGGTTCAGTGGAGCATGAATGTCTTGACAAGCCTTATTCCCGTTGGAAAGTGTTCACCGAGAGTCATTTGCATACCAGGACCCAGGGATGGAAGATAAAGGCGGAACAACCCAGTCTCTGCCGCTGTATCTCACCAGTTACCCAGTTCTCTCAATGAGGAAATGGAGACTCAGAGGGGATGAGTGACGCCCCCAAGGTTACACAGCTCAGGAGAGGCCCAACTTGACAAAGAATTCAGGCCTGTGGACTCCTGATCCAGTGCTCTTCCCCTTCCCCCAGCCAACCACATTCAAAATGCTCTTCCTTAGGGGAGATCCCTGGATACACCTTCAAGAGCTGGCATCCGCCAGCCAATCAGCTCTGACTCACACCAGAGGCGGCCCCATGTGGCTGCTCAGGCCAGTTGCCAAAAGGCTGAGGAGGAGAATATACACAGGGCGTCATACATAAGGTCACGAATGCACAAGTTCCCCATATGCTAGTTGTTTTCCTTCCAACTTGACACACATGGAGATGAAGGAAAAAAAAAACTCCCACAAAAATGTCCAGACCACAGGAAATATGTTGGCAACTGTTGAGGTGTGGACAGGGGCTCTTGCAAGAAGAGGCTGGCATGAGTCAGGCGCCGGGGATGATTGCTGGAGGCATGACCGTGAGCCTT
Organism: Propithecus coquereli; assembly: GCF_000956105.1. Lineage (NCBI taxonomy): Eukaryota > Metazoa > Chordata > Mammalia > Primates > Indriidae > Propithecus > Propithecus coquereli. The sequence goes on along the minus strand of NW_012151585.1, from coordinate 723,787 downwards.
CCTTCTCTGAAATCCAAGCCCCTTGCCTTTCTCCACTGATGTCTTTGCAGCTGGACCCCACCAGCTCTGGTGCTGGAGCTGAGTCAGTGGGTAAGCATGTCCTCACATAAACTCGTAATCATATGAGTATGTAATAGTGTCAGTGGTAAGTGTGTCACTGTATAAGAGACTAAGCAAGTAAAAGGGTATGTATGCATGTAATAGCATAAGCAGATAAGCAAGTGTGTAATTGTGTTAGCATGTGAGAGTGCAAGCATGTAAAGGGACATGTGTAAGAGGTAAGTATGTAGCATGTAAGCAGGGAAACAGGCTAGTGTGTTAGCATGTAAACGGGTAAGCATATGATTGAGTAACAAGGTCAGGAGTACAGGAATTATGTAGGCAGAGTCTGTAAAGAAGTAAACATGTCAGCAGGCAATCACCTCAGTGGGTAAGTGTGCAAGCGTGTGCGTGTGTGAGCAGGCAATCACATGTGGGTTGGTATGTAAGCAGGTAAGTGTGCATACATATAAGCATTTGCCTTGAAGGAGACATGCAGCTTCCGCACACGCTTGCACTAATGTGGAGCGAGGCTGCTTTCAGAATTGTAACCTAATCATTGTCTAGGCCTGCAATATGGTGAAGTGACCAACACCCAAGACCCATTCTAGAGTATTCTTGGCACAAAATGGCTTTAGATCATTTGGGAGTTTATTTCTACCTACCACACTGTCAGGCAGGGTGTCAGTGTGCTGTAGGGTCAGTTCCCCAAAGTAGCCTTGGGTGTTTACAAAGTGATTTTAAGTGGTTTGAGAATAAACATTTTTTCCTAACAATCACTCCCTGTGTCTTAGAGGAAAATTCAAAACTGGCCCTCCAAACTCATGATTTCATCATGGCCATTATTTATTAGGATTAATTAAAACTGCTGGCCCGGCACGGTGGCTCACGCCTGTAATCCTAGCACTCTGGGAGGCCGAGGCGGGCGGATTGTTTGAGCTCAGGAGTTTGAGATCAGCCTGAGCCAGAGCGAGACCCCGTCTCTACTAAAAAAATAGAAATGATCTGGACAACTAAAAATATATAGAAAAAATTAGCTGGGCATGGTGGCGCATGTCTGTAGTCCCAGCTACTCGGGAGGCTGAGGCAGCAGGATCACTTGAGCCCAGGAATGTGAGGTTGCTGTGAGCTAAGCTAACGCCATAGTACTCACTCTACCCAGGGCAACAGAGTGAGACTCTCTCTCCAGAAAAAAAAAAAAAAAAATCCAACACCCAGTTATGATAAAAATTCTCGGACCTCCGGCGCTATTTTGTAGAGAAACAAGCAGAGTTAACCGAAGAGGGGGTCGAGGAGAGCCGGAGTCGGAGACCCAGGAATTTCCTGTGTCCAACGCCGCCGGAGCCGCCTAAGGTGAGGTGGGCTGGGGTGAGGGGCTGGGTTAGGCTGGCGTGTCAGCTTGGGAACATGAGCACCGGTGGGAGGAGGACCGAGGGTGGACTCCGGGGAGACAGGGGCAGCCGGGACGGGGAAGTTGGGCGAGGCCGGAGAGGGCCGACTGTCGCCCCACGCTTGCGGAGGCTTCGCGCTTTGAAAAGAAGAGGCCTGCGCGAAGGCTGCAGGAAGTGGAGGGCAGAGCGCAGGACAAGACCCTGGGTGGCCGCCGACCCGGGCCTGGAGGCTCATAGAGCGGCGGTGGCGGCAGTTGGGGCCGCTGAGCCTTGCTTGGCGCGGGCTGCACCTTTCTCAGACCCCACGAGCTCCTCAACTGTTCCTTTCTCTCCGGGCTCCCGGATGGGTGCGGTGGCCATCGGCTCCCGAGGCCTACCTAGCTCCTCGGGCCCGGGGACTCTGTTTGGAGTTGTTGCAGGTTCCTAATTGTTCTCGGTGTTCCCGGAGCTGCCCCTCTCTCCCTGCTCTTGGCCTCCAGCACGTTGTCAACCCCCCGCCTCGTTTCGGGTGTCTGCCGGTGGGAAAGGCGGGCGGTAGCGAACACTTCCTTATTGCTACTTGCCAC
>NW_012151585.1:716182-718648 GCF_000956105.1 Propithecus coquereli | reverse complement strand
TAATAATCATACAACATGACCAAGTGGGATATATCATAGAATGCAAGACTTATTTAGCATCCAAAAATCAATTCATATAATACATAATACAAATTGAATAAAGAACAAAAATGACATGAGCTCACGATAGTTCATGTGACATGAACTCACAGATGAGAGTTCATCTGTCATGAACTCTCTTGCCATGTGATGCCCTGTGCCACGTCAGGACTCTTCAGAGAGTCCCCACCAGCAAGAAGACCCTCACCAGATGCAGCCCCTTGACCTTGGACTTCCTGGCCCCTGGACTGTAAGAAATAAATTTCTTTTCTTTTAAAATTACTCAGTCTCAGGTATTCAGTTATAGCAACAGAAAATGGACTAAGACAGAACACGGGAACTGCGAGGTAGGGTTGTTGCTATAATAAATACCTCAAAATGTGGAAGCAGCTTTGGAAATGGGTAATAGGTAGAGGCTGGAGGAATTTGGAGGAGCAGGCTGGAAAAAGCCTGTGTTGCTGGCTTTATGAGGCATTAAAGGGTGGTTCTGATGAGGCTCAGAAGAAGACAAGAAGACTAGAGAAAGTCTGGAATCTCTTAGAGATTATTTAAGTTGTGACCAGAAAACGGATAGAAACATGGACAGTCAAGGCCATTCTAATGAAGTCTCAGAAAGAAATGAGGAACCTGGATTTAAGGCCATCCTGGTTATGAGCTTGGTATAAAGGAACTTGGCTGGATTGTGTCCATGCCCGAGGGCTTTATGGAATGCAGAATTTAAGAGCAATGAATTAGGATAGCTGGCAGAAGAAATATCTGAGCAGCAAAGCATTCAGGCTGCTGCATGGTTACTTTTAACTATTTGCATTAAGTTTTGAGAGGGGAAAAAATGACTTACAGACAGAATTTATAATCAAAAGGGATGCAAAGTGGAAAGGTTTGGAAAACTCTCAGCCTGGTTATGTAAAGGGTTAAAAAAGGTTGATGAAAAAAGAATACTGGCCAGCACAGTGGCTCACGCCTGTAATCCTAGCTCTCTGGGAGGCCGAGGCAGAAGGATCGCTTGAGCCCAGGAGTTTGAGGTTGCTGTGAGCTAGGCTGACACGGCACTCACTCTAGCCCGGGCAACAAAGCGAGACTCTGTCTCAGAAAAAGAGAAAATACTTGATACCTGTGTGTTTGAATGTGTTGTATGTAAAATAAACTTTATGAGACCGTACGCTTTCCCCTTGAAGTCAGCCAAACGAATGTCACATTTCTTAGGACTCTAATAAATTAAAGTCTTATTTTTTTTCTTGAAAAAAAAAATTCTCGACAAACATGGAATAGAAGATAAATTCCTCAATTTGTTGGAAAACCTACAGCTAACAGCACACTTAATGATGAAAGACCGAAATGCCTTTCTGCTAAGGTCAGCAACAAAGCAAGGTTGTTCACTTTTGCCACTTGTATTCAACATTGTCCTTGAGAATCAAGACAGTGTAACAAGGCAAGAAATGAAAAGAGATTAAAGGCACCCATTTGGAAAGAAAGAAGCATAACTTTCTATTCACAGACAACATGATCACGTATGCAGAAAACCCTAAGGAACCCCCCATCCCACCACATACATAAGCTGCTAGAACTAATAAATGAGTTCAGTAAGGTCACAGAATACAGGTCAATATAAAGAAAAAGTAATCAATTGTATTTCTCTATGTTAGTAATGAATAATACAAAAATGAAATTAGGAAAATAATTCCCTTCACAGTAGCATCAAAAAGAATTAAATAAAAATAAATTTATGGTAAGGATTGCAAGGCTCATACACTGAAAATTATAAAACATCACTGAGAGAAATTTAAGAGTATTAATAAATATAGGGAAAGATATTAATGCTTATGGACTCAATATTGTCAAGATGGTCATTTTTCCCAAATTAATCAATAGATTAAATACAATCCCTATAAAAATCCCAGCAGGATTTTTGTAGAAATTGTTACATGGATCCTAAAATTGGTATGGAAATTCAAAAGGGCCTAAAATAGCCAAAAGAATTTGGATGAAGAACAGCTGGAGGTCTTACACTACTGAAATTCGAACTTTCCATGTGATACTGGTGAAAAGCTATTACCACTAGGATACTGGTGGGACACATCAATGGGACAAAATCAAGAGTCCAGAAATAAACCCTTACATTTGTGGTCAACTGATTTTTGGCAAAGTTCAAGGCAATTTGATAAGGAAAAGAGTTTTTTTCAACAGACAGTTCTGGGCCAATTAAATAACAATATTCAAAGATTAATTTACAACCTTAATTCACACTATACAGAAAAATGTACTGAAAATGAATCGCAGACATAAACTGAAGAACTACAATTAAAAAAATTCTAGAAGAAAACAGAGGAGAAAACTTTCTGATCTTGGGTTAGGCACAGAATTCTTAGACATGACACCAAAATGAATATCCATATAAGAAAAAAATGATAAATTGAACTTCAACAAAAT
>NW_012151585.1:704951-714227 GCF_000956105.1 Propithecus coquereli | reverse complement strand
GGAGATTAGTAAGGCTAGAAGGGAGCAAGTGTTAATCATCAGACAATGGGAGAAAGACTCCAGAGATCAAGGGTGATCCTCCCATCAGGGGCCCAGAGGACTGGAAGGGCAGAATGGTTTTGGAGGGGGGCGGGCGTGCTGCCCAAGCCTGCCTTGGGACTCTGCTCCCTGCATTCCAGTGCGTGCTCCTCTCGCTCCAGCTGTAGCTCAAATGGCCCCAGGTGCAGCTTGACCTGTTGCTCTGGAAGATACAGGCCTTAAGCTTTGGTGGTGTCCGTGTGGTATTAATTCCGTAGGCAAGTAGACTGCAAGAGCTATAGAGGTGTGGCAGCTTCCACCTAGATTTCAAAGGAAGTATTGGATAGTTTGGGGGCCCAGGCGGAAACCTGCCACAGGGATGGAGCCACCACTGTGAGCCCCCACTAGGGCAATGCTGAATGGAAATGTGTAGCCAGAGAGTCCCCAACAGGGCATAACTAGTGGAGCCATGGGAGTGGGAATGCCACCCAGACCCTGGAACTATAAGCTACTAACATGCAATGCCAGGGTGGGAGAGCTGAAGTGTAGGCTGAGCTCAGCAAAGCCATAAGGGCTGGTCTGCCTGAGGCCTTAGGAGCCTCATGCACCAGTATGTCCAGGAAGTGGGACAAGGAAGATTGTTCTGGAGCTTTATGACTTAATGATATTTTCCCTGTTAGGTTTTGGACTTACTTGGGGCCTGTGATTCCTTCCTGTCTCCCTTTGGGAATGGAAATGTGTCTATTTTATGCCTGTCCCACCATCACACTTTGGAAGTAGATAACTTGTTTTCACAGGCTCAAAAAGGGGAAAAAATTTGCCTCAAGGTGAATCGTGCCTTGAGTCTCACCCATATCTGATTTAGATAAGACTTAGAATTTTGGAGTTTTGAGTTGATGTTGGACTGAGGCAAGACTTTGGGGCTACTGAAATGGAATAAACATGTTTTATATGTGATGAAGACATGGATTTGGGGGGCTGGGGCAAAATGCTATCTGTGGTTTGAATGTGTCCCTCAAAAGTTCACGCGTTGATGGAATTAAATTAGAAATCAGTAACAAGGCTTGGCATGGTGGCTTACGCCTGTGATCCTGGCACTTTGGGAGGCTAAGGCAGGAGGTGATCAGTTCAAGGTAAAGTCAGTTCAAGGCCAGCCAGGGCATATGACTATTATATACCCATAATAACTTTTTTTTAAAAAAGTCTAGCCTGGGCAACATAGCGAGACCCCATCTATTAAAAAAATATATTAGCTGAGAGCAGTGGTGCATGCCTGTAGTCCCAGCTATTTGGGAGGCTGAGGTAGAGGATTGCTTGGGCCCTGGAGTTTGGGGCTGCAGTGAGCTGCGATTGCACCACTTTGCTCCAGCTTGGGTGGCAGAGTGAGACCCTGCCTCTTGAAAGAAAGAGAGAGAGAAAGAAAAGAAAGAAAGAAAGAAAGAAAGAAAGAAAGAAGGAAAGAATCTCTTGAAAATCTCCAAATATTTGGAAACTAAATAACTTGCTTCTAAATAACTTAAGAATCAAAGAAGATATCAAAAAGGAAAAAAAAATATTTTTAGCTGAATGTAAATAGAAGCACAACATCTCATCCAACATAGTAAAGAATTAATAATACTAGATGGATGTAAGATATAAAACAGATTTCGAAGGTATACATTTCCGGGGCAAAAAGAATCCCTCAAGTTGGAACATGTCATTAATGGATAACTAAGTTATTGAAGACTATATCAGGAAAAAAAAAAGTAACAAGAGAATAAGCATTTGCCATTAGTTGTGGCTTTTTTTTTTTTTTTTTTGAGACTGAGTCTTGCTTTGTCACCCAGGCTAGAGTGCCATGGTGTCCACCTAGCTCATAGCAACCTCAAACTCCTGGGCTCAAGCGATTCTCCTGCCTCATCCTCCAAAGTAGCTGGGACTACAGCCATGCACCACAACGCCCAGCTGATTTTTCTATTTTTAGTAGAGATGGAGTCTTGCTTTTGCTCAGGCTGGTCTCGAACTCCTGAGCTCGAGTGAGCCACTGCATCCGGGCAGTTGTGTTTTCATTTCAGGTATTTTTACTCTGTCTATGCTACCAATAAATCTTGTGGGGAAAAAAAAAAAGTTCATGTGTTGTAAATTTAATCTGCAAGGCAGTATTAAGAGGTGGAGCCTTTAAGAGGTGATTGGGTAATGAGGGCTGTGGCCTCATGAATAAATTAAGGGGTTATCTCAGGAGTGGGTTTAGTTATCACAGAGTGATTCTGTTATAAAAAGCCAGTTGGGCCATCTTTCATGAGCCCTCTTGAAATGTGATGCCCTGCCACCTTGGGACTCTGCGAAGAGTCCCCACCAGCAAGAAGGCCCTCACCAGATACAGCCCCTTGACCTTGGGCTTCCCAGCCCCCAGGACTGTAAGAAATAAATTCCTTTTCTTTATACAATTTCCAGTCTCAGGTATTCAGTTATAGCAACAGAAAATGAACTAAGATACTCCTTGAGATTAGAAACAAGACAAGATGTCCACTCTTGCCACTTCTCTTCAACATTGTACTGGAGATTCTACCCAGGAAAATTAGGCAAGAAAAGAATTGTATTGGAAAGGAAAAAGTAAAACTGTATTTTCAGATGACATGATGTGTATATAGAAAATCCTAAGAATTCTAGTAAAAAACTAATGGTAAACAAGTTCAGCAAGGTTGCAGGATACAAGATCAATATACAAAAACTTACTTATACCCTTGCAATGGACAATCTGAAAATGAAATTAAGAAAGCAATTCCATTTACAAGAGTATCAGAAAAAACACAAACTACTTGGAAATAAATCTAACAAAAGATATGCTAAACTTATACTCTGAAAACTATAAAATATTGTTGAAAGATAAGAAAAAAAAGATCTGCATGTATGGGAGAAGATCCCAAGTCCATGAAATGGAAAACAATATTGTTTTTTTTTTTTTTTTGAGACAGAGTCTCACTGTGTTGCCCAGGCTAGAGTGCCGTGGCGTCAGCCTAGCTCACAGCAACCTCAAACTCCTGGGCTCAAGCGATCCTCCTGCCTCAGCCTCCCAAGTAGCTGGGACTACAGGCATGTGCCACCATGCCCAGCTAATTTTTTCTATATATATTTTTAGTTGTCCAATTAATTTCTTTCTATTTTTAGTAGAGACGGGGTCTTGCTCTTGCTCAGGCTGGTCTCAAACTCCTGAGCTCAAACAATCCGCCCGCCTCGGCCTCCCAGAGAGCTAGGATTACAGGCGTGAGCCACCGCGCCCGGCCTCCTAATTCAGAATCTTAAGAAATTTGTGTGGCTTTTCATAGCAAGAACATGGCAATAGTATGTGTGTGTGTGTGTGTGTGTGTGTGTGTGTGTGTATTATTTCTTTAAATCCCCCCATAAAAATAAGACAGAGTAACTAAGATAACAAAAGAATACCTGCTCCCCCTCAGCCTGTGTTTGGGCCAACCAAGATTTTTGCTGGCTGGATCTGACCCTAAATCAACACTGGGAATATGGGTTTCTTAAATGCCTATTACATGTCAAGAATTTGAAGGTATTTTATAGGCCATATTTCACTTAATCATCATGAGGTAGGTATTATTCATGAAGAAATTTTTTACACATGAGGAAACTGAGGCAAGAAGTTTCCTGTGCTCTATGCATTCCACCGTAACCAAAGAGCTGTTTCGAGAAGTCTGTATCAGTTAAGAGAATGAACCCTGGGACCAAACAGACCTAGATTCAAGTCTTACCTCTCAAGTTAAATACTATATGACTTTAGGCAAGATAATCAAATTCTCTTGAGCCTCAATTTTCTAGGGTGTAAAATGGGGATGATATTGGTGCTTCATTCATAGGGTGATTAAATGAGACAGTGTATTTCATATACTTAACCTATTTCCTGAAAATGCAGCTAGGAACTAGTAGATGCAAGTGATCATTATTACTATTATTTTAAAATACTACTGCTAGCTGCAAGAGTTTGTTTCTTTACCTCTAACCTCCCCCTAGCACATTCAAAATTACTGATTGCAAAAATCCAACCAACACCCACTTTTCCAGAAAATTCTCTTGTGAAGGGATCTTTTGGTTTTCTTTTAAAGCAAAATGGTTATAACTGTTGTTTGCCATCTGTAAAATGTCACGTTGCTGAAACTTGCTGGGGACCACTCAGTTGCCAGGGACAATATTCCCTCCCCTCCACCATGTGCTGGAACAGGAACTCTTTGTCCCTCCAGTGATTCCTGGTATCTTGACTATTTTTTCCTGCCTGCCCAACACATGGCAGCAGATGGCTACTGAGGTTTTTGTTTTCCTTCTAGTTTAACATCTGGGCCTGACTTTCGAGGGAATAAAGAAGTCCCAGGACAGAATCTGATTGGCTTAGCTGGAATTCTATGTTCATCCTTGGACCAATCAGCTGTGACCAAGGAGGACCATCTCAGCAGAAGGCTCTTGGGCACTGAGCCTCTGCAAATCAGAGGCATGGGCTACCAGTGACTGACGGGTCACTGTGCTCATGAAGCCAGGAAAGAGTTGCTAGGATGTACCTGGCATTTCAGATTGATGAATCTGAAATTCTAGGGCACATTACTGGGAGATGTTGATAATTTTCTCTCTCAGGATTAGGACTTCAGGACAGAAGAGAAAGATCTTCACTTTCTATACTTTTGTGTTATTTAAGTTTTTTTCTAAAATGCACTTTATTTATTTTTTTTGAGACAGAGTCTCACTCTTTTGCCTGAGCTAGAGTGCTGTGGCGTCAGCCTAGCTCACAGCAACCTCAAACTCCTGGGCTCAAGCGATCCTCCTGCCTCAGCCTCCCAGGTAGCTGGGACTACAGGCATGTGCCACCGTGCCCAGCTAATTTTTTCTATTTTTAGTTGTTTGGCTAATTTCTTTCTATTTATAGTAGAGACGGGGTCTCGCTCTTGCTCAGGCTGGTCTAGAACTCCTGAGCTCAAACAATCCACCCGCCTCGGCCTCCCAGAGTGCTAGGATTACAGGCGTGAGCCACCGTGCCCGGCCAAATGCACTTATTTTTAAAAGACTGTCTTAGATTTATAGAAAAATTGAAAGACCAGCTGTGTGCAGTGGCTCCCAGCATTTTGGGAGGCCGAAGTGGGAGGGTTGTTTGTGGGCAGGAGTCTGAGACCAGCCTGGGCAACATTATAAGACCCTGTCTCTACAAAAAATAAGAAAAATTAGCCAGGCATGGCAGTGTGCACTTGTAGTCCCAATTCTATGTATCTCTAGGTCCTCTTCTGACAATGACACCAATTATTGGATTAAGGGCATACTCTAAATCCAGTATGATATCTGGAGATCCTTGACTACTTACAACTGCAAAAATTCTATTTCCAAACAAGGTCACATTTTGAGTTTCTGGCAGACATGAATTTTTTTTGAGGGGGGACACTATTTAGTCCACTCCATTCTGTATGCATGATTTGTTTCTTCTCCCCGATTTACCAATTTATTAAATCATTTATTTATATAATTATGAATTAATGGATATTTATTCGATACTTTGGGTTATAATCCAATATTACTTTATTTGTTTGCTCAAATTGTTTCAGCTTTGGCCATTGGGAGTTCCTTCAGTTGACTCTGAGACACATGTTCATTAATCTTTTTTTTTTTTTTTTTTTTGCGCATGTCCTCATTTTGTTGTACTACAAGATGCTCCCAATGCCCTAGTCCTAGAATCAGCCATTTCTCTAAGGAGCTCTGATTCTTTTTATTGGAGAAGGGCATTAGAAGCCAAGATCTGGGCAGTAGGAGTTCTCATGGCTATTGGGGTGTCATTTCTTTTAGGCCCTCTCAGCTGATAGAACAAAAAATATTAATATATGCATTTTACTAACTTATATATATTAATATATCTGTACTTATATGAAGCTAACCATACTTTATACTGATGTAGTATATAGTTCATAATGATGCATCTGACTCTACTGTATTACCATATGGTTCAATCTAGCCTTTTCACCTTAACTATCTACAAACTCTCACTCCAACAGTGAGAAATGTGGCCCCAACTATCTGATATCCACTTCCTTAATTGTTCGTTTCTTTCATACATGTATGGTAGTATCAGAATCGTTCACCTGTACCCACATAGGAAACAACGTTTTCAACTACAGTACAGTGTTTATGTGCAGTTCCTGTTGCCTTTAGTCTACAGACTCCACTTATTCCAAAAATTGCCTTAGGTCAGCACCCCGTCCCCTCCCCGCAGTCTTCTTCAGTGAAGTTGTTGTATGCATTCATACATTCATATAATTAAATTCTCTTGTCATAGTCTGCATTCCTACCTAGGATTCCCTAACCTCCTAAATTATTTTTAAAAATTTATGTACATTAAGGTTCACTCTTTGCACTGTACATTTTTATGGGTTTTGACAAATGCAAACATGAATTTTATCCACCATTACACTATCATACGGAATTTTCCTGCCCTAAAAATCACATGTCCCTAAAAATCTCCTGTGCTTCACTATTTGTTCCTCCTCTGAACCCGGGACATCTGTTGATTATTTTATTGACTCTACAGTTTTGGGTTTTCCAGAATGTCATATAGTTGGAGTCATATAATGTATAGCCTTTAATACTGGCTTCTTTTACCTAGTAATAAGCATTTAAGGTTCTTCCATGTCTTTTTATGACTTAGTAGCTAATTTCTTTATATTGCTGAATAATATTCCATTGTATGGATATGGCACAGTTTGTTTATTCATTCTTCTATTCAAAGACATCTTGGTTGCTTCTAGTTTTTGGCAATTACAAATGAAGCTTCTATGAAGATTTGCATGTCGATTTTTGTGTGAGATGTTGCTGACTTTTGGGGGGCCTTGGATCTGGTTTTAACTGCTGATGACCCACATTCTCAGCTGGCATATGAGAAATATCACTCACAGGCTTGCAGTTCCATAATGGTGGTTCTGAGGTTCACAAAGAGATTATCCTTCTGGCTTGAAGAATCCCTTTCCCTCCATTCCCAGCCTGTGACTTTGACTGCCCAACACACTGACAACTTGCCAGTCCTTGCTCCAGCCTGTGCCTGGAGCTCTCCACTCATATCTCACTAATGTCCCACTCCTTACTCTTCCTACACCTCCAACTCATTGAATCCCAAACTGAACTCATTACCTGCTGCCTCTGACCTGCACTTGGTTCTTGGTTCACTCTTTTGGAGGCCATCGTCCATGCCCTCCTCCCCCACATCCAGTCAGTTATGTAGCCCACGCGTTCACCCTCAAACCTCCACCTCCTGTTCCTTCGCCATCAGTGCTCCTCAGAGGAAATCTTTCTCTTGTTCCCCCACCCTTTGAGCCCGGTGCTTTAGACAAAGCAGGACATTTCATGCCTCTGTGCCTTTGCATAAGCTCTTCCTTCTGATAGGGAATAGCCTTCCCTGTGTTAACTGCCTGTGATATTCATATGCATCTTTTGAAACTCTGCTTAGGCATCTGTAAAGCTTTGCTTACTTCTTTCTATTCTCATATATGTATATATGTGTGTGTGTGTGTGTGTGTATAAATAAGCCAAGAGCTTTATTGTGGCAACAGTACTTTCCAATGAACTCAAGAGTGTCCGCCATCTCTGGGGAAGATGGGATGTCTGTACAAATTCTCAGGTTTTTTTTCCTTTTCCACTTCAAACAAAACAAAACAAACAAAAAAAACAAATCAACAAGCTCTCCCTTGAGCACAGCCCTTGGATCTGCACCTATCCAAATCTTCCCTCCCCCAGTGCACACAGGTACACCTGACCTACGCTGGCCAGCCACTCTGGTGAGCAGTCAAAATGTCAGTTCTGCATTACTCCTAGACAAAGACATAGACTATCAGATCCTGCAAAGGATTTAGGAAACAGTACGATGATTTCTCCCTCCACCTTGAAAATGAAATACATTTCAGTAGATACATGTCCTGAAGTAGTTTAGCTGGGAGTTCCTAGGAAGATGTCCAGGTCAGCCCTTTCTTCACAAGCCTGGGCGTCCAAAATTCCTCTCAAGGTAACATGAGTCTTCTTCTTGTTATTTTTTAAACAGTCTTTCTTGCTGTAAGAACTCCTGTCACGGAGCCTAGTCCTCCTACTGCTAAGACCTCTGGGTGCCACTGGAGTAACGCTGCGCTGCTATTTTCTGTGGGCTTCTCAAACCCTTGAAAAATGTATTTCATTAGCAAGTCAACACCATTTCTGCCCAGTGACTGCGCAGCCTGCTCCATTTCACTGCTCTTAAAATTTGCAAGTACTCTACGATGATGGTAGTATTTTTCGTCAACAGCAGTTCACCTAGTGATTGTTGATACTTTGGGTCTGAGTGAAGAAAAAAAAAAAAAGAAAGAAAATTTGCAAGTACTTTCAGCACCAAGCCCTGGGCTCGCTCCTTCACGGCTTGACTCTTTTTTTTTTGGAGACAGAGTCTCGCTTTGTCGCCCAGGCTAGAGTGAGTGCCGCGGCATCACCCTCGCTCACAGCAACCTCACACTCCTGGGCTCAAGCGATCCTCCCGCCTCGGCCTCCCAGAGTGCAAGGATTACAGGCACCTGGCCACGGCTTGATTCTTGATGTTGAGAGAGGCACAAGGCTGCGTGTCATACCCGGAGGATGTGCCCTGGCCGCGGGAGCCCTTCCACCTCGCCAGGGTCCCGGCCTGGCTGTCCATCCGCTGCCGCCTCCTGCTGGTCCGCGAATTTATTCTCGTTAAACTGGTCGATGTCCACCCGGGGGACCACGAGGACAGCGCGTTCCGGGCCGTGGCGGGAGCTCGGCGCCTGCTCGGCGCCTGCTCAGCCGGTTCCACTCTGCTCCCGCATCTATACTCTTGCTCCTCAAAATGTGGTCTGCAAATGAGCGGCGTTGGCATCACCTGGGGACTGTTAGAAATGCGGATTCTGATTCCACACAGGATCTCCCGAACCAGAAGCATTTGATTATAAAAGATCCCTGGGTGCTGTGTGCACATGTTAGTTTGAGAAGTCTTTTATGCCACTTCTGACACGGTGCGTCCATTGTGACATGAGTTGCATTGTTCTGCAATTTTTCATGTCTGTTTTCTCCTCTAGACTGTGAGTTCCTTGAGGTCGGGGCAGGGTCCATGCCCCATTCAGGAGCCAGTCCAGGCTGCACCAACTGGAATAAAACCCAGTTGTTTGTTTGACTCTCAGGGTTCTTCTGACCTGGGTCGCAGGCCAGTAACAAGGAGAAAAATGATAGAAGTGGGGTTCTTCTCAAACATTATTTTCCTTTAGTCTCACAAAGATA
>NW_012151585.1:699010-703121 GCF_000956105.1 Propithecus coquereli | reverse complement strand
AATTTCAGTTTTTCAAAATAAAATATTTATTTTACTAGAATTTAATAAATGAAAAGGAACTTAAGTGGAACTGAAGTTTCCCTCCCCCCATTCTTCTAAATTTAAAAAGTGATTGTGAAATAGTAAGAGCATGGGAACATTATGTTTTTGGCTAAACTTTGTTTTCCTTAATAGGCATATCTTTAAATTTCCATGTAATAAAACTTTGTCACCTGTCAAGTGAAAATCAGAAGACACCTATGATGGCCAAATAGACAGCATGCACACACTCTTAAAAAATGTGTTGAAAGGAGCAAAGTTTAAAACCTAAACCCATTTTCTCCAGGAGAAAGTAATAGAAAAAGGCTGATCTCTAAGAAAAATATCCAATAAAAATGACAAATTGCTTGCAGGGGGGGGGAAAAAAGACATCCTAGGAAAATATACCTATTATAAACCCAAAAAAATCAGTCATGAATTCAGAATGCTAACCTTACTCCTCCTTAAATCTTTGTCCAACAGGGGCTGGGCATAATTTTAAACAACAAAAAAACTTGCTAAGCTTTAAACATGCACATTTAAGCACCTCTGCTGAATGATCCTAGGCCTGGTGGAATCTTTTATAGCAGTCCCCAACCTTTTTGGCACCAGGGACTGGTTTCATGCAAGGGGGGCGACAGAGCTCTGTGGCCTAGTACCTAACAGGCCACTGACTGGTACCGGTCCACAGCCTGGGGACTGGGGACTGCAGTTTTATAATTTATATCTTGGACTTGCTTCAAATTCTGTTCCTAGAGTCAGTGACAGAACTTGCAGATGACTTGACAATCTGCTTTGTGAGTCAACAAGAGACCATCATTTAGAATCTTGCCTTATTTGGTGTGCTTCCTTCTTTCCACTGCACCCCACCCCCCCACACCCTCCTCTGGCCTTTATCTATTTCAATTTGCTCAGAGAGATCTGTCCAACTTGTGTTTGAGTGATGGCTCCTGCTAGGAAGGCAATAAATTCAGCTTTGTTTTAGATTACTATTTGGTGGCCTTTGCTTCTTACTATCAGGTATGTCAAATCATGTGCATTTTAGCTTGACCGTGATTTCCCAGCATAGCTTCTATCCTCGCAAAGTTTCTAACTGTGCTCTCCTTTTCTTGGTAGTGCAAGAGTCTTTGTCTTCATTTCATCCTTAAGAACTTTGAGATTTTTACTTATTCAATTTGTGCAATGACATCTATTTAATTCTTGAAGTTGTTTGTTTTTGTTTTTGTTTTTTTGTTTTTCGAGACAGGGTCTTGCTCCATCACCCAGGCTGGAATACGATGGTGCAATCATATCTCACTGTAACCTTGAACTCCTGGGCTCAAGCGATCCTCCTGCCTCAGCCTCCTATGTAGCTGGGACTACAGGTGTGTGCTACCATGCCTGGCTAATTTTTTAATTTTTTTATAGAGACAAGGTCTCGCTATGATGCCCAGGTTGGTCTTGAACTCCTCACCTCAAGTAGTCCTCCTGTCTTGGCCTCCCAAAGTGCTGGGATTACAGGTGTGAGCCACCGTGCCTGGCCCAATTTTAGTTTTGACAGATTGTATTTTAGGTCTGCTACATAACTGTCAGGTTAGGATTTTTTCCACCCTTCTCCTGCTTTAGTTCTACTGTTTCTTGTTTCCCAAGTCTTTTTCCTGGATTCTGTTATCAGTTTGTTGGAGTACATCCTCAAGTAATTTCTTTTCAGAGAGGGTGCACAAGAAGGTTTCAGAGTCCTTGCTTGTCTTCAAATATCTTCTTTTGCCTTAATATTTGCTTTATAGTATGGTCAGATGTAGAATTTTCATTCAAAATAATTTTCTCTATATAAAGGATTACATAACAAATAGAAATTTCATTATTTTAACAACTGGCACCAGAATTCATCTAAGGGAAGAGGCTGTCTATAAGATGGCAAAAAAATACACTGATAAGCTCTCATGGGTGGAAAATAAGGGCAGGAGTGCTTGGGAGAGACCGGAAGGAAGAGGAAATCAGCTACACTGCTCATTATGAGACAAAGGGAAGAACTTGCACAAGTTCCAAGAAAGCAGAGGATTGGAGGGAGACAGAGGAGGGGGTGTCTAGTGCTCCATGTGAAGTGGACTGTGTTATTGTGGTGGTGCTTTTGAAAAACATATGTCCACAAATTCTTTGATATGATACTCCTTTCTTCAAGGAATGGTGCTTAATTCCCCTTCCCTTGAATATGGGCTACATTTAGTGACCCACTTCTAATGAATAGAATCAAGCAGAAGTAAAGGTGTGTGACGGGGGAACTAGGTTATAGAAAGGCACTCTGGCTTCCCTCTTGGTTGCCTTTAAGAGGGCTGGAAGTTTCCAATTCCTCTTTCTTGGAATGTTTGCTTTGGGGGAAGCCAGCTGCCATGTAGAAGTCTGACTACCCCGAGACTGCCATGCTTAGAGGAAGCCCCAGCTAGCCAGGTGGAAAGGCAGCATCACAAAAAGACACTCCACCTGCCTCCAGCTATCTACCTCTTCCCAGCCCTGGTGCCAGATATGGAAGCAAAGGAACCATGTTGGACATTCCTGTCCCAGAAGCCACATCATGGAGAAGAAATGAGTCCCCAGATATCTGGCCCCAGTTGAGCTGTCCCAGCCATCTTCAGCCATCTTAGGCACTGCAGCTAATGTCTCAGATGTCTAATCACAGAGATGAGCCAGCCAAACTATGCCCTGCGCAGTTGCCGATCCACAGAATCATGAGTATATAAAATGGTGGTGGCTTTATACGACTAAGTTTTGAGGTGGTTTGTTATACAGCATAAACAACTGGAACAATCACATAGTTTATAAATGTTAAACTCACTCAGGTATTTTTTTAAAAAAAATCTTTACTAAATATCATTTCTTCATTGCAAAAGTAATACCTGCCTTGTGTCATGTTCAGATATAGAAGTATGGTTTAGGGCTGGGACTTCGTATTATTTATCTCAATAGCTCCAGTACCTAACACAGGGCCTGGTCTTCCAGAGGCTTGATGAAAGTTTATTGAATGAATGACTCCTGCCTTCCTTCTTCCTTCTCTTTCCTATGTCCCCACTCACATTTATTTATTTATTTATTTTCTAGAGAGGGGGTCTCACTCTGTCGCCCAGGCTGGAGTGCAGTGGCACGATTACAACTCACTGCAGCCTCGAACTCCTTGGGCTCAAGCGATCCTCCTGCCTCAGGCTCCTGAGTTGCTGAGGCTACAGGTGCATGCTACCATGCTTGGCTAATTTAAAAATTTTTTTTGCTAGATATGGGGTTTCACTATGTTGCCCAGGCTGGTCTCCAACTCCTGGGCTCAAGCTATCCTCTTGCCTCAGCCTCCCAAAGTGCTAGGATTACAGGTGTGAGCCATCACACCCAGCACTCACTCACATTTAAAAGAGGGCCAAATCCTAAAAGTTCTGGAATGATGCTCTAGGAGTCGAGTTTCAGCTGCTCTGGGGGTGAGGGGAGAATAGGGCCTCATGGGTGGTGGGCTGGCCAGGTCTCAGGCAGAAGGGTGCTGGCTTCCCCCATTTCAAGTCCCTCTCAGCGCCTGCCTTGATTGGAAGTGAGGTTGTGTCTTACACAAACTGAACTCTGATCATAATTTCAAGGGTAACAGCTTTGGGGCACTCTGTGTGCTTTGGGAATATAGCAGCTAAGCTACAATGTTACAAGGAATTTGGAGAGGGAGAAATCTCTGGGTGCTGACCAGCTATCTGGCCTTGGGCATGTCCTTCCCTCTCTGGCCTCAGTTTCCTTCAAGTGAGTGTCCTTTGCCAAAGCCCAGTTTGGGAAAAACCTGAGGTCATGCAAAGTAGGGTCTGCCAATGCCCCAAAATGCCAGGAACAAATTCACCTCTCTGATTCTTCAAATTATTTAGAAAATGTGGGCTGACACTGTGGAAAGAGCAAGTTACAAAACAGTTTGTACAGAGCGTTCCCTGGTTGTAACTTTATCCAGCCTCTCTGCGTAGAATCAAGGTGGTGGAGGACGTTTGCCAATGTGTTATCTGTGGTTATCTGAGCGGGCAGGAGGAAATTATCTGGGGCAATTTTAATTTTCTTTCTGGCATGCTTCCAAATTTTCTACAATGAACATCTATTACTTTTC
>NW_012151585.1:697619-698960 GCF_000956105.1 Propithecus coquereli | reverse complement strand
GGTGGCTCAGGCCTGTAATCCTAGCACTCTGGGAGGCCGAGGCGGGAGGATTGCTTGAGCTCAGGAGTTTGAGACCAGCCTGAGCAAGGGTGAGACCCCATCTCTACTAAAAGTAGAAAAATTAGCTGGGCGCTATGGTGCATGCCTATAGTCCCAGCTACTCGGGAGGCCAAGGCAGGAGGATTGCTTGAGTCCAGAAGTTTGAGGTTGCTGTGAGCTACGATGATGCCACTGTACTCTAGCCAGGGCAACAGAGCATGACTCTGTCTCAAAAAACAAAAAAACAAAAACAAACAAAAAAACTGTATATGGGTGAGCATTAAAAGTAATAGTCTGTTCCCCATCTATTGACTAGGTTTCCATCTGCCTACAATTTCTAGTCCTCATATAAAGAGTGAAGTAATGTCTTATGTTGTGAGGTGGTGGCTTCTAAAGTGAGCTCACAATGTAAAATTTCATTATTGTTAAAATTACCCTTAAAATATTTCACATATCATAAAGTTCAGTATATGTTCTTTAATATGTACTGCACCTTCCTTAGTAAATCCAACTTGTTTTCCTACATCAGAAAATAATAACTTTTTTTCAGTTGAGAATCAGTTTATATTTAGGAGTCAGGTTGAAATATATATATGCACATACGTATGCACAAATACACATATGTATATCTCTCTTTGTCTATGTCTATGTCTCTGTAGTTTTTTTAATCCCCAGCCCTTCAAATTGAATTTGGGTAATTTATATTGAACTTTTTTACCATAATAATGAGTACATATTTTTCTACAATTTGCTTTTTTTTTTTTTTTTTTGAGACAGAATCTCACTGCAAACTCAAACTCCTGGGCTCAAGTGATCCTCCCGCCTTGGCCTCCCAAAGTGCTGGGATTACAGGTGTGAGTCATTGTGCCCAGCCTGAAAATAACTTTTTATGGTTTAAAAGTACTCACTTACTGTCATCAGTAGGTTATTGGAAACTGCGACTTTGAGCAAAAGAACATACTGCACGTCTTCAAATAATGTCGTTTTGTTCAATTTCCTTTCCATATACGATTGATGAGGGAAAAAAAATTGGTTTTGTTATATTTGTTTCACTTAAAGTCACAGTTTTCCAAGAACCTAATGATGACATTAACTGAGGACTTACCGTAATGTATGTTTGTGGTTATATTTTTAAAGAAAATTACAGAAAAGCATAATGCATATAGATGAAAATTTAAAAGTCCTCCTTCATTTCATCGCTATGAGATATTGAATTTCAGTTTTTCAAAATAAAATATTTATTTTACTAGAATTTAATAAATGAAAAGGAACTTAAGTGGAACTGAAGTTTCCCTCCCCCCA
>NW_012151585.1:623766-693419 GCF_000956105.1 Propithecus coquereli | reverse complement strand
TGTAGCCTCATAGGTGGAGATTGTGGTGTTTTCTTATTAGTTTTCCATTGTGTAACAAATTACCACAAACTTTGTGGCTTAAACCAGCACACATTTAGCATTTCACAGTTTCTGTGGGTTGGGAGTCCAGGCATGGCTTAGCTGAGTCCTCTGTTCAGGGACTCATGAGGCTACAATGAAGCTTTGGGCCAGGCTGCATTCTCATCTGGAGGTACGAATGGGGAATAATCCACTCCCAAGCTCACTCAGGTTGTTGGCGAATTCAGTTCTTTGCAGCCATGGGCCAGAGGGCCCCAGTGTCTTGCTGTCCCTTGGTTGGAAGCCACCCTCAGCTCCCGGGGCCACCCACAGTTCCTTGCCATGTAGGCTTTTACCATCATGGCCACTTTCTTCAACAGAGCAGCAAGGAGAGCCTTGAGAGTAAGTCTGCTAGCAAGATGGAGTCATATATAATGTACTATAATCACAAGGTGACAGCCCATCACCTTTGCCAGACACTGCTGGTTAGAAGTAAATCTAAAGTCCCAACTCAAGGGCAAGCCCAAGTCCAGAGGAAGGGATTACACAGGGTGCTATGGACTGAACGGGTCCTCTCAGAATTCATGTTGAAGTCCAACCCCAGTGTGATGTACTTGGAGATGGGGCTACTAAGGAAGTAACGCTAAATGAGGTCATAAGGGTGGGGCCCTGATCCAGTAGGATTAGTGACCCTGTGAGAAGACACGCCAGAGAGCTCTTTATCTTTCTCCATGTGCATATACCAAGGAAAGGCTGCGTGAGGACATATTGAGAAGGTAGCCATTTACAAGCCAGGGAGAGAGTCCTCACCACAAACTGTAGCAGCTGGTTGCCCTGATCTCAGACTTCCAGCCTCCAGAACTGTGAGAAATTAATTTCTGTTGATTAAGCCACCCAGGCTGTGGTATTTTGTTGTGGCAACCTGAGCCAACTAAGATAGGTGTGAATACCAGGTGGCCTGAATCATTGGAGAGGGGTGGGAGTGGGAACATCTTAGAGCCTGTCTGCCACACTTAATATTGTGAGGTTGGCTGGAATTCCAGATAGAAATTCCAGAAGCTTCTAAGTAATATGTGGAAGAGTTTAAAAAATGGAGATTTTATCCCTAGAGATTTTCATTCTGTAAGCCAGTGTGGGGCTTGGTAAATTTTAAATGAGCTCTCCCAAGGTGTTTCCAATGATGGTGGCAAGTGGCTCACATTTGAGGAATACGGGGTTAGTTCAGGCAGTTTCAAATCCAGGCCCTGCCACTTTCTAGCTATAGGACCTTGGGTCAGTGACTCCTTCCAGCCAAAGTTTCTTCATCTGATGTTAACATGCAAGTTATTAAAAGAAAATATAAAACACCATTGGTGTTAGCAGCTTCTGTCCCCAGTTCAGCCCAGCAAAAGGAGACTGATGTTGCTGTCTATACTCCATCTGGGGATGTCCTTAGCGTTTGGTATTTCAGGGCCATGGAAAGGTTTGAGATGAGAAGGGGACAGGGTTTGGGGATGTTCAAACAGGACAGAGATCTGGATCGTGCTTGTCCTTACAGCTGGAGAAGGTGAGGGTCCAGGTGCAGATCTCAGGTCAGTTGGAGGACTGAGTGTTGCTAGAAGGAAAAATAGTCCTGGCCATGGTGTCCAACAGCAGGTGGGGGAGGGGCTTTTCCTCCCTGTGGTGACCATGATGGGAGGTGCCTCAGTTTTCTGGCATCACAGGGAGTCATGGCTGGGGGTGAGGCTGTGTGTGAGCAAGCTGACTCAGGGCAGCATGACATGACCTATGAAATAAAGGTATTGGAAACTTCTTGTACTAGGGCTATGGAATAAAATTCATACCAAAAACATGTCAAATGAGATGATGCATATAAATTGCAGAGCACAGTGCCTGGCACACACTAGGGGTTTGATAAATGGAAGCTATTATTCTATTATTAAAATCTCCTAGTCTTAGTGGTTTAAATGCTTCTGTTCTTATTCATCCACCATCACGGGCCCATTGTTTTCCAGGCTGAAATAGATATGTGGTTTGGAGGATGAGGTTTTGGCTAGAAGACTGGGTAGAAGACCAGTGACAAGCTAACGGACCCTGGTTTTCCTCCTTTGGAGTGCTCTGAGTATCAACTGAATTAATAAAGGCAGAGAGCTTAGCTCTCTTCCCAGCCCTAATTAATCAGTCATTATTAAGTACCGTAATGATGATAGTGAATGCTGGCTAGAACTGGGAGACTGGGTAGCACAGGTGTGTTTTAGACCTTTAACCAAAGGGTATTTGAGTGAAATATACCATCAAGGTTGGGTTCCTGGACACGCAATCTGTGCAGTCACACAGGGCCCCATACTTAGAAGGGCTTCGTGTTCAGAAGGGCCTCATATTTGGTTTAATGCTCTGCTGTAACTCTCTTGAAATTCTTATTAATTTTTGAACAAGGAGTCCTGCAGTGTCATTTTGCACTGGACCCCACAAGTTATGACATGTCCTGTACGCCATATCCTGACCCCAGTACTTAGTAACAATCTGCATGTGAAGTTTTCAAATTTCTTGCAGCTCTTTATCTTGTATGAGTCTTTTTTTTTTTTTTTTAAGAGATGGGGTCTCACTCTGTCATCCAGGCTAGAGTTCAATGGCATGATCATAGTTCACTGCAACTTTGAACTCCTGGGCTCAAGTGATTCTCCCACCTCAGCCTTCCAAGTAGCTGGGACTACAGGCATGCACCACCACACTCGGATAATCTTTTAAAAAAAGTTTATGTAGAGACGGGGTCTTGCTATGTTGCCCAGGCTGATCTCCAACTACTGGCATCAAGCGATCCTCCTGCCTGGGCCTCAAAGTGCTGGGATTACAGGCATGAGCCACTACGCCTGGCTTGTATGAGTCTTGATAGATTTGAGTGGCCTTCCTCCATATGAAATTTCACAAGGGAGAGGTAAGGAGAAGGTGGACACTATAGGATTAGAGAAAGGGGAAGGAGCCAGAACCAGGGGGAGTGTATGAGGACCCCCTCCATGCAGATCTGGCACCCACAGAAGTGTAAAACAAAGTGGTTTCCTGTAAGGCCCATGTGGGAGGCACATGGAAGCTTGACTCAAGTTTTCTAAGTGAAATAAAGACCAGAGAATGAGAGAGGCAAGGAAGGAGGGGAACAAGCAGGTTCTGCCTCTCCTTCTTTGGCTATTAGGTCCTAAGGACAAGCACAGAAGAGAAGCAAGAGTATCCAGTTGTCCTAAATCAGGTCTACATAGGCAAGACCAGGCTCTGGCAAGCTGTCGGGACAGAATGCTATTGGAGCAGGGCTCTTTGCCTTAAAAGAAGGAACTGGGGGAGGTATCCAGGCAAAGGGCCATAAACACAGCCTGAGCCCTCTGTCCTTTTTTGGGTGCCCCAGGCATGAGGAAACAGCAATCCATTTGGCGAAGTGCTAAGAACAACTTGGTATCAATTTGCTTTTTGGCCCAAGCCAAGGATGCCTGCTATTATACACTTGAGGTTTCCTGAAACTTTTCCATTCGTTTTTGATCATTGTAAGTTTTCCCATAGTTAGATACAATGAAGCATCTCAGAGTGGGTGGGGAGGGGTGCTTGCTTTGGGCCAGGAAGGGATGGGAGGAGCCGTGTAACTCTATCCATTCCTCTGTGAGGCCTGCAAGGAGGTCTAGTCCTCAAAATGAACATTGTGAAACACGCACGGAATATGCTGCAGTGTAATTGTGCTGGTCACAAGGTAACCAGAGGATTTATTTTAAAGTGCTAATTCCTAGTGTACTCTATCTAGGCGTGTGTTCTGAGGATGGGATGTAAGTTGAATGTTGTTTTGAGGGCTGTCATCATCATCTTTTGAGCATGTCACCGAATATTTGTGTCTGAAGTCTGAGCTCAATTGTCCCACTTCTTTTGCCTCAGGAGAATGGTAAAGGTGAGCCCAAGGGCCCCCAAGGCCCTCAGGGTTTGCCACTTGATGAAGTCATGGATCCGGCTTCCGCCCATTTACCTGACCTAACTAGGTCTGCGTTCAGCTGCGCTCCCAAGACTCAGAGGCCTGCTGATTCAGGATGGCAACCTGGCATAAAGCTGTTAGGTCTTCTGGAATATTCTAAGAGTTCAGAATTATATCCGAACAGAAAAATACCTTTTATTCTTGTTGGTGTAAAGAAACAGGACTCTAACTCTGTGACTTAAATAAACTTGTAGTTTTCTTTTCTTTCTTTTTTTTTTCTTTTCCTCCCTTCCTCCCTTCCTTCCTTTCTTTCCTTCTTTTTCTCTCTCTCTCTCTCTCAACAAGGAGCAGTGCAGGCTGGGGGGCCTTGATCTGATGCAGTCAGTGAAGCGGTGTGCCATTCATCCATCCCCAGGCTCCCAGGACCAGCCGCCTGCTCTAATATAGATGAGGAAGGACTTATTTCGATCAATGAGAATTGGACCTTCTTAATCCAGGCCTCCTACCCATTTGCTAACTGACCAACTGGCATGGGTGGCATCCAAAGACCTTAGCCTACGAGAGAAATGGAATGTGATGTTTTTCTTTCACCAGCATTCCTGAGGGTGGTGGGGGCAAATAATTGATTTTTCTTATAGAAAAGATTGAATGTGATATAGTGTGTGTATGTCATTGACACCAGCAGTTGCAGCTGAGGTTAAAAAGATGGCTGGCTGGCTGGGATTCTTCCAGGGCATTGTCACCTTAATAACATTATCACTAACAACTGCCATTTGCTGAGGGCTTACTGTGTGCCAAGTGCTGTGCTCAGCACTGTGTTCATCATCTCACTTCCTACTCCTCATCATCTTTGAGACAGAGACTGATCCTACTCTTTCATGACTAAAGAAACAGGCTCAGAGAGGTTAAGTAGCTTGACAGCTTCCTTAGCTTTGCTAGTGCAGAAACTTGCTTGGCTCAGTCTACTGGAATTAATAGGTTTTAAGTTTCTGCCTCTTAATATTATTTCCTAAACATTTTTCTGTGTCAGATGCTGGTAGTAAGTTGAAATGGGGATGGTTTTAGTCAGGAATCTTGTCTATTTCATGAAAAGAGAAGACAACGCAAACTGAATAGCAAAAATTGAATCTATTGGTTTACAAAAATGTCCAGGGTGAGTTTAGCTTCAGGCATGGCTGGATCCAGGAGACAACAATGTCCTTAGGATTCTTAGTACCCTGCATTGGTTCCATTCTCAGATGGGCAATCTCCTCGTGGTGCCAAGAAGGCTGCCAGTAGTGTCAGGCTTGCAATCTTACAGTTCTAATTTCAAAGTGAATTAAAAACAAAAGGATATGACCTCCTCTCATCCCCTAGGATTAACTCTATTTGTACAAAATCGGCTTGGCTTAGATCATATACTCATTCATTATCCAACTACCCTGACCAGCGGTGCTCTGGTGAGTCAATCTGAGTTATGTACTCACCCCTGGAGCCAGGGATAGTGAGCACAGGACGGAAAGCAGGGAGGGGTGGAAACCCAGAGGGCAACTGATATGCCCCTATCAGAAGAAGTGGGGATGGATGCTGAACAGACAAAATCAACAGGTGTCCATAGCAGTGGGACTCTAGGAGCATAAAGGAAGGCCACCTAGCTAATAACACAAGGGGCCAATTTATTAATTTATGATGGGGGATACATGGCTGGTTCATGACTCCATCAGTCATCAACCTGGGGCACAACCCTTGTTGGTTAAGTCCAGCTAGGGGCGGGTTGATGCAGTAGTAAAAATTAAAACAAATGAAATCAGATGTTTCTAAGAAATATTTCCATCAAACTATTTGTGGGCAGATGAGGTTCAGTTATGAGGGGGAGAAAACCTCAAATACAGATGATGTAAAGAGGACAGGACAGAAATTTGTCTTGTAGATGAAGTCCAGGGGTGAGCAGTTCAGACCTGGTGTGGTGACCTGGCGTGGTGGCCTGGCGTGGTGGCCTGGCATGGTGGCCTGGCGTGGTGGCCTGGCGTGGTGGCCTGGCGTGGTGGCTCCGCATTAATCAGGAACCTAGGCTCCTTCTAAATTGTTGCTCCATCATCAGTCACACACAGCTCCTTCTCCTTCATGGTCCAGTAGTGACACGCTCAAGTTCCAGCCATCTAATCCACATTCTACCCAGCAGGGTGGAGGAGGAAGGAGGATAAAGGCACAGTCCTTCTTAAGGACAAGTCCCAGAAGTTGCTCATGTCCCACTGACTAAAATTTAGTCAGTGGGTTATACCTCTCTGCCAGGGAGGCTGAAAAATGTGGTGTTTATTCTGGGAAGAACAGATTGAGGCAGCCAGTCTTTGCCAGAATGTGGCACCCTAATGCAAAACCCCTTTCTCTGCTGTAGGGAGTGACTTATCCAAAAGTTCAGGACCAGGCACCTGGCACCCAAGCATCTTCAACAGGCAACCCTGGATCTAAAAGACTTAACCAGCTGTTACTTTGTTTTTTGATTATTGTTACTTTGTTTTTTGTATTTTGATTACTCTTTTTTGATTATCATTCTTCTATTAGCATACACTAATTTGAAAAAGTCCAAGCACAATTTAATTGCTTTTTAAATTATATTTAAATTATTTCCCTTAGAAATTGGTAAACTCTTTATGAAAAGTCCCGTGCTTCCCACAACCAGAGAAACGAGGCCAATATGTATAAAGCACTGAGTTTCTCCAAACCCTTTAATTTCAACCTGGGTAATCATGATACACATTACTCTGTAATTTTCTTTTTGCTTAAGAAATTACAACATGGGGCAGCATGGTGGCTCATGCCTGTAATCCCAGCACTTTGGGAGGCTGCGGCGGGAGGATGGCTTAAGGCCAAGAGTTTGAGACCAGCCTGTCTCTACAAAAAATTAGAAAAACTAGCCAGGTGTGGTGGTGCGTGCCTGTATTCCCAGCTACTTGGGAGGCTGAGGCAGGAGAATCACTTGAGCCCAGGAGTTTGAGGTTGCAGTGAATAGCCTGGGTGACAGAGTGAGACCTTGTCTCAGAAAAAAAAAAAAAAAGTAATATATAATGGACATGCCACAGGTTAGGAGCTAGAGATCTAACTTATTCTTTTTAACAGCTGCATAATATTTCAGAGTATAGCTATTGTATAATGGACGCAAGCACTCCCCTTTGATGGACTCTCCAATCATTTCCATTTTTCTGCTACTACAGGCCACACTGTAGTAAACTTCTCATACTGATGTCCTTATATCTTGGCGCTTTTAGTTCTTTGAGATAGTCTTCAAAGTAAGGCTGCTGGGTTAAAAAAGTGTAAAATTTAAAAGTTAAACCGATATTGCCAGATTGTCTTCTAAAAAGACTGGAACAATCTACATTCTTACCAACAAGGTACAGAAGTTTTCATCTACCCTCATTCTTACCAGCACCACAGGTTATTGCTCTTTTAAATTTTTCCATCTGATAGGTGACAAATGGTACCTGTTGCTTTGATGTACATCTCACTGACGTCATTGATCTTCCTTCATACGCTTATCGAAATGCAGAAGAGCGTAATGTGAAAGCACACACTCTAGAGTCAGAATACTTGAATTTGAGTCATAGCTCCATTATCTATTGTGTGACATGGGCAAGTTACTTTATCCCTCTGAACCTGTTTCCTTTGCTGTAAAACAGGGATATCACCTGTCTCATAAATTGTGAGGATTAAATGAGATAATACTTGCAATGTGCCTGAAACAATGCCTGGCATTGAGCAAGCACTAAGAGCGATTATTATTTATCAATTTTTAGGAACTTTGTGTATTAGGGATGTTAGTCCTGAATCTGTCACTTATGTTTGAACTATCTCCCCAGTCATCATGTGTCTTTAACAGAACCAAGATCTGTTTATGTAGCATCATTTCAATTATGGTTCTAGGTTTGTTTCCTGTTTTGTTTATGAAGATCTCCCAAGTCATATGATTATGAAAATAATCTCCTAAATATTCTTCCAATATTTCATTTTAACATTTAAATTTGTAGTTCTTCTGGTATTTATTTTTGTAAATGTCGTGAAGTAGGGATTTGGTTGCTCTCCAAGCACTTTACTGTAGCTCTCTGCATCACAGTTACACGTATCAGATTTAACTCAGAAGACAACTTCATGGAAAGAGATATACAAGAAAATAAATTATTGTATGCACAGCAATAGGTAATTTATTGGGTCGTTCTGAATTGCCAATGGGTTTCCATTTTTTTTTCTTTAAGGGAACTTTCCCCTCCTCTCTTTTAAAAAATTTGTAATCTTTTTTCAAATGAAGTGTTACAGGAAAATAAATTATTGTATGCACAGCAATAGGTAATTTATTGGGTCGTTCTGAATTGCCAATGGGTTTCCATTTTTTTTCTTTTAAGGGAACTTTCCCCTCCTCTCTTTTAAAAAATTTGTAATCTTTTTTCAAATGAAGTGTTACAGGAAATTAAAATATACAAAACTGATCTGTTACTGTTCGAAGTGGTAAAAAGATGCAGCTTGAGGAGTAAGAACCTTGTAAACCAGGAAAAAGTTTGTATTTTATTCTGAAATAATGAGGGAACTATTAAAAGGTTTTAAGCAGAGGAGTGACACAATCAAATTTGTGTATCAAAGACTACTCTAGCTGCTCTGTGGAGAACAGAGGGTAGTAGGACAACAGTAGAGGCAGTGACACCACCAGAAAGGCATTGTAATAGTTCTAGCAACAGACAGCGTTCCCTCCGACAAATGTGATAGAAGTGGAGATAATTTTGAGGTATATTTACGTAACACTAAGAGAATTTAATGACTAGCAAGGATATCTGGGAGGAGAGGTTTACCAAGAAAGGGAACACTGGAAGAGTAGATTTTGAGGAAAAAATTACAGGGTCAGTGTTTAATATGTTGGGTGTGAGATACGTGTGTGTGTTAATCAAGGAAGGGACATCTAGATGACAGGTGGACATTCAGATCTGGAGCTCAGGTAACATATCTGAGCCAAAGACAGGAATCTGGAAGTTATCAACACACTGTAGGAAACCAAAGTCAGGGCAATGGAAGAGATTTTTCAGGGTCTACAGGGCAAAAAGACTTACGGCAAAGGAGGGCCACTGATTCAGTTGGGCTTCTCTGACTGTAAGCAACAAAAGCTGTGGCTACAGGGCCTCTGTTTATTGTTGTACTGGGGATAGCTTGTGTAGCCATATGGAACAGCCTGCCCAGTGAGTTTAACTCATTGCAAGGATATGAGGAAGTTCACAAAAATTAGAGAAGCTTAACATTCAAGAAAGTCAGGAAATCTGGGCAACTGAGGGCCTCTTCTATTCGTCTCAGGAACTCTCATGCCTCTGACATGTTATCTTCTGGGCTCACATGGTATGGGGGAGGGGTAGCCTCCCAGAGGAAAGGTGAGGTGCTATTTTCAGAAGGGGGAAAAAGATACAAGTTAGGCAAACTTCCACTATGTGGACGTGCATTCTTTAACATAAACAATTTTAAAAAATACCTCCACTCAAAATACTGTGGAAAATGAATGTATCTCCTCCTTAAAGGGAGATAACCTAATTTCCAGTGATCACATCCAGTGTTAAGTCTAAGATTTCTGGGTGATGCTCATCCTCCTCTAGTTCTTAACCCCATCTCAATAATCTGCAACTTATGGATTTACTGGTATATTTAGCCATCACCAACACACCCATATGCATTAATGAGGGGACACTGACATCAGAACGGCTCAGCTCCAGTGGAGTGGAATTCTGATGGGCCTAACTTGGATGAAGCTCAAAGTTCAGCCATGGGGTAGATGAGGGGTAGAATACTGTAATGAATAAAGAGAAGGAGAAACAAAAATAAGGCAAGCTAGATGTGGGGGTAGAGGCTATAGATCTTACTCCTGCAACAGATCATGGGGGCTGTAGCTGGTATTCATATTTTGCTCTTTCACTATACATTCCCCTCCACCCTGCACCCTCTCCATAATTTTTAAAAATTCAGTCAAGAATTTTTGACTAACAGGGTGACTCAAACCTTCATTCCTGAGATATGTAGGGGTTTGGGGTTCTCTAAGTCTTCTGAATCCTCCCAGATATCAGCACTCTGTAAGTCAGTCTCTTTTCTGTTTAATACCTTAATGCTCACAAGAGATCTTAGTAATGCTACAAATGCAACCGGTATTGTAATGTTGCAATTTGGGGAATCAATCTCCAAATATTAACTAGGTTGGACTTAAGCACAAAGAGGTTTATTTATCCTGAACACAGAAAGGCTCTGGATTTTATTCTATACCCACAGGTAAATTTCTGGGTTTGCACTTGTTCTCTTCACCTTAAATTACCCAGTGCAATCCAAGAACCATTCCAACTCAATGGTCTTAGCTTTCTTTTATCCACTTCAAATTGTCCTATTGTCAACAACTACCTGGTTCTCCAAATTTTGCCCTCAATAGGCACATGATTCCAATGTCAACATGGGATAACACTACTAGCTATTTTGCCACTACAAACTGCTAGTTTTCCACATGGGACACAGAGCAAGAGTCATTGCAGCCTTTAACTCAGTCTCAATGCAATTATGAATTCCAGATCCTCTACATGTTCCCGAGGGTTTGAAGCCTAATATTTAGCTCTCTGGTATCAATTTGTGTAATCATTCAGTTATTTGGTAACAGCAATAGAAACTCATTTTGGCTGACAAACAGGGAACTTATAAGGAGGATATATGGTAGTCTATACAATCAAAGGAAATTGTGGATAACCAGGCCTAGAGAACAGGAACCAGGGTATTTGGAGATCTCCTTCCATCAACTCTTTTATGGTTTCTTTGGGATACTATAATCAGACTGATTTAACTCCTGTAACTTTGTTTGTGTCTAGTCTCCTAAGAATCCAAGTCCTGGTGGGAGAGAAATTTTGATAGGATAACCTTGGATTGCTTAAATCTCAGCCAGCGGGTATGAGGGCAGAGTACTGCAATATACAGTTCCATGAATACCACATGGAATGGGAAGGAGTAGCTTTCCAAAAGAAAAGTGGAGATCTATCACTAAAGGAAAGGGGAAGTGATTTGGGGCAGTCCAAAGCAATGGATGTCCACTATACCAACATTTAAATGGTGGGGAGAAGAAAAGAACCTACTATGAGAGCAGTTGCCAGGAAGTCGGTAAGAAAATGAAAAGTGTTACAGCACTCAAGGGCAGAGTGTTTCAAGGTGCTGGCGGGAGTTGTCTGTGCTGCTTAAAGTTCAGATAAGATGCATGTGTAATGGATTTAGTAACTAAAAGGTCATTATTGACTTTACTTGCAGTGACTCAGAGTAACTCAAGGAATTTTTTCTTTTAAGTGACTTTCCCCCTTCTCTCTGCCTAATGTGGATACTGCTATAAAGGTCTTAATAGATTAACATCAGTTGAGAACTGGAATAATCTTTTATGAACACTAAAACTATATAATTTTGACAATCCAAATAAACTCATTTGAAAGAGATATGCTTTAAAAATTAGGGAACAATTACTGAGCTCTGAGTTTCTCAAATAAGGTGTAGCAATCTGTCAACTGAGTAATGGATGATGAATATATTTTAATATCCACTAATATAAAGGTATTTTTAATTGTTTAACAAAACAGGCTCAGTGTTAAGTAACTTGCCAAGGTCAAACAGTAGGCACTTAATTTTTAGCATTCTTTATTTTTTAAATAAGGTTTAAAAGTAATGTGGGCAGTGTAAAATATTCAAATACAGAAATGTATAGAGTTGAAAGTCTCATGTAATCTACACTGTTCAAAGAAAGTCACTAATAGACTTTTCTATGCATTTATAAACATAAGCACACATTTTTAAATGAGTTCACATTATACACTCTTCTGTGAATACCTGTTTCACTTAATTTATCATGGCCATTTTTCCATGTCCATACACAATAAATGTACTTTATTCATTTTAATATTTAGATTTTCTTATATGGCAGAACCATATCTTATTTAACCCATCCTTTACTGATGGACACTTAGGTTTTCCTCTGTTTTTTTCTACCATGCAAATTTTACGCTTCTGTAATACCTTAAATCTTCTCTCAGTTCCTGTCTCATTTTGTCTCCCACTTTGGAAAATAATTTCAGTGTGGCCATGACCTCTAGTTTAATAAATACTTGGATCTGTCAAGTTTCAATGTTGGTAGGTACTACCTTAGTCAGGACTCAATTTCAAGTAATAGAAACCCAACTCAAAGTAACTTAAGCAAAAAACAGTATTTATTGGTTCACATAACTGAAAAGTCCAGGGGATATACTAGCTTCAGGCACGGTTGGATCCAGGGGCACAAATGTCATCAGGATTCAAGTCTCTCTATATTTTGGCTCTGCTTTCCTCTGCACTGGCTTCATTCTTTGACTGGTTCATTCAATATGGTAGGCCCTGTTGGTTTGAGTTTTTCATTCTACAAAGCTAAAGCACCTCAATAAAGAGAGCTTCTCCTCCTCCACAGTTTAGTAAAACTCCTAGGGTTGAGTATCACTGGACCAACTTGAATCACACAACCATTCCTGAACCAATCACTATGGTCAAGGAGATGGGATTTACTGATTGATGAGGTCCGAATTACATGAAGCCCAAGGTTGGGTCAGACTCTTCAAACCATATGGACTAAAAATAGGAAGAGGTGGTCCCAAAAAATATCAGGAAGTTCTTAACAATGAGATGGAATAGATGCCGGGCAATCAAAAACAACTGATGTCCAGGATAAGATGAGACACGGAAAAAGCTTAACTTCTGCTCTTGAAGTTGAATGGTACCAGCTGGCGTTGTTTCTTCCTTGGTAATAAATGTATTCTTAAGGAAAAAAAAAACACACCATGAGGGATAAGTTTGTCCCGTTCGCAGGAAGCCTGCAGTCCATTTGAATGGAGTAACAATCACGTCCAATAGCATACTTTGGATATCACAGAGTTTCAACACAAGCAAACTCGGCGGTCATGAGTCTGAGAGCCCAACCATCCACTGATGTGAAGCAAGACAACTTGCCTCTCACTGGCAAAAAATTCTGTAAGGTTATTGGAGTCAGTGGTAAATTTTAAGTTCAACAGAAAACTTTTCTTGTGTTCCTTTAAGTCTTTTGCCAAGTTGAACAGGTACATTTCTATGAGTACTGATGACTCAGACTCATCTCTGTATTAACTGCAGAAGAGAGAAATGGACACTGCTTTTGATCTGCTGTACTCCTTCCACATAGGATAGGTGAGGTCCCAGGTGATGAAAATGATCAAACAGTAGGCAAGCATAGGAGCTTATCCTATATTTAAAATCTTTAAAAAGCTGCTGGTCAAGGAGTGTACAGCCTGGTCACTCCTGTTGTGAACATTATGTCCTGGTGGGGTGAGGTGTGGGTTGCTTCTATTCAAAAATCCTTGGTGGAATTAGGCACAAGATAGGCTAAAATCGGCTACAGTCTTCTGAAGGTCAGTCTGATTGCAGCAACATGTCAGAAAAGGCAGGCAAGAGCTGAGTCAGGTAAATAAACACACAAGGTACCTTCAGTGAGGCCAGATATACCAATAGCCAGGATATGATTTGGAAGAACAGGCAGATTAATAATGGAGCTCTGTAAATTAGTTTTACCCTGGGTCCTCCAGGGTTAATCCATAGGGCTTGGTCTGGATATAATTTTCCAATCTGAAAGGGCCAGTGAGGTACATCAGCTTTCATTTTTCTGCTCATCTGCCCGAAAACTTTCAGCTCAGGAGGCGGCCATATTCTCAATCCAGACTTGAGGTTCTGTTTAGGAGTCTATGCTACATTTGGGAGCCACAGGGGTTGGCAGAGCCATGTTTGTCAAAGTTGGCCCTACTTTCTTTGGTAATCAAGTGTTCACCTTCTGTAATTCAGCCCATCTCTGAGAAACATCTTACAAACAAGTCAAGGCCTCACATTGGTTAAATGGTGCTGCTGACAGATTTAGATGAGATTTGAGGCATGGAGATAGTAGGCAAACTCCTAGGTTTGTTTTAGGCTTTCTGTTTTTCCAATCGCCAAGTCTTATATGCAGTGTACATTAAAGACTCTTGAGCAGATGATCATCCTCATCATCTTAAACTCATCTAAGGAGGCAATGACTGGCAGTGTAGATCAATGACTTTTCCTGTAAAGTACAGGAAAAAACAGAGGAAAAAAAAAGAGCCAACAATTTGAAGGTAGAAGATTGAGCTTGAAGGTAATTTCTTCTTTTACATACAACAGTTGTATATACAAGCAGGCTAATCATCATCCACATTTATTTTTATTTGTAGAGGGTGAGCAGTCTAGAGAAACCAGACTTAGGCCTTGTTTGATGACATGTAGAATCAATCACATAATTACTATTAGTCAGTCTAGAGGATAAGAGACAAGGATATAAAGAAACCATTCCCAATGTTTAACCAGTGCATTCATTAGAGTAGCTCAGGATAGCTGGCCCTTAAAAATTGACTGTCACATAAAGGAATGAGATTTTCTCATGACACAAATTGAAATCTCCTTGTTCAACATGGTCTGAGAATTTATGAATTGAATCCTTCCTGCAGAAACAGGTTGTCTTAATGCCTGAGAGTATCTCATGGCAAGGAATGAAGTCAGCCACTCTGAATCAGTGTAAAACGACAGTATTGAGACAGACGTAATTCCATTTTAACATCCACAAGGACAGAGGCTGTTCAGTCTATTAGTAAAATCTTTAGCTGCAGTCTTTGTAGGTTTTTTTTCAAGTCAGTCAATGTTTCCAGCATAAATGTAGGCAATAAGCTATTTGAAATGCCAGAGCAGGTAAGCAATCATGGCCTGGCCAAAGAGCCTGCCTCCAACTATCCCTACCACCTACAGTTGATGGCATCAGACATCAAAAGACTCATCTTAAAAGAACATCTCTTACTGGCTAGAAGAAATTTTCCAATGGTTACACTTTTAATCACATTTATGAGATGGGATGTTCCAAGATTGTCTCTTAAGGATCAACTGTTACATGTAGTTAGAGCTGAGCAGTTATAATACTGGTAAATAGACAGATATGCCAGTGAAGGAGGAATTGTTTGGGATTTTTTTCTTTAAGGTTATGAGCTCATTTATCTTGGAAATGATAGAAAAACCGAAAAACAAAACAAAAAAAACCCTCAAGCAGCAGTGTAACTGCCACTGGTTGAGTAATACAGTGACTTGTAGTTTGAAAAGATGAGTGATGAACAGGTACCGAGACCCTTTAGGAAAAGCTGGCAGCATGTGAGTTCTGCTTTCATAGTTAATGGCTATCTCTTGCACACGACGTAGAGTACCGTGGCTGATGAGAGCTCAAATGTACAGGTTGGTCTAATATAGCTTCAATGAGTCATGATCTTCAACACCAGCTTGCTGGCAATTCAGGTATCCACGGACAGTCAGGACTTCAAAATCATGTTCTTCAAGTACCACTAGAACATCTTGTTTGCAAAAGAAGTTGATTAAGGGAGTTTGTCAGTGTAGGGTGCACAGAACTAATCTCTGGCTATATCCGATTCCAATCACTGGAAGTCCATCTCGGTTGGAGGGCTGTTAATCTAGGTTCACTTGACACCACTTTCAGCCCATGTGACTATTTTGGGGGGGCAAAGACATGCCCATCTTGCACTTTTCTAAGTTTGCACACAGTATTCCTAACAATATTCAGCATGTGACTGAACATGGATTGTGTTGAGTGGAGATAACAGAGATCAGAATGCCATCTAGGTCAAACATATTGCTGTCTAGGGCAGTGGTTTTCAAACTGTGTTCTGAAGAGTTCTAGGTGTTGCAACGAAGTCCCCTTAGGTGTCATCATGGCAGTAAAGGAAGATGCTGTGGCAGGCTTCAGGCCCCTATGCCTGCTTCACTGCTTCATCCAGAGTAGCTTCACTCTTACTCTGGGCTTCCACATAATTCTCATTCAAAGGGCTTCATGGCCATAAAGCCTTTGGAAAACCATTGATCTAAGAATAAGTTGTTCACAAAATGCTGAAATACAAAAAATAGGTCACAGAAACCAGAAACTGTGTGAGCAAAGCCTGTGGTAAGCCAAGAAGGTGTTTTCCTATTCATTCTTTCCCTGATGTGGGCCACATTACAGGTTGATGAAGTTAAAGCTCAAGTATGTTATATATTCTGCTTGTCTGCAGTTGGGCTTAAAAGTGACTATTAGAGAACAAGGCTAATAATTTTAAGTTGCAATAGCACTGGGTTGTTTTGCATACATCTGCAAAATGCATCCATTTCTTTGTAAATATTACTCCAAGAAGTTCATGGCTAGATGACTTCTCTTCGAGTATTGGTAGGATCTCAGTGGGCCACAACTCAAAGTCTAAGACAGTATTTCCTTCTCACCCCTCCTCCCCCTTTTCTCTATTCTCCTCCTCCCTTCCTTTTGCAATCTCCTTACCCACTTGAGATGCAATGCCCTTAAACTAAGTTTATGGTACATTTCTAGGAACAGAGAAGTATATTGCTAATTGTCATGGAACTCACCCAATTTTAGGGCAGAATTAAGCTTCCCCCATTCCCCTCCCACGTATCCCCACAAATCTTCTAGAGATTCCCTTGACAGAAAATAAAGGTAATGGTCAAGAGGCAGGACTCTCAGATGGTAGAGACATACTAATTCAAGCAGTTAATGACAAAGTATGAGAAAAGGGGTTACAAGGATGCTCTGTTTATTATGAGGTCTCCAGGGCAACCTGTTGGCAATCAGGAAGCACTGGCTATACCGCTCTGATACACTTTCTGAATCCCATTAAAAGGAATGATGCAAAAAATAGCAGTGTGTTTGATTAAACTTAGCGGACACACTGGGTTAAAAAGCTAAATAGGGCTTTTTGCTGCAAGTCTTCTGAGATCCTTTAATACACTACACTGAATTATAGACTGGGGGAAGGGACACATATCTTACAGTATTTTACTACCTTATTAGACAACAGAAGCTCTCTATATATGACACATATACATATGTATATATACACAGTACTGCTGTAAAAAATGGATGGCTCATTTTGTGTAAATATTAGTTTGAGGACAGAGAACCTTAAACTCTTAGTGTCCAGAAATATCAATGAGACTTAGAAAAAGAACAAGGATCCCTAGTTAATTAGGCCATCCATCTTTGGGAAGACCATGAAAACAGACAAAAGATCTAAAAGTAGCTTTGTGTTTCATGTTGGGCATCCCTGTCAGAGTATGTGCATTTTTGACTGGACAATCTACCACGTGGAGATAGTATGCTCCTAAATCTTAGGAATATTGCCATGGGATATGGGTCTAGGTAGAGTTATCACATAATTACACTTATGACATCCTGTGTGACTGGGGCACCTGATTGGGAAATTGGAAATTTTCCTGGGGTTCCCTATCTCCAGCCATTTTTAACACTGTAGGTAAAGTGGAAGCTAAGTCAATTCCAAGGAAAGCAATGGACTGGGAGTCAGAAGGCCTGGCCTCTACCACTTCGTAGCTGTGACACCTTGGAAAACTGCTTATTAACCTTTTGAATTTCCATTCCCTCATTTGCAAAAAGTGATAATTAAGAGATAAATGTATGTAAAGGTGCTTTCAAACTGTAAAGTGCTATATAAACAGAGGGGATTACTGTAAAGGTTCTACCTGATGTATCAAGAGGCCTTTTCTGACATCTGATTGGAGCCTTGTGAGATCCTGCTAGGTAAAGGGATTCCTTGGTAGAATTTCTTACATTTGTGTAAAAAAGTCCTGGTTCCTGAGTAATCCCAAAGATGATGCTATGAGGAGTTCACTGTTCCTTTGTTTTGATCCCAATGGGTCAGATTATCTGCTTTCTCATTCAGTAGGTTACTGTAGATTTGAAGTTGAAAAAGAACAGGGTCCAGTGACCTTGATGGGATCCTAGATAGTTCACGAACTTCAATTATTTGCAATTGTGGGGTACCGGCCCAATGCTGTTCTCAAAGAGATGTTGCCTTTCTTCAGACAGCATTAATAACTAAAAATCCCCTGGTCCAAATTTATTGTGTGTCTCTGAAGGCTTTAATTGAAGAAATGAAATGCAGACTCATAGAACAAACTAGGCCTTTGTTGTGATAAAGTAGCTTCAGCTGTTTGGCTCGAGGACTCTGACTTCACTACAAAGGGCTGTGCTGGGTAGGACAGGAGTGGAGGTAAAGGCCACATAATAATGGCTGAATGTCTTTTGGGTCACCAGTGGTCCACTGGAATGGTATCTTCTTCAGTAGTAAGGTGGCAGGAATCACCATGGGCAAAAATCCAGGTACCAGATCTGTAGGCTGATGCAATAGCACAAGGAAGGTAGTCAGAAGGTCCAGGTGAACACTCAGCAATCAGGAGGCACAGGACTAGAAGGGGCAGGGACAAAACAGGTGAGATAACAAATGCATGGAATTACAAAACACATGACTGTAACACTGGGGTGGGCCTGCTGTCAGCATATCAGCTGCCTGATGGATACTAATTCTTGACAAACTTGGCTTCCACACTGATGAGTGATAAATGAAAACAAAAAGCGAACAACCCTCACCTCCCAAAGAAAAACACAAAAGCCTTATTATCAGCGATTGTTAATCAGAACACAAAGAGCTCTCTGGCAAAGACTGTCTCCCAACTGTTGAGAACAAACTATCTCAGGAAAGCAACAAAGAGTAACTATCCCAAGCCTCATACCTTGGGGGAGTAATCTGATTATATTTAGGCTGCTAGACATTAGGTGGTTTGGAGAGGAAGTGGCTCCAAAAGTGGCACAAAAAGAATTGAGATTTTAAGTTTATATACCAACAATAGCAAAGGAGATACTGCCTTTCTTCCTTTTCCAATGTGGTCCTCAAATTGTCTCCTTTTAAAAGCAGCCCTTAACTTTCACTTTAACAAGATCCCATCTTGAGTAGGAGAGATTAAGGCCTTGCATCCTTCTGTAGGTAATACCCCATTCAACATACAGGTTCTCTTTATGTCTGAGGGCTCCCTAGATCTTTAAAATTTAGAATCAAAAAATAATAAAACAAAATAAAAGAAGAAACATAGCCCGTATCTAGTGACTTTTCTTCTAATTAAGACTAATTTTAGTTATCACACAGCAATTACGCAAACACTTACTGAGTGCTTATTCTGAGATAGCCTGCCCTCTATACTCCTCCTTTCTAATAAATGCTTCATCATAGGTGGTGGTATGTGTGGGCAAAGATGCATTAAACAAGGCCCTTGCTTTCAAGGAGTTTGCTATCTGCAAAAAGAGCAAATGCAGGTAAATATTTTACAAGATGTTGTACACCAGGATAAAGATATATGTCATAAAACTTAAAGAAGTTCATTTCTGCCTAAAGTTGGGAAACTCACAGAAAAGAGAGCATCTGAGTTGAATATTGAGGAAATAGCAGAGTTTTCACAGGTGAACAACCAGAGGAGCGCATTTATACTAGAGTACAGGAGAGAGTATGAACGAAAGTGTGGAGGTGGCAAAAAATAATGCATTTTGGAAAATGACAAGTACCGTAATTCACTTTGGATGGAGCATCCTCAGTTTGCACTGAGGGTCTAGACAAAAACTCAGGTCTTCTAATTCCCAGTAACAGCGCTGGTGGCAGTGCTTGCTCAGTCGTTGCCTCTCTTCTCACAGCAAGGTCAACAGTCCCAAAATTGAAAAATAAAAAATAATCTACCTTCAGTGTTCTTCTTGTCACATCCTGACAAGCTCTTTCAGGTTCCAGGTCTAGTTCTTGAAAACTCGGAAATGTGGAGTCCATAGCTGCGGCTACAATGAAAGACATCTGCTCGAACTATTGCAGAACACTGTAGTGAAACTTTTTCAACTTCCAGTCCTGGACATCTTGTTTTAACAAAGAATTTCAAGCTCTGAGTTCCAGTTGTCTTTTGCCTCTTTTCTTCTGAGGAAAGCATCTTATCACTACAGTCTTAAGATTCTTTTGAGGTACATCCAGATTTACTTATAAAAGAGCTAAAAGACCAACACATTTTTCTCCAAAACAGTCATTTCTCTGGAAGTGAGATTATTTGTCTCTGCTCTTTAGGTAAAGGGCATAGTCCATTGATTTTTTTCAGACATTTGAATGAAATAGTAAAATTGGCTAACATCTAATCAGACAAAATACACTTAAAATGTGTTTGTGTTCACTTGCTTAGAGCTGTACCACTTGGTAAGCACCACTCCACAAAATGAAAATGTTTGAAATCCAACTGTTCAAACATTTTTAGTGCTTGCTGGATAATGGCCTGGAATTTGATAAAAGCGGCTGACAATTAACAAAGAAACAAAACCTGGCATTTTGGCCATCTTAGTATCACAATTGCAAGCAATTAGAATACAAGGCAGGCTGGGAAAAACTTAAGCTTTGAACCACTTCCAAATCTACTGATTTTGAGGTTCTGCAGGAGATCTAACAAAACTCTCCAGAGAATGTTAACCTTCAGTTAATAAAAAAGCCCCAAACATCTTCAGGAATTCCATGCCTGGTTCAGTCTGTTCCAGTGAGCCCACTTGCTAAAAATCCACACACCATTAATTAGCTGGGCTTGGCAGCATCATTTAAAAATAAGCCTGTTCACTACCAACCACACAGACTAGGCATAAAAAGTAGGAGCAAGTAATGGATGGCAACCATGGTTGTGGAAAATGGTCAAAGAGTCAAAAATGTAGCCAGGCACCATACAAGCAGCACAAAACAAAGAGTTGCTGGACCAAAGATTAAATAAGCTTCTTGATACTAGAGAACACATCCACGCCTAATTGTAGCTGCTTTATATTGGGTGCCATTGTACCATATGCATCAGCCACCCTTCAGGCACCCCATGGTGAAAGAAAGAATTCAAAATAGAAGCCAAGCAGGGGAGTGTGGTTACCCCGAATATCCATTATGCATAGAAACAGCTCACATATCCCAGGGACTCAAACAGGGGCTTCAAATTGGTTGTGAAGGGTCCCAAATGACATCTAGGCCTCAGTTTCCTCCCTGCGGCATAAAAGAATCATGGTTCTTAACTCTTCTGCGTCACATCCCCCACTGAAAACTTGCTAGCGATGGATCATCATTCCCCTAAAATAACCATTCCCACAAATTTCCGCATACAATTTCAGGGAGTTTGGGAAGCTCCAACTCCAATCCAAGGTTTCCAGGTTCAAAATGCAAGGATTAGACAATTGCTAAATTGTCTTACAACTCAAAAAAACATCACAAACAATAATCATCCTTTACATACACCAACGCTTTGTAGTTTACAAAGCGCTTTCAATTCCACACACATTGACAGGCAGAGGAAACTGAGGCGCAGACAAATTACAGAGTGACTTGCCTAAGGTCACTCGGCCAGCTGGTGGCTAGGCCCGGAGGCAAACTCAGGTCTTCCGACTCCGGAGCTCTTCTCCCCACCCCGGAGCTGCCGCCAGAGCTCCCGCCCCTCACTAAGGCGGCATGAGGAGGAAAAGGCAAAGTAGAAAGCCCACCACCAACCATCCTCCGGCCCCCTCCTGCCCCCCCAACTGGGTCCGTGCAGGCCCGGAAGGGTGGCGCCAGGCCTCCAGACCGGCCCCGGCCACCCCCGCCTCCCCGGCCGCGCCAAAACCCGCTGCCGCCGCCGCCTCCCCCGGAGCGGGGCGGAGCAGCTGCCCCCCGCCACCGACCACGCGGACGACTCCTCGTCGAATCGCAAACGCATAGGCCGCCGCCCGAGTTCTGCGTACGAGAAGAAAGACGCGGCGCGAGCGCCAACGGCCACCGGGCGCGCGCCGCGGCGGCCGGGCCTGCGCCCCAAGAGCTGGATGCCAGAGCAGGAG
Source organism: Propithecus coquereli (assembly GCF_000956105.1). NCBI lineage: Eukaryota > Metazoa > Chordata > Mammalia > Primates > Indriidae > Propithecus > Propithecus coquereli. Next base: position 671,715 of record NW_012151585.1, on the reverse strand, counting down.
AAAGAGCCGCCAACCGATCGCTCGATCGACCGCGCGCCCACTCCTTCGCCCTACCAGACCGGGGAGGGGGGGAGGGCGCGCCAGGGCTTCTTCGAGTTAGGGGCCTGACTCCCCGGCAACGAGACAAGATGGCTCCTCCGGTCCGCGCCGCAGCTACCGTCCCGACTGCGTCGCTCGGCCCGCCCCCGGTACTGTTTCTTTAAATGGCGGAGAGGGTCAGGAAAGCAGGAAGACAGGCGCGCGCTCTCACGTGACAGGGGCGGGACCGGCCAACCAAGATCCGGTCACGTGGGGGTACGCAGCCCGCCAATCAGGAGGCGGTGCATCAGGGCGGGGGCGGGAGGAGCTGCAGCTTTGTGATTGGCGGAATGCTCCGCGGAGGCCTCAGGGGCTTGGGGCGTCGGGGAGTGCGCGAGGTGGCCTGGGCGGTGTGCACCAGCGGAGACAAAGCAGTGGCTATGGTGGCTGTGGCTGCTGTGGCGGCGGCGGCGGCAAAGCATCGTTAAACACCGAGTTTCGCGGAGCTGAGTCCTGACATCATCTCATTCAGCGCGCGCGCGCGCGCGCGCGCGGGCGGCAGCGGCGGCGGCGGCGGCGGCAGCACATGGTTCTGAGAGCGCGCTGCGGTTGTGGGGTTCCAATTCCTCGGGGAGGGACAAAGGCAGCTGTGAGCTCCGGCCAACGCCCGGTTGGGTGGCGCGCTCGCCGCTGCCCTCGTTCGGGTCCTTGAAAACTGGGATTAACTTCTCTCCGCGAGGAGGAGGCCACGGGACCGAGGCCCGGGAACGGCCTGAGAGGCTAAGGCCGCTGTCTGAGGGAAGTGGGGGAGGGGCGCGGGCCGCCTGAAGTAATTTGGGCGGGTCAATTGTGAGGCGTTTCAGGGGCCAGTGTGAGGTAATTTGCCCCACCACCCTGAGGAAATTGGGGCGGGACGGCGAGCTGGGTTTGGTCGGGCTTTGAAAAAAATCGTCAGCGCCTGGGAGTTTTTTCATTTGGGAAGTGGTGAAGCCGGAACCAGCGCCATATGCACTCCACGGACACATTGATCGCCGATTTAGGGTCTATTTAAGGAAGCTCGCAGCACTGGTGGTGAAGATAGGGGTGCCTGTTCCGTTTTCTGACAGAAGTGGGTAAATTTCCGGATTGGTAAGTTTCCGGATTGGTAAATTTCCAGAAGAGGAAATTTGGAGGAATAAAAAAGTCTCGGAGAAAATGAAGATGGAGGAGTAATAAACTGCCGACTCAAGGACCCTCTGCTCCAAGACCATCCACATTCGACTCAGATTTTCCGGATTGAGCTATCGCAACTTAACGCTAAAAGCTCCTTAGGACTGCAGGTTTATGAGACCAGTGAAATATTTCCAAAATATTACGTCATAGTCATTGAGAAGAAAAAAAAAGAAGAAATCGATTGTAATTTTAAACATCTCTTTAAATAATATTTTGGATAGATACTAGGTAACCTTGGTTAACTGCCACTAAGGAGCACAGACTTATTAAACCTTTACTGGAAAGAATTCTGGAAAAACTATTCCATTATAAGGTTATATTTCCCAGTTAGTGGGTAAAAGACTGGAGACCTCCTTGCAGTTATGGCTTTCACAAATTACAGCAGTCTGAATCGAGCTCAGCTAACCTTTGAATATCTGCACACAAATTCGTAAGTATCCTATAGGTGCCACCGAGGTCACCAATAACTCATTCCTTGATAATAATACGGACACCCTTTCCCCAGAAAATTTTGCTTTTTTACTTTTTGGGATCTATCACTGGAGTGAAATGCATCACTGGATGTCATGAGCTCTGTATTGAAGAACTGAGATCAGTGAAATAGTTGTTGCTAATCCAGAAGAATCTGATTTTCATTTATTGGATCAAAATTTTCTGAATGCAAACTTCAGTTATTTGAAGTCAATATATTGAGTTGTTTCATTAGGAATCTAGCAAGTTCTCTATTGGATCACCAGAAGTTGGACTATTTTAGTATCAACTGTTTCTCCTTTCTAGTGAGGACAGCCCAAACATTTGGGTTTATAACAAGTGTTTACTTTCTAACAAGGCAAAAAAAGAATGAAGACATTTAAATGACAACTTGTGAGAAGAAATTTTTTTTTTTTCCCGGCAAACAGTTGGCTTTATCTTCCTGGGAAATTGCTCCCTATAGCCCATGTAGTTTGTATATACTAAGTAGGAAATGGCAATTTGTTTAAACCCTTGATTTAGATAGTCTTTCCCCCAAATTTCCGCAGAAACATATGGTGTTCATGGTTCTTAAATTCATGAAGAGATTACCATCATTCCAGTTTGGTCTGGAATGTTTCATGGTTAATCGTTATGCCCACTCTCTTTGGAAGTTATCTAGTGGGGTCAAAACTACTTTAGTGTTTTAATACATTCACCTGTTACTTTTGAGATGAAGGTAAGTATTCTGTGATTTTAGTACCTGGAGAGGTGATGAGCAGCTAGATGAATAGTCCAGAGTTATTTGAAGAACTAGAGAGTGGTTGTCTGGTTGAGAGAGTTGGGAGTGTAGACTTCAGCTGTCCAGTAATAGCAGTGCAATGATTTTTAGCCTTTTATAGAAAAGAGAACATGTTATTTGTGATTCCTAATGTCTTTAACTTTTTGCTGTTTTCCTGTCAAGGAAATACAATTTTTCTGAGTAGTGAAGTAAATTGCCAAATAATCAGAGCCTCGTTTTATTTTGTTTTGTTTAGGAAGCTTATTATTGAACTACAGAATTTTAGAGAAGGTACTGTAGAGATCATGTAAGTGAATTCTCACACACTCATGATGAACCTGAAACCCAGTTAGATGAGGTTACTGATGTAAGGTTACTCAGCTAGTTGATGGGACAGTCTTGGGGAAAATCTTTAGTGTCCTTCTTTGTATTTGAATTGCCATGTTAAGAACAGCAGTTGAAGGCCACTTCAGTGTTCACGTTCGATAAATAGTTATCTCAGTTCTGAGTTTTGGAATGACAGTGCCAATCTGGAATTATGGATTTTATGATAATCTTAGAAGACTATGAACTGGACTTCAGAATCTGAGATCTTGTTCCAGCTTCACCAAAGGCTTTATGTGATCATAAAATAGTAGTAAAAGTTAATTGCTTCATGCCTGTCACTGTTGTAAACATTGTCTAAGGTAATCTACAGCAACTCTATGGGGTAAGGATTATTCCTATTTTTCGTATGAGGAAACTGAGGCTCACAGAGATTAAGTTACGTGTTAACAGTTATGTAGCTGCTAAGTAACAGGATTAAGGTGCCAAGACAAAAAGATTTATCTGACCCCAGTGGTTAGTGCTTTTAACCATTAGGCAGTGCTGACTCCAGTCAGTTTTATTTTCAAGGGCTTATTTGTCTGTAAAGCAAAGGGTTTACTTCCCGCTTTAAAGTGTTCAATTTTATCTCAGTCTCTAATTTGAAGATTCTGGGATATTTCTCCCTCCTTTTTTTTTTTCTTTTGCTGTTTTATAGCTTATTAATGATAGTTATGTAGACAGTGTCAAGGAAAAGAAGCAAACTTCAGTTAATTCACTTATTGAAGTTGGAGAATTTTCTGTGACTTTGACTTACCCATGTTGAACTGGAGCCACCTGCTTGCATGAACGTTTGAGGTTTGGAGTATCATTTTGGAAGCTCTGGGATTTCTTATCTGGATTACAACTTTGACCTTTCAAGTTCTACTCTTCAGTGTGTCTAGTCTTACCAGAAGAAAGTATGAACCCTAGAACACCAAGATAAGTTTTTTGCTTGTAACCAATTTCAAGAGATTTCTTTATTGTGGTGACCTGATTAGAAGTTCATTTTTAGAGGAAACAAATTTTTAAATTCTCACATGATGTAACTTGTAACATACAGTGATGGAAAATGAGCCATCTCTGTGTTACATGGTTCAGTAAGTCACCTTCAGAGAAGGCAGGATTTGTCTTATAGTACCTTCTCCTTTGTTTTGTTAAAATTTTAAAACACAAGACCATTGTAGAGTGTCTGATAGCTATGATACTGCCATATTTTGAGTTATGAAAGAAATGGCCCTTGTTTACTTCTCATTTAATACAGACTTACAAGCAGAGCCCAGACTAGAAGTTTGGAAATCAGTGTGGTGAAGGGAAAAGACTGTGCTTGGGAGCCAGCCAAACCTATGTTTGACTGTTTCCTGGCTGTAGCCTTGGGCAGGTCAGCCTCTTGATCCTCAAGTTTCTTCATCTGTAAAATGGGGCTAATCTGACAGCGTTTATGAGAATTACATAAAATAATGTTTATGAAGTTCTTAGCTCATACGTGATATACAGTAAACATGTAGGTGGTGATTGTTCTCTTTGCAGTACTAGTTTATGTAAATCAAAAGTTCATCAGTGTGTGGCAACTTGATGTTTGGTGCTAGCGGTTAGGCGGATAAATTGTTAGTTGTGGAACATCTGTTGGAGACAGTGAACATCTGTTCTGAACTACTTTTGTATGTGGTTTGTGGTAACTGTTGATGGTTATCCTCTTGGTTATATCAACGGTGAGGCTTAAAACAGGCCTAGGAAATTCGCATGGTAACCTGACAGTCCTAAGCCAATTTCTTTTAATGCTGGTTGTTGCTAGTATGAGATGATAAAAATTAGGGTTTTTAAATAAAAGGAGTTTTATGCTGTTAATTCTCTTTGCTGATGGGTTTTGTGACTGGTATTCCAGATGCAGTAGTGGTAGTGATGTTCCTTTAGCCTAAGATGCGTATCTTAAGTCACTTCGTTAGCAGTAAACTGCTAAATGGTCTGATAGAGCAGGATGCTTAAGTATGAGATGCTTACTGTTTATGCCTATTCTTTTCGGCATCTTTAATTACTTACTGTCTTGGCCATATGATATTTTTGGGTTGTTTTAATCTGTATGTGAAGTGAATGTAGAGGAACCTGTCAACTCAGAGACCTGTAAGACTTTTAAGCCTGTTGAAATGTAGGTTCACACACTAAATATATTAAATCCATTTGAATATAAATAGTTGCTCCAGAATTTCTCAGCTTTATTTTCTAGCAATTAAGGTAGTTAACTATTGTCAGTATATCCAGGAATTCAACAGAAGCTATCACTATGTGATGGGCTTGTGGATAATCTATTGATTTCAATCAGGCTGAATATAAATAGGAAGACCATTTTCCTTACATAACAAGCTAATTTACATGTGAATTTGTTGTTAGAAATGCTGAGCTGAAAAACTATTTCTGCTGTGGCACAGTGGAATAAAAGCCACAAACAGTTGAAAGTGAACAGGTTTATTAAAAATCTTTGTCGTTGGCCGGGTGCGGTGGCTCACACCTGTAATGCTAATATATACTCTGGGAGGCCGAGGTGGGAGGAACACCTGAGCTCAGGAGATCAAGACCAGCCTGAGCAAGAGTGAGATCCATCTCTATTAAAAATAGAAATAATTAGCTGGGAACTACTAAAAATAGAAAAAATAGCCAGGCATGGTGGTGCTCACCTGTAGTCCCAGCTACTAGGGAGGCTGAGGCAAGTGGATTGCTTGAACCCAGGAGTTTGTGGTTGCTGTGAGCTAGACTGATGCCATGACACTCTAGCTCAGACAACAGAGCAAGACTCTGTCTCAAAAAATAAATAAATAAATAAAAAACCCTTGTCTTTTCCCATATGGTTTATCTTTCTTGGATCACATGCGGAAGATTTTTAGGTCTTTGAAGAAAAAAATTTCTTTTGATTTTTATCCATTCTGTCTCAAATGCTAGCTAGAAATGAGTGCACTTCTTGGAATATTATTTGGGAAAAAAGAGAACTTATACAATTGGTATGTTTTTGATTCTTATGATTTTAAGAAGTATTTATAACCCTGACTTTAGTATCTGGAAGATCCATCAATCAATTGGAGGTCTGGAGAAGATTCTGAATACTGTCTCTGACCTTAGCAACAGTTGTCACAGAAGGCTCCTATTATGATGTGTACTGCCATCACAAAAGTAGCCATTAACTACATTTTAAAGTTATCTGTTAGCTTATCTGAAATATAATATGTATGTGTGGAACAGCATTGATACTGTGTGGAACAACAAAGACCATTTGGAATTTTTTTTTTAGATTCTAAATGTACCAGACACATTTCTAAACATTGTGTAGAAAGCAATGAAAACTTAGCCAGAGGTGCTCTGTGCTTGTCCTTTTGAGATCTGCTTATTGGCTGCTTATGTCTCATTTTCATGTGAAGCAATCAGAAATATGTATTGCTGAGAAGCAGATGCTATTTCTGTTTTTGGTTTCCTTGTACAAGAAAAAAGCAAAGGGCATCAGAATTAGTTTTCCAGATTACTCAGATTCACTATTCTCACTACCAAAGCCCAGAAACTTTATTCTTTTACTTATTCTTTAACTTATTTATTTTAGTGCATTCTGATTTAAGTTACAGTCTCATTCTTACAGTTGTGCTCTTGTCTTTTCCCCCAGGAGCTGTATGTCTGATTTTCCTTGATTTACATTAAAGTACAAATTCATGTTGAAATGAGAAGTATTGCAATAAAATTAGTTATTTTATATTTCTATATAACAGTCCTCCAAGTTAAAAAAAATTTTAGAGTATTGAAAACTCATTCACTTTGTAAGTTTCTAAGTCACCTGTAAGTCAGGAAAATGACTGGTTGAAAGCTTGAGAACAAATGTCAGATTTGCTTTTAACCTACATTACCTTCAACAGGTCACCTTATTTTTCCAGTTTATTTCCCCCTATTTCTTTACTGGAGTAATTTACAGAATACATTTTTGTTTATTCAATTGATAATTTGAAGAATTTAAAGTGGTAATCCTGGAGACTTAAATATTTTATTAATTAAAGATATGGCTATTTTATGTAGGTCGTTTTCCTTTAGAAATTTGACTCTTCTATGTAAAATAATTAATTGGATTTTAGCCAGAAGAATTTGAGTTCAGTTTCTTGATGAATTGATGATAAAATTTTTTTGTTACAATATATTTATTGGTTGTATATAAGTATGCTTTTGGATTAGCAACAGATACATTCACTGATCTTATGGGGAAAAGTTCTTCGTACAATTCCAAGAACTGGTAGTTTTATTTAATTCAAAATTTGCATTTGTAAAAATTTGATGAGTTACTTGAGGAGGAAATACCAGTGTTCCTGGACAGTTCGGTTATGAGTATTTATTTTATAAACAAATCTTTCACAATTTGTTTAAAACAATATGGTAAGTGATCAGAGATCCTGGATGCTGGTTATTTAATATTGATACATTTCATTTAAAAATTTTCAGTTTGGTTATTGGTTGAAGTTTTTATGCAAAAAAGCAGGAATAAATTGGGTATTTTTGAAAAATTGATGGTAATGTCTTATGTGGGTTAATGATTTTGTATTTTCTCTACTTAAAAGTCAAGCTGGCTGGGCGTGGTGGCTCACACCAATAATCCTAGCACTTGTAGGCTGAGATGGGAGGATCACTTGAGGTCAGGGGTTCAAGACCAGTCTGAGCAAGAGACAAAAATAGAAAAAGTTAGCTGGGTGTGGTGACTTGCACCTGTAGTCCCAGCTACTCAGGAGGCTGAGGCAGGAGGATCCCTTGAGCCCAGAAATTTGAGGTTGCTGTGAGCTATGATCATGCCACTGCACTCCAGCCTGGGCAACAGAGTGAGACCCTGTCTCAAAAAAAAATAAAAAGTCAAGCTGGTTTTTTTTGGTAGTTCTATGGGGACACATCTGACTTTTATATTTAATGTGGACTGTTAATGGAAAATACAGAGTGTAAATTGAGCATGCTCAATGGATAACTTGTTAGCATTTTGCTTTACCAATACCTGTGTGTGATCTATCAGTGAAAAAAGGAAACTCAAACACTTGTGCAATTTATTTATTTATTTATTTTTTTGAGACAGAGTCTCACTGTGTTGCCCCGGCTAGAGTGCTGTGGCGTCATCCTAGCTCACAGCAGCCTCAAACTCCTGGGCTCAAGCGATCCTCCTGCCTCAGCCTCCCGAGTAGCTGGGACTACAGGCATGCGCCACCATGCCCGGCTAATTTTTTCTATATATTTTTAGTTGTTCAGTTAATTTCTTTCTCTTCTTTCTTTTAGTAGAGACGGGATCTCGCTCTTGCTCAGGCTGATTTCGAACTCCTGAGCTAGGATTACAGGCGTGAGCCACCGCGCCGGCCCTGTTGTGCAATTTATAAGCAAAAATAGTCCATTCCAAAGAGGGAGAGAAAGGAGAGAATAACCCACTTCTTGACTTTCTCACATTTTGCCTAAAAACAGAAATTTCCTCTACATTAAACAGAGGACTCCAAGACTGTCTTGAACAATTCCTTCTGGGAGGACAAGAGCTTGGTGTGGTTTCCTAGGGCCTGTGTTAAAGTTAATCCATTTGAGGAAGTGAGCCATTGATGGTCATCTCCTCTGGGAGGCTGCTCAAAATTTCAGTTGGGTAAATACACGGTTACCATATTATTCAAAACTTCATAAAGATGGTATTTATTTATGAGATGTATCCTACAGTTATTCCTCCGAGATGTGCAGAAACTGACCACTGGTTAAGGCAATGAAGAATAAAATACAGGCATTTTTATAGGCAGAATATGAATTTGTGAAAAACACTGCTTTTAACAGTCAGTATATATAGGAATCTTAATGCTTCAGGATGGGCTTCTCAACTCAAAATAGGAAGAATAAACATTTCTGAATAGATGACAAGACTTGGTAAAGATTAACACTTGAGGGGAATTAGTGAACTCTAGAAAGACTAAAGATGTGGAGAAGTTTAAATTTCAGTAGCAGAAATCAACAATACAAATGGTGATTTTAGATTTTTTTCTAAAAACTTCTAAATTCTTTGTGACTTTATTAGGAATCATACTTAAATTCATAATTCTTTTGCTGACTCTTATTTATCATTTCAGAACCACTCATGAATTCTTATTTGGTGCTCTTGCTGAACTGGTTGATAATGCAAGGTATGTTGTCTTCAGGCACACATTCTGTGCTTGGAGTGGAAACATTTTCGGTAGTGGTGACCTTTGCTCTGTGAAGACTCGAGAGGAAGACATTTCTGTAGCAGCTGCAACTCCTCAGAGGCCTCTTACTGAAAAAGTATTTTTGATAGCACATTAGTTGATACTTCCACTTTGTTACTTGATTGACTGAAATTCATTCATTGCTCTTTGTGTTCTAGCCGAAAAATAGTGAATTTACCACCTCCAAAACCACTTCCCTTGTGTATTAGAGCAAGGTAATTGCAGGGAATTAATACAGAAACTTAGGAATCAAATTAATGGGACAGATAAGCTCTGATTTAACTTGTGCTACCAGGACAGTATACTGTTTAATATCTTTAAAACTATGCCAGAGTTCTGTGTCTTCTCAAAATGTTTATTTTATTGTCAGATGACTCCAAATGATCAAAATGTCTTCCATTTTTAAAATTTGTTTTTTACAATACATCAATACATTCAAATAAGTGTCTTCCATTGTCAGCAGCTATGTTTGGAAGAAATCACTTGTCAGCACGATCTTATACTGAGTTCTTTATGATGGAATCATATAAATGTTACTGTGTAAGACTGAACAGAAGTTTGGGTTGGTTCCAAGACAAAGATCAAAGTCCAAATCAAGATTCCGTTTATAATTATATTATGAAAATATTGTCCCAGTCTTATTCCTGAATGCAAACATAAAATTCAGACCCATCGTTTATTGACCAGGTGTTGATAACTAATGAAGGAAGAAGAGGGTAGGAGTTGACATAGAAGTTTTTCTAACTAGATCCCCAGTTAATGAGCTTGTTGATAATTTCTTATATTTACCCATCTCTATACAATAAACCTATTCTGTTATTACATTTGTTGTTGCTCTTAACTGGACTGCTCATGGGAGTATGCTAGTTGAGTTGTTTAACTGGAAAACTCCCATTTTATTTCAATCCTGGTTGCCTCATAATTTTTCTGTTCAATTAAAATATATTGTAGCTTAATGGAAACTGTGTGAATTTGCCACTTATTAACTTAGACCAGGTATATGGTGGCAGACTGCTTTTTTATGTATCATACAGTGAACTAGAGATTCCTGGGAGTATATATTCCTACTCATGCATACATTTTGCCAGTCTCTCATATTTGAAAATGTTTTTGTATCTTTGAGAATAGGTACATGTACAACTGTGTGGATTTTGAGAAGTTTTTTGCATTTAAAGCCAGTGAAACGGTTTCATTTTCCTTGCCTGCAATTGGCAGAATTGGACTAAGTTAATTCCAAGCCTTTATAGAAATCTTCATTGATGACTGAATCTGTATGATTTCAGCCAATGGCTGGAGTCTAATGGGGGACCCCAACTTCCTTTCAAGGTTAGGGAGGATAACAGTGTAAATACCACAAGACTTGGTTTTCACAGGTTTTGTGGCAGATTAATATTATTTTCCTTTTTTCTTAAACTCTTAGCGTGAAGGAAAAAATGCACAAGTTACTGGAACTTTTTTTATGATTGCAGTCAAATGAGTGAGAGAAACAAATATTTGAGTCATTTCTTTGTGTGTAAAGGGAAATATTCTTGTTTATCCTATAGATATTTTCACCATGAAATCAGCATTGAAAAAAAGTATCCACGTCCTAAGTGTCATGTGATTATCTTAATTTGGGGCTTCAGAAATGTTTTACAGATATATAAGGAAAATTGTGTTGCCAAGTGTAAAAGTACAGCTTTAATGTATGTAGAATTTCTGTGTAGTTTCCTGAAAACAGACTCAATACTATGCATTTCACTCAAAATAATATGCATTTAGATAGTTGATATCTCATATTCTCATTTGGATCTTGATTTTTTCTTTTAATTTTACAGAGATGCTGATGCCACCAGAATAGATATTTATGCAGGTAACTCAGACTTTAGTCCTTTCTTCTAACGCCTAGTTAATATTAATATTTTTATTAGTGTGTCTAAGAAAAAATGAGTGGTTTCTGGAGCCTGCGGAGATAGCACTGTTACTCTAGGTCATAGGTAGAAACAGGGTGGCCCTAGTTAGGTATAGTTGGCCCTTGTCAGGCATAGAAACCAAGTATATTGGTTTTGAGAAACTAACATGGGATATCCAGATAGCCACAGGAGATTTATTAGAGTGACAGAGTAAAGTCGTAGGGAGTCAAGTGAGCAAGTACTGGTCATTTTACTGGTTGGAGTTAGCAGGTGAACCAGGCTTGTGGTTTCTACAGCCCAGGAGAGAGTTTGTTTGAGGCCATATTTCTCCCTCTGCGTCCTTGGTGATTACCAGTCCCAACTTGGAGAGTTGCTTGTGTCAGTTGGAGAAAACAGCTGGTAACTGGGTCGGCTCAGGTTTACGGAGATGTTCTCAGACAGAGATGTCAGATGGGAAAGAAAGCCACTGGCTTGGAATTTAAACCTGTCAACGGCCTTTGATTGGCTCCTGTTTTATAGTAAGATTTTTTTTTTTAGAGTGGGTGCAACAGTAGTTATTATTGGCCTTTTATTTATTTTTTTAATAGTTTACTTTCTGCCTTGTATTAGAACCTTTTTTGGTCATTTGAATACCAAAAATTTGGAAGACAGCTTTTAAATGCAATTTAGCTAGTGTGCTATGTTTTTCTGACATAGCATTTGATAAAAGGGAAGAAGTACACAACTAAATAGTAATTCTCAGAACCTCCAATGTCATATAATTATGAAGAGTCTCTACCAGATATGATGAATTTCTCATGCCTCATGTACTTTGGAGCAAAGAGAATCTTCAGAGCAGCTAAAACTCAGCTATGCTGCTTCAATTCTGAAAGCCGTCTGTTCAGAAGGCTCTGCCAAAGTGGTGAAAACAAGGCTTCTTTTATTTTTAGAAAAAAGTAACAGGAAAAAGGGTGCGCAGCAGAAGAATGTTAGAAGATGGTTACTGAACCGCCAGGCCAGATGGAGGTGCCTTTCCAAGCCACAGCATGCATCTTATACCTGAGTGGGCTTTCGTGAGGAATGGTAACAGCTACCTCTAAAAGAAACTGTGGCTGTTTTAATCATTGTACAGATGATAAAGCAGAGAATGGGCTTCTACTCCGAGTGATGTTGAAGGGACATAATAGCCTAGTGTATTTAGAAGAAGTTTTTGAGAAAGGTCATTTCTGCTCTCTGCTATCACCTTTGGCAGTTTCATCAAGGAAATTTAGTTTTTAACACTCAGAATGCAGCAGAACACTTGGATTTCAATTCAAATGAAAAAGACCCAGTGTGCCTTTATTCTGTGCTCATTGCTACTTTTGTTGTGCTTTGGGAAAAATCTAGAGAGGATGAGATGGGGTCTTTGCTTTAAGAACTTAGTCTCTAATTGGAGAGACAATTAGTACACTGTAGATAATTAAAGAACAATAACTAGATCTTGAGGGAATAGTCAAGACAGTTAAGGATTAAATGGTGTGATAGAAGCTCTAAGCACCATAGCATTTTGGAAAAAGACTTGTGCTCTAAGTACTTTGAGATTGGAAGTCTTGGCTGAGGCACCTTTAGCCTCACACTTTTCTACTTTAGGGCCTTATTAACGCTTTTAGCAGGAAGAATAAAAGTAATGGAATCAGTAATAATAATATTATAAAGTTATTGTTTTAGTACCTGGAGGAAGGCATTTTCTTTATCTCCAATTCTGAAACTAGATTGATACTGAACTTGGAAATCTTGCTAAACATCAGATGTAGTTTGAAGTTGCCACAAAGTCACATTTTGAAGACTGTTTAAACCCAAGAAGGGTGAGAAGAAGCCAGCTTCTCAAAGTGTAGGGGTGTTTACCCAGAGCATTCTATTAGTTGGGGCTGGACCATAATCTGCCTGTCAAAAGTAGAATGTGTTTTTATTGACATTCTTGACTTCCTGCGTTAGGTAGTGCTACCTCCTCAAAGAAAGTTCCTTTTTGATGCCAGGGGAGTGGCTAATAAATGGAAAATTAGAGCAAATGAAATGAAAATTAATACTGCTCAAACAGATTGCAGAATATGCTGAGGAACTTGGATGTCATTTTATTACAGCAGCCTCTGCTAAGGACACCATTATTTTATCGCCTCTGATATCACCTCTGACTTTTTAATTATAGCTCCATTTGAGAGCTCTTCTCCTGCTGCTTTCTTTTTTTCTGTTCTCAGTGGGAGATGGATGAGGGATATCAGGCTTGGACAAGGCAGACTTGGCCATGTTGGGAGATTTGTACCTTTCAGACTGGTTCTAACACTCTTACATAGCTGTTACCAGGATCTGAAGCACACCTGCAAAGAAAGCAGTTTGGCTTTGTCTTCCCTTCTTGCTTCCAGATGTGTGATGGGAGGGGGAACACATAACTTTCAGCTGCTTAGGCTCTCTGTCCAGAATTCCCCCTCCTTCATGCCAGTTCTTTCCTTGGAGGCTTCAGGTATCACTCAGTTCATTGATTAAAGTAAATATCAGGTGTTAGGGATGAATCTCTGCGGTGGAATGTCTGGGGAGATAGTTTGGAGCAAGGAAGCCTTCTAGTTCTTGCTTTGTCTATCTCAGTACTTCTCAAAGGCTGGTTCACCCAAAGGCAGTGTAGTATCACCTGGGAGCTTGTTAGAAATGTAAATTCTCAAGCCCCACCTCAGACCTACACAATCATACTATCCAGGGTGGAGCCCAGTATCTATCTATATTTTTTTTTTTTTTTTTTTTGAGACAGTTGCCCTGGCTAGAGTGAGTGCAGTGGCGTTAGCCTAGCTCACGGCAACCTCAAACTCCTGGGCTCAAGTGATACTCCTGCCTCAGCCTCCCGAGTAGCTGGGACTACAGGCATGTGCCACCATGCCCGGCTAATTTTTTCTATATATTTTTAGTTATCCAGATAATTTCTTTCTTTTTTTTTTTTTTTTTTTTTTTTTTTTAGTAGAGATGGGGTCTCTCTCTTGCTCAGGCTGGTCTCGACCTCCTGAGCTCAAACAGTCCGCCTGCCTCGGCCTCCCAGAGTGGTAGGATTACAGGCGTGAGCCACCGCACCTGGCCTCTATCTGTATTTTTACAAGCTCTTTGGGTAATTCTTAATGCACAATACATTTGCTCCAGCCGACTTTTCTTGGCCTCCTTCGGGTTAAACCCACCTGATCTTTTACTCCTTACTTCATCTGTTGCAGAGAGTAGAATCCATTAGACTGTAAGCTCCATGAAGACATGATCACATCTGCATTGTTCACTGCTCTTGTCCTCATAGTAGAGTCAGGCACACAAGAGGTGCTCAGTAAATATTAAAATAGTTATTGAATAAACAAGCGATTGGCATAGGGATTGTAACCAGGTAAAGACACCATACCGTGTCTGTTTACAAAGTTGAAGAAGTACTGCTGTATTGAGTCTTTCTTGGCCCTGAGGCAGTATTGCATGCAACCATGGATCTGGACACTAGTAGATATTTATAGGCTATTGGCCACTGTGTGACCAGGAGGATCCTCCCAGTGTAGGTCTTGTACCCTTGTAAACTACATGAAAAAGCTTTGAAATGAAGTCCTTGAGCCAGAGAGGGACCCAGACCCATTGTTAAGTGATGATTGTGTGTTAAAACAGCCTGGGAGTTCTAACACAAGGGCTAGAAGGTAACTTTCTAGGTAGTGTTCAAAGAATGCCGGTAATCTTTGGGGACTTGTGAGATGTGCTTGGCTTGAATCAGTTTCTAGATCCCAAAGCAGAGTCTTCATGAAAATCTTATGGCTGTAATGTACAGTAAATGGCTCTTGGCTAGATTTAGAACACAGAGTTTAGGATGCTCTATACCTGACCCAGTTTGAGTCTCCATATGACGTTTTGCTTCCTCCAGATGGAAACTTCGAAACCTTTTTGCACTTTTCTTATACTCGTTCTTGCTTGCCGTATCTCATTTGGATTCCCCAGACTCTGGTAAGAGGCACTACCATAAAGAGAAATTTTCTAGCTACCAGGAAGAAATTTTCTATCTTCCAAAAACTTTCTTGAACTTTCAAGAAATTTGGCCGGGCGCGGTGGCTCACGCCTGTAATCCTAGCACTCTGGGAGGCCAAGGCGGGCGGATTGTTTGAGCTCGGGAGTTCGAGACCAGCCTGAGCAAGAGCGAGACCCCGTCTCTACCAAAAATAGAAAGAAATTAATTGGACAGATAAAAATATATAGAAAAAATTAGCCGGGTATGGTGGCGCATGCCTGTAGTCCCAGCTACTTGGGAGGCTGAGGCAGTAGGATTGCTTGAGCCCAGGAGTTTGAGGTTGCTGTGAGCTAGGCTGACGCCACGGCACTCACTCTAGCCAGGGCAACAAAGTGAGACTCTGTCTCAAAAAAAAAAAAAGAAGTGGTAGTAATTAACGTTCAGTTTCCCGAACACTGAATGATGCTTGAAAATCTGTATGGTTTACAGCCCTGCTGAAATAGCATTTTAGATTACATTAACTGGTCTATTTAAAGAGGGCAGTTATGACTCACTTGAATTTTTAGCTTGAGGGGAGGACAAAGAACATTTTAAACTGAGATTTGTCAGCTTAGATAGTTGTAGAAAGTTAGTGAACTGCCACTTGGGGGAGATTTAGAAAATCCTCAGTTAGGGATCAGGCTCTAAAGCAGCCTTAGGCTTGTCACTATAGTACTTCACACAGCTCTCCTTTGTTTTAGAAGTACTACCTTTGTTCCTTGCCAAGCAGCATCTATACTGGGAGGTTGGTGTTCCTTCCTTGGCTTGTGTGGGTCCCCTGCCTACACCTGTGCCTCACATCCTTCTCTTTGTGTCTGCATTTCCCTGATTCTAAGGCTAGTTTCTCCTTTGGTCACTTAGTCCTCCTTGGGACAAATGGCACCTTGGAGACTAGTATAGCCCCCTTCCCTATTTGGGAATTGCTTCTCCATTGTCCATGACATGCTTGGACCCGGACTGTTTTGAGTTGCCACTTGATGCTGCAGAGGACACCTGCTGAAGGAAGAGATTCTTCCATTGACTGGAATGGCAGCCACAGTCTGTTGTGTTCCTTTCCTGTTGTGCAGAAAGCTCTGCCAAGGCTTTTGTGTATCTTATTGTCAAAGGACTGTTCTTCCTTCTAATCAGGCAGGTCCAGCTGAAAACCAGGCATGTCTCACTGTTCTTGTGCCTTCTTGCTTCTGGGCTTGAGAGCCCTTTCAAAGACTCATAACTAGCAGGGGATCTGATGATGTATACAAATAGCCCAGAAATGGCAGTTAGCTTGGGAACAGTCATATATAGACACAGTAATTCATTTTTTAGATAGCAGCTCTTACCACTATGCCCATGCCATGTCTGGCTTGATCAGTTTGTCTGAAGGCTACCCCAGACTTAACTGACAAAGAGGTACCCTGTTGAGTTTGAGGAGTGTTGATAAAGTGTACAGTGTGTAATAGGCGGAGTACTTCAGTGGCTTGGGGTCTATAGCATAGGGCTGAAGTGATAGTAATCCAGGTGGAGAGAGGCAGAAGGATGATGATGTATGTGAAATACATTCATTGGTCTCGGATGTGGGTAGGTGCCAGACCAGGTATTCCCTGCCCTCCTTATAGATTCTCTCAAACTTTGTCATGAACTAGAAAGCATTAGAGAATCTTTGATGGCAATTCACACCCTCAAGGACCCTGAAGTTTAATTCACACTAGCCTAGGAAGCTAGGTTTGACCTGACCTTTTTGGAGCAAGCTTCGTGTCGATCCACCTTCTGATAATACCCAGGTAGCTACCCTCTGGTGAGTAACAGTCTACTAATGGCAGCTGCTTCTTTTACAGAAAGACGGGAGGACCTTCGAGGAGGGTTTATGCTTTGCTTTTTGGATGATGGAGCAGGAATGGATGCGAGTAAGTGATGAGATGATTTTGTTTCTTTGGGGGAGGATATAACCATTTTTATAAAATACTGATTATGTGAACTTGTTTTTCTGTTGCTTCGGTGTTGTAACTAGAAGATCCACCTGGAGAGTGAGAAGCCTATTGCAACATCTGGAGCTTAATTCCACTAATGTATTTGCTGGATCTTGTCCTAACATGGGAGATAGGATCTGAATGGCAACCTGAAATCAGTCAGATTATGTGTCTCTTGACATTGTATTTATCAGCTTGCACAACATCCCAGAGCCGGAACTACAGAGGCCTCCCCCAGCCTTTTTACCATGTTCTAGTAACAGAACACAGGTCATAGCAAGGGAGGTACTGACAGGCCAGGCAAAGCTTGCCTCCATTTGCCTCACGGCTGTGAACTTCCTTGGAGAGAGATTTTTAGTAGACACATAGCCCTGCTAGAATTTAATAAGGCTCAGGCCTTTGACTTTGAGGAGCCTGGGAAAGAAATGTAAACTTTCCACTTTCTCTGTGTCTGCCACTTCAGGTGATGCTGCCAGTGTGATCCAGTTTGGGAAGTCGGCCAAGCGAACACCTGAGTCCACCCAGATTGGGCAGTACGGGAATGGGTTAAAATCGTAGGTATACTAGAAGCCTGTCACAGGGCTCAAAACAAAATCAAGCGATGCTCACCTCCTTGTCCCTCCATGACTGTAACTCTGGAAGAGGAGGAAAGTCAGAAAGCAGTGGTGCTTTGGGGTTAGCTTACCAACTGTTGTCCAGCTGAGTTTGCTCCACAGATTGAAAAGTATGAACGTCCAAAACCAATTAGAGCAGGAGAGACTGTAGGTTTCTCTTGGCATTGTACTCTAGGCATCGTCCCTCCCCTTCTGTTGAAAATTCTTATTTTTACCCTGTAATTGAGGATGTGAGTGATACTCTTGTGGGGAGATGATGAGGGAGTCACCTCACAGTGCAGCAGTGTTCCCTAAGCACCTGCTACACATCACCCTTTGTGCCAGGCACTGGGGATCCAGGGTAAGAGAGATGTGAGCCATCTGTCCCAGCTGACTGTGTCTCCGTGCACATGTCCTGCAAGGCCTTATAGCAGGAACCTATCTAATGTCTTCAAATCCCTTGGGACTTCTTTTCTTAGCCCTTGGTTCCCACTTGTTTAGTGTTTGGAATGTGTTGTTCTGGTTTTGTGAAGCCCCAAGAGAAAGATTTCTATTTCTGAAATGCTCACTTCCAGCTGTACATACCTTTGGATGGAATAAGATTTAGTGGAATTGGAGTTTGTGCAAATGGAATTATGAGTCACATTTCCAGTCTTGCTGTGGAAACGGTTTGAGAGAGGGTGGTGGTTTGATCAGTCAACTGCATCAGGTGGGCCTCACGTGCAGTGTGCTTTGCGTGTGTGGAGAAGGAGAGTACTTCCAAAGAAATTGGGGACCGGATACCTGGACTTTGTGAGTTGTCTTTCAGGGTGGAAACCAAATGGTAATAACGAGCACTTACCGTGTGCCAGGCACTGTGCTAACATCTTTACATAGATGATCTTATCTAATCTTCTTTAGAGCCCTATGAGGTATCGGTACTATTCTCATTTTCAGATGAAGAAATTGAGGTTTGTGGGGTAAAGTGACTTGCCCAAAGGTGTAAAGATGCCTACGTGTAGAGGTAGGATATGAACCAGGTCCTTCTGACTGCAAAATGAAGCTGCTGTCCATTTTACTACAATCAGACAAGCTGAGGTTCAAATCTTGCCTCTGCCACTTAATTACTTCTGAGCCTCAGCTTCCTCTTTTGTAGGTGGAGATTGTAATTCATACCAAGTGCGTTAAAGATTACATGCCATCATTGCTGTGAGAACCTGGCTTCTGGCTTCTTATTTTATTTCTCCTTTGATCTTTCCATGGCAGATTCCTGCCCTGATTCAGTGGGTCTGGGTAGGGCCTAGGAATCTGTTTTTTCACAGATGAGATGAATCATCTCTAATCACAGATAAATCACCTGGGGTTATTTGGATGATGATCTAAGTTAAGTTCCCAATAACCGAGGTCTCCTAGAGTCAGTGGAAACTCTGACTTACTTATCTGGATTGTAGGTTGGCCACCTCCTACCTGGTTCTCAGTTTTGTGGCCTTAGGCAAACCATTTTACCTCTGTTCCTTAATTTAGAAAATGGAGTTCTAATTGCTCACATTCTCCCTTACAGAGTGGGGTTCAGGAGCAAATGAAATGTGACTCTGAAAGTGCTTAGAAGACTGTGAAATAAAGTGTGCAGAAGTTAAGAGTGTTGTCATTAGCATATATTAGTAGAAGACTTTTGGGAAGGTCCCATTGAGATGGAGCCATCTAGTGTTCATTGTTACTCTGAACCAATTTTGGAACCAATTCAGAAGTTAAGAAAAGAGCTCTGGGACGTGATTTGTGGTGAGAGTAGGGCTGAGAAGCAGGAAAGCCAGCAGAGAAGGTGGTGTTTGGGGTGCTTGCTATTCAGGCTCTAACATCAGGATGAAAGACAGAGGAAGGAAAGAGGAACAAAGTGAGTTTTTGCCAAATTAGGGCAAGGGCAAACTTTGACAGAAGGCGAGATAATATGCCTCATTTTGCCACCCATAAGCTTCAGGGAAGAAGGAGGAGGACTGTGAAATTGTCAGAGGAGGGAGCATTGCCAGCATTTTGGGTACTGGGGGAGGAGAAACAGCACTTGGCAGCCCCCAGGGCATTTCTGGATAGTGTCCTGGAGCTTCCTGAGTGTTTGGGGAAATGGGGCATGACATTCATTTGTGTGCTTGGCATGCCAATCTGGTTTGTATTTGTACATAGAAAAGAGTAATGAAGCTTCCAACCTCCATCATCTCCCTGGGGCATTATGAAAACTAATGAGATAATAGCCATAAAGCCCCAGAAGCTGCTCGGAAGAAAGGAGCTAAACAGCCCCATTGTTCGGTGGGCAGTCCTCCCACTGGTGCTTCATGCTTTTGCCCTGCTCTGTGCTGCCTGGAGAGGCCTGTCCCTGTCTGCTTCTTAGATGGTTTAATGTGGCCAAACAGAAGAAGGAAGCAGTTGATTCCATTCAGAGTTTTGCCTTGTAGAAGTTAGCCTCAAGGCACAGTTACCAGAAACCCAAGGCATCCAAAAGCAGGGAGCTGCCTGGGTCATGATGAGCTTGAGATGGTAAAACAACTCTGAGACAGGAGATGGGCTATAGTTATTGGACATGAGCTAATTACAGGCCTCCTTGAATACGGTGGTCAAGAATCGTATTTTGTTAGCCCTAATGTTTTGCTGAACCTTGCATTCATACTGTTTTTTTGAGGACTTGTGAGTGTAGGGACTGGGCTGTTTGTTTGATGGTACTGCCATTTGATGAGTGGACAAGAGGGGGAGTTTGTGTCCGCAAAGGAAGGACAGGATGGGAACTGAGTGTGGTCAGCATGGAAGATGACGTGTTGAAGGTACCAACCACTGGAGAGAAGTTGATAGTGGCACAGTCAGAGGGCACAGCAACTCTCATGTGGCTTGGATCAACCTAGAGCTCAAGGAGAGCTGGGTTACTTGTTAACGTTGTTGGCAACAGGCTTGCAGTGAGACTAACCTGAGGCTGGTGGTTGGCAGTGAACATGTCCTAGAAGGGTGGTGAGAGAGCCCTGTATGTGTGATCAAGAAGGTAGTAGCTTAAGGCTAAGGAATTAACAGGCCAGTGGAAAAGCAGAGGAAGGAGTGTCAGAGGGGTAGAGAGGGAACAAGGGCTGTGGAACTCAGGGCAGAGTCCTGGGACCTAGGGAGGCCTTTAGGAGAGTCCTCCAAAGGTGGTTTCAACCACATCCAGAGAGTAGAGTTACTCTGCTTTTTCAGATGAGCTTTGGAATCCCTGGGAGAATAATCTGTTTCTGCTTCCCTTTCAGGGGCTCAATGCGCATTGGGAAGGATTTTATCCTCTTCACCAAGAAGGAAGACACCATGACTTGCCTCTTCCTGTCTCGCACCTTTCATGAGGAAGAAGGCATTGATGAAGTAGGTCCCACCCCCGTGGTCTGAATCACCACTCCACATTTCTTGGTTCTGCCCAGGCTGTTTTCATAGGCTGTTTGCAATGCTGGGCTCTTTGGGGCTGCCGGCTCGGAGCACATGCCCCCTGTTGTTAGCTGGTTGGATGAATTGGTTGAGGAGTTATGGCAGATACCTTTAAGGTGAGAGGAAGCAAAACCTCAAAGCACTTTAGAGAACAGCTGTCCTGTTTCTGTGAATAAGACCATCAAGTGTCAGGACTTAAGAGTTGGACTTGCAGCCCCTCTAGATCTGCAGTTTGAATTCCATTGGGGTGGGGGAGGTGTTACCATGGAGAGTTGTTTTCTCTGGGAGTATTTTGGGCTTCTGTGTGTTTTTCCTGTATGATGGTGATTTTGTGGAATGTGCTATGAGTGCATTTTCCTTTTGAGGAAATGTGTTGCTCTAACTGCCTATGTCAGAAACCATGAATCAGATACCTACAGAGCCTGAGCAGGTTGTGAAGCCAGGTGAGCATACGGAAAACATCAGCAGGAAAATGACAGCTAATGCTCTGGGTCTCACTTTGGGAGTGGCTGCTACCCAGCCCCAGGCGTCATTGCTATGCTGCAAGGAAGGCTTAACGAATCCAGAATATTCTGACTTTAAAACATTTTGGTAATTAACTAACTGTGTGAGCTAAACATACGATCAGCTGATTCTCTTTGTGGCCTGGTGGCTCAGATATCTGCAGAGCTGTTTCTAGTGAAGTCTGTGCCCCCTTATTGGGGGGATCAGGGAAGCCCTCCCTTCCCCTTTCATGTGTGAGAAATGGAAGCCAGGGCTTGATAGAGGGCTAAGAGTTTCTGTAGAAGGAAAGCTTTTTTTAGGAATCCATGGCTATCACATAAGTAGATAGATAGCTGAATTCAAACTTTCAATCTAACTGATTTTTGTCAGCTGTGATTAAATTTATACTGGCCCTTTTTAGATCTCATCCTAAATCATAGCAAATGATTATAGTTCACGCTGAGAGTAGCAGGCCATCTTTTCCTTCCATCTTTACTTAGCAAGCTAGTGGGTTTGTTTGCCTTTGTCTTTTCCGTGTGGTATGTTAGTTCATTCAGCACGCTTGGAGTGAGAAAAGTGCTGCAGCTGGAAAGAGCAGGCTTCTAGGAGAAGGTAGGACAAGAAAGTGGAGCCTGGGCTGGAGTTTTCAGGAATGTTTCCTAATGAAGGACTAAGAGTGGTGAGAAGAGGATGTTCCAGTCAGGAGAAGCAGCCTGCTTAAGGCTCTGAGAGCTGTGGCAGGGGAGGAGTTGACAGTAGGGCCACCCGAAGAAAGGTGGTAGCCTCTGGATAGCTGGGAGGGCGAGGTTAAGCTTGATCTCAGGGCCTTGTTAAGTGTGTGGGACTTTTTTTTTTTTTTTTTTTTTGTTGAGACAGAGTCTCACTGTGTTGCCTGGGCTAGAGTGCCGTGGCGTCAGCCTAGCTCACAGCAACCTCGAACTCCTGGGCTCAAGCGATCCTCCTGCCTCAGCCTCCCGAGTAGCTGGGACTGCAGGCATTCGCCACCATGCCCAGCTAATTTTTTTTCTATGTATTTTTAGTTGTCCGATTAATTTCTTTCTATCTTTAGTAGAGGCGGGGTCTCGCTCTTGCTCAGGCTGGTCTCGAACTCCTGAGCTCAAACAATCCGTCCGCCTCGGCCTCCCAGAGAGCTAGGATTACAGGCGTGAGCCACCGCGCCCGGCCTGTGTGGGACTTTTTTAAGCAAGGGTGTACCAGTATCAGATTTTCTTTTAAAAAGGTCTGTGTGGTCATTACTTGGTGATTGGATTGGAAAGGTTGGAGGTAAGTGTTGGAGGGGACCAGCTGAGAGGCCCAGGCTGTGTGTAGCTTGGTGGGACTTGCAGTAGGGAGGTGAGAGGAATAGATGGAGTCGTCATCTCTTTAGGATGTCATACCCCTCAGGTTTGGTAAGTGGAGCGGGGAAAAAGGGAAGGGAGAGGTCATGGATGACTCACAGATTCTCCTGTGGATTGGGGTGGGGTGGTGCTGTCTGGAGCTGGGAAAGAATGAAAGAGGGGCAGTGTGGAGGGGAAGAGTGTGAGTTTCTTCTGGATGGGCAAAGTGAAGTCTGGGTCTGGAGTTCACTGAAGGTCTGGGCTCCAGCATTCTTGGTAGCAACTGAGGTCACCTAAAGGAGAGAATAGAGTGAGAAGAGGACCTGGGACCTGGGGCATGCCATCATCTAAATGGTAGGGAGAGGAGAAAGTGGCAAAGGAGACGGAGAGGTGGCCAGAAAGGTAGGAGGAAAACCGGGTGAGTGGTGTCATTGAAGCTAAAGGAGAAGTGTTCCAGCGGAAGGGACGGGTGCCTGTGGGAGTGAATGCCCACGGTTCACAGTGATGCTGTTGTCACCGGGGAGTGCAGTGAAGAATGGAGGCGTAGAGGTACCGTAGGTTCACAGAACACAAATGGAACTTGATTCCCTTGCTGGAGAGGCTAGGTTGAGATTTCTTCCTTACTTGGTGTTAGAAGGTCACTATTTTAGATTGTACTCTAGTGTGAGCTCAGCCAAGATTTCAAAATAAAATCACTTTCAGTTGAGGAGAAATGTGTCCAAACCAGCCCCAGGGTTGAATACTTCAGCACAAAGCTTCTTAGAAACCAACAAAATGTCTCAGAACTCTTTAACAGTTTATCACCCTTACACTTAAGATACAGAGTCCCTTTTTCCTCAGGTGGGCCATCTGGTTTGAACCCCCGAGGTGCCTGGACTGGTTTCCTCTACAGGGGGAATCCTTCAGTCAGCTCCACAGGCTCTGCAAGGGCTGCTGGCTCAGGGAGGGGGAGGGGCACAGTGAAGCCTCTGGGGGAAGTGGCATCTGAGGTTGGGTTTTTAAGAATGTAGGATTTGGCCAGGCGCGGTGGCTCATGCCTGTAATCCTACCACTCTGGGAGGCTGAGGTGGGCGGATTGTTTGAGCTCAGGAGTTCGAGACCAGCCTGAGCAAGAGTGAGACCCCCTCTCTCCTAAAAATAGAAAGAAATGATCTGGATAACTAAAGATATACAGAAAAAATTAGCCGGGCATGGTGGCACATGCCTGTGGTCCCAGTGACTCGGGAGGCTGAGGCAGGAGGATTGCTTGAGCCCAGGAGTTTGAGGTTGCTGTGAGCTAGGCTGACGCCACAGCACTCACTCTAGCCTGGGCAACAGAGTGAGACTCTGTCTCAAAAAAAAAAAAAAAAAAAAGTAGGATTTTTAAAAAACATTACTTAGACATTATTAAAACTAAATTCCATGTATATGGAAGAGTGTATTAAAATGTATGTACAGTTGAGAGGATAATTGTAAAGCCAGCCTCCATGTCGCCACCATCATAGACTGATGTTAGACCTTCTTTGTGACCTTACCAACTATATTCCTCTTTGCTCCCCTGAAGGAACCACCTTCAGGTAACTTTTCCGATGATCATTTCCTTCTGTTTCTCTATAATCGGTCACCTGTGTATGTGTCCTTAAATAATATTGTTTGGTTTTGCCTGTTTATGAATTTTATAGAAATGAACTCGTACTGTAGGGTTTTTTGTATCTTGTTTCACGTAACATTGTGTTTGTGAGATTCATCCATGTTGATGCCAGTAGCTGTTATTTTGTTCATTTTTATCACTGTTATAGTATTCCATTGTGCAGTTTAATTTAGCTACTCTGGAGTGGATATTTGGGTTACTTTTATACATATTTACTGGTACATATGTAAAAAAGTTTATCCTAGGATATATATGTAGGAGTGGAATTGCAGGTTATGTTATGTATATCTTCAGATTCACTAGATAATTGCAGATATATTTTCCCCAGTGGTAAGAGAATTTTTACCAAATTAAGAAAATGACTAAGGACGTTCCAAATAGGGGACTTCCCCTGCAGAGACCCCCTAGCATGTCCTAAAGGAAATAGTGATGGACGGCTGAGTCTTCGCAAGGAACAGAAACCACAGAGCCTCTGGTGCCAGGCTGTGGAGCCTGGGCCTCACCTCTAGGACAGTGTGGAGCCATTGTGGGAAGGGACAAGACAGAGGCATGTTTTGGGTAAAGGCTTTTCTGGGTCCTCCCTAAAGTGTCTGCTTGTGCTTACTCTAAAGGTGATAGTCCCATTGCCTACCTGGAATGCTCGGACCCGGGAACCTGTCACAGACAATGTGGAAAAGTTTGCCATTGAGACAGAACTCATCTATAAGTACTCTCCCTTTCGCAATGAGGAGGAAGTGATGACCCAGTTTGTGAAGATTCCCGGGGACAGTGGTAAGTAGGCCTGGAGCCTGCAGTCCCTAGAACCCAGAAGGGGTGCTCTAGAGCCACGACTGGTGTGGGGATGGGCCAGGGCCGCCTGGCAGGATGAAAGGAGGATGTCTTTTCCCCAGGAACACTGGTGATCATCTTCAATCTCAAACTCATGGATAATGGAGAGCCAGAACTGGACATAATCTCAAATCCAAGAGATATCCAGATGGCAGAGACCTCCCCAGAGGGCACGTAAGTGTGACTGGAAAGGGAGGGAGGCCCTAAAACTGGTGCTCATTTTCTCAGGAGGTGACTCTAAGGAAAGAGGGGGGAGGTCATTCCTTGGATTTCTCTCGGTGGCATTGTTGGAGTTGATGAAGCTGAGAACTCCATGTCTTCTTGCCACAAGGCAGAGGGGTGAATAGAAGGAGAGCAGATCCTCAGCTAAGCTAACAGAAAAGATTAACGATCTCCTGCTCCAACTCCTTTATTTGACAGAATCTGAAGCCTAGAGAGGGGAGAGGAATTGCCCAGGGTTCCATGTAGGGCAGTGGTAGGGCCAGGTCAGGTGTTTGGGGCAGTGGGGGAGGGGGCATCTCTGCTAGGCATGCGAGAAAGGGCAGGATGTGGTACTACCTGAGGGTACACCCTGTCAGGGCAGCAAGAGAAGCTGAGAAGTGAGGTGGGAAGGTGGAGGGCCTGCAGAAAGGATGGCGTGCCCTTGGTCAGGCTTGTGGGTCGGGTGATGGCACTTCTTTATCCTGCCGCCTCCAGGAAGCCAGAGCGGCGCTCGTTCCGAGCCTATGCTGCCGTGCTCTATATTGATCCCCGGATGAGGATCTTCATCCATGGACATAAGGTGCAGACCAAGAGGCTTTCCTGCTGCTTGTATAAGCCCAGGTAGGGGCCTGCACACCTGGCCTGCTGTTTCCCATGGGCCAAGGATATAGCCATGTTTCTCTGGGGCATTGTTGGAAGGATGCAGTATGAGGGGCTCTGATAGTGCTGGCTGCATTTGGGCCTTTAAATACTGCCTGTGACTGATCATGGAATCACTTCTGGGACCTGAGGAAGGGACAGAGGTGGCTGGCAGGCTGTGGAGATTGGCAAGGTAAGCTCTCTGTGACAAGGAGGGGGCCCTGCCTAGCACAGTGAGCTGTCTGAGTCTCAGCTTCAGGGCCGAGGGGGCCTTTAAACACTACACAGGAAAGCAAAGGCCCTAGCTTACTGCTGAGGTTTGTTTCTCCTGTGGGATTAATGACACTTCTGGTGAATAGTGAGGTTGCTTATCAAAGACTGCAGGAGGCCAGGGGCAAGTGAAATAAGGAATTGAATCTTTTTGCTGAAGAAAGCTTGGATTTGTCTCATCACGAAAGGCCAGCACAGCTTGGGTGGAGGCAGGAAGGCAGGGTGTTTCCTGGGCTTAGGTTGGCTGCCTGCCCCAGTGCTGCTTGGGCCCTCAGGTTGCTTTTCCTGCTGTTTAGGATGTACAAGTACACGTCAAGCCGTTTCAAGACCCGTGCAGAGCAGGAGGTGAAGAAAGCAGAGCACGTAGCGAGGATTGGTAATGCCACTCCCTGTGCAGGAGGAGGGTGGGGATGGGGTTCATCTGGGGGACATTGCTTGTGGCCAAAGGCGAGATCCAGGGAAAGGCTCTGTTCACCACCCAGGGACAAGGCTGTTCTCCTGAACCATGGTCCAGTTCCTTCCCCCACATGCCAGCCCCCTCAGTACTTTTTCTTTCTAAACTCTGCTTTCTCTTTCACCACTTATAGGGCCTAATCTAAAAGTGTCAACTCTGTGGCTTGCCCAGAATGAAGAATCCCCCCTCTGGCCCAAATACTTTTGAAATTGTTTTCCTGACTTCCGGACAAAAATCTCAAGGCCTCTCATAGTGTTCAGGGGTTCTAAGAGTTTCTTACTGCTTGTTTGCAAGTAGTGATTGGTTGGAGACTTCTTTAGCTTCTAGCTCATGCTGAGGATTTAACTCTGATTGCCGGAGGCATTTTTTGACCTATTCTGATTCATTTGCGAAGTTTGAAAAGCATGTCAGGTTTTCCTTGGGGCCTCTCTGATTGGTTTCAGTGCCAGATTTTCCTTCTCGAATGGACTCTGCAGTCCAGGCACAGAGGCTTCCCTGACATTTCTTGTCAGCCATGTCTCCCCCCGCTCTCCTGTTCTTCGATGGCACCTTGGGGATCTGGAGGGCCACTTGTGGCCTTGAGGCTGCAGGTTCCTCACCCCTGGCACACACTTCTTGTCCAGCAGGGACTGCACTGTGGATCCAGAAGGGATGACAGAGAGTTTTGAACCTTTGCATTCCTTATCATGGTTTCTTCTGGGTTTCAGCTGAAGAGAAGGCCCGGGAGGCGGAGAGCAAAGCTCGGACATTAGAAGTACGCCTAGGTGGAGACCTCACTCGGGACTCCAGGGTAAGGCCCTGGGCCCAGGCGGCTGTTCTCCAGCATTTCTGACATTAGGAGCCCATGTCATGTGAACCTGGTCAAGTGAAACACAACTTTTGAGTTTGTCCCCAGTAGGGGCCAATTTCTATATAAGTAAATTTCCAGGTGTGGTTTTACATCCATTTGAGTTAAAGTGAGAAGTTGTAGATGTGATGTTGTAATATTACCTGCTATGGCCCAGAGCACATCCTCCTCTCACCTGAGGCTGATGTATGTGTCCAGGTGATGTTGCGACAGGTCCAGAACACAGCCATCACCCTGCGCAGAGAAGCTGACGTCAAGAAGAGGATCAAGGAGGCCAAGCAGCGGTGAGCGCCAGGGCTGTCCTTCGGTCTTTTAAGATTGTGTAGCTTCTGTATTGATTATTGACAGTTTGCCATCCTGTCACCAAGACAGCTTTGAGAACGCCATTAAGGTGACCTCAAATGCTTGTCAAATGCCCTTTGCAGGAAAAAGGTCTTACCCTAAGCTCTCAGCTCTTACCTGAGTCAGGAAAAGGCAGGGCAGAGTGTCCACCTTGAATTGAACACCAAACCATCCTCACTGGCACTGTCTCACCTTTTTTTTCCTTTATATTTCTTTTTTCCCCTTTCTTTTAATTTAAAAAACGTATAAAATGCTCGTCGTATAAAACTTGAAAAATACGAACTGTTTAAGAAATAAAAATTTAAAACTCTGTTATATTTCTATTGCTTGGTGCTAACTACTCTTAATTTTTTATTCCATAATATGTTTTCATATTCATTTTCCCCTCACTGGTTACAGATACGGAATAATGCTGTAGTTTGAGTTTTGTATACATTTTTATTTAGAATGAGCATTTGTCCTGGATTATTATCTTGTCCCACCTATGTGAATCTGGAACCTTTCAGGGCTCTGGGGCTTGAATTACTGTTTTGCCTCTTGTCCTTGTCACGGGCGTGGGTTTCAGGTTTCTCCTGTCTAAGTTAGTCCACTGCTCATCCATCTGCTTTTCAGCTTTCAAGAGTTTGTTGACATTAATCACACGATGGTGTCTTCTCTCATGTCTTTATTGTTCTTGTGAATTTTTGCCTTTAAAAAAATATTTACTGTCATGTTAGTGGAGTTTTGGGGATGGTATGTAACCTTGTGTTTATTCCAGTATGTAACTGTCTTTGCAACAGCTTTACAGTGATTCATTCATACTTCATTGCATCCCTGTTTCGTTACTATAAAGTTAAAGTCATATGTTTTTATTTTTTTTATTTTTTGAGACAGAGTCTCACTGTGTTGCCCGGGCTAGAGTCCCGTGACGTCAGCCCAGCTCACAGCAACCTCAAACTCCTGGGCTCAAGCAATCTTTCTGCCTCAGCCTCCCGAGTAGCTGGGACCACAGGCATGTGCCACCATGCCCGGCCAATTTTTTTCTATATATTTTTAGTTGTCCGATCAATTTCTTTCTATTTTTAGTAGAGACGAGGTCTCGCTCTTGCTCAGGCTGGTTTCGAACTCCCGAGCTCAAACAATCCGCCCGCCTCGGCTTCCCAGAGTGCCAAGACTACAGACGTGAGCCACCGCGCCCGGCCTAAGTCATATGTTTTTAATTAGGGATGCTTAGAGTCAGTGTACAGTGAGTATCCCTATCAAGTCTAAGAGAGGCGATTGAATGGAGAGGCAAATCTTTTTGTTTAACGTGTCTCAAGTTTAAGCTTAACACATGTTGTACTCCCTGGTGTTTGTGTGCTAATGAGTAGATCTGCTTGATTTTTTTTTTTGGTCATTTAGAGCACTTAAAGAACCTAAGGAACTGAATTTCATTTTTGGGGTCAACATTGAACACCGGGACCTGGATGGCATGTTCATCTACAACTGTAGCCGCCTGATCAAGATGTATGAGAAAGTGGGCCCACAGCTGGAAGGGGGCATGTGAGTACTACCCAAGGAGAGGTTTTTAGCCCGTAGTGGGTAGCAGGAGGGTTTGGCCAGTGGGTGGACAGAGCTGTGTTCTCTTTCTCCCTACAGGGCGTGTGGTGGGGTTGTTGGGGTTGTTGATGTGCCCTACCTAGTCTTGGAGCCTACACACAACAAGCAGGACTTTGCTGATGCCAAGGAGTACCGACACCTGCTAAGAGCTATGGGGGAGCACCTGGCACAGTACTGGAAAGACATTGCCATTGGTAATGGAGCTGGGCTGCTAGGCCTCTGCCCTTTCTCTTCACCTGAACTTAGGAAGAGAGAGGGAGAGAGACTAGCTTCTGACGTGATGTGTGGGTGCTTGCCTTCTAGCTCAGCGGGGAATCATCAAGTTCTGGGATGAGTTTGGCTACCTCTCTGCCAACTGGAACCAGCCCCCATCCAGTGAGCTGCGTTACAAACGCCGGAGAGCTATGGAAATCCCGACCACCATACAGTGTGGTGAGTCGATAGTTCGAACCCTCCTCCTGTCTCCTGTCAGTCTATGAACCTCTGTCTCTGTGCCGGCCTCCTGACATATCGTGGACTTATGGTCCCACTAGGGATCCGAGTCTGTTTGGTGGTGGCTCTGTGAGCTCAATCTTGAGGTTGTTCCAAGTTTGACCTTTCCCTTCTGAATGAGGCAGAAGGTCATCTAACCTCCCAGGCCTCTCACGCTGCAGCTTGGACCAGGCTCACTCAGTTTGGTGTACTGTATTATTTCTGGTGCAAGTGGATAACTGAGCCAGGATCCTGTTAGAGGAAGGAGAGGGACT
This sequence comes from Propithecus coquereli, assembly GCF_000956105.1. Lineage (NCBI taxonomy): Eukaryota > Metazoa > Chordata > Mammalia > Primates > Indriidae > Propithecus > Propithecus coquereli. The sequence continues at coordinate 641,506 of NW_012151585.1, read as the reverse complement.
AGGGGCATTAAGAGTCCATGATATTAAGTTTTCATCTTTGCTAGAATCAGTGTCCCTGAGAAGAATTACTGTTTCATGAGGAGAGGCATAATTGGAGCCAGAGTGAAGATCTTTGCATATAGAGTCTAGGGCATCTTTGCCACGGGCCTGTAAAGAACCTGGATTACAGACATTGTTGGTGGAGGTGGCTGACATTTCATGGGGATTTTTGGGTTTTCTGCAGATTTGTGTCTGAAGTGGAGGACCCTCCCCTTCCAGCTGAGTTCTGTGGAAAAAGATTACCCTGACACTTGGGTTTGCTCCATGAACCCTGATCCTGAGCAGGACCGGTGAGCACGTTCTCTAATAAGGGGATTGTGTATACTTCTCCCCCCCCGTCCCCCACTATCCTCTCCACTCTTGGAGTACATAACACTGTGCTTCTTGAGGTCAGTGCTCATGTTCTTACATCTCTGCCTTATACATAGTAAGTGCCCAAGAAATAAGAATAGATGTTCATACAATAGGTGTCTGCATTTCATATTAATTCCATGCATTGGGAACTCTGAGGTGGTTGCTTGTATGACAGATGGATGGGTTGGCTGAGGAGGAAGGTCCCTGCCCTGCTTGGAACCCTGTTTCGCCACAGGCTCCCTAGCACCTTCTCTTTACAGGTGTGAGGCTTCTGAACAGAAGCAGAAGGTTCCCCTGGGGACATTCAAAAAAGACTTGAAGACACAGGAAGAGAAGCAGAAACAGCTGACAGAGAAAATTCGCCAGCAGCAGGAGAAGCTAGAGGCCCTTCAGGTACGTGGGTCATGGGCAGTGGCAAAGCCAGCTTGTGTTAGGGCTCTGCCCCAAGACTGAACCTTTAGTGGCTTCCCTGTTCCCTCAGGCTCAATTTCAACTCCACTCATCCACGCGTGCTTGCCAAAGCTTTCCAGTCCCATCCTCCAGGTCCAGTCTTGCAACTACAGTTGCTTATTTTTTCAAAAAAGAAAACAGTTTTGTTTATATACTTCGAAGTGGTCTAATTCATTTAGAATGTATAAAAACTCTATAAAATAAAAATCCTACCTTAGAGGTAACCCTCATTAATCACGTGTCTTTCTAACTTGTCATTAATAGCTACACATAATATACATAAATACATGTATATTTTTAATAGAAGTATGGTGATCATGCTATATATGTATTTTATATACATACCCTTTTTAAGTGCATAATTACTTTCTTGATAATTTTCTAGATGTGAAATTGAAAGAGTAAAAAGGTTTGCAGAATTCTGTGACTTTTTACAACTATTTCCGAACTACCTTCCAGAAGATGTATTAATTTCTGTTCTTTACCAGCAGTATATGAGAGTATTATTTTTCAGTGTTTTTGCAAATTTGATAGGCAAAGATATGTATCTTTTAATTTCTTTCATATCTTTAAGATTGGACAATTTTTCATATGTACCCTTATGTTTCTTTTAGACTTGCTTTTAATTTCTACTGTTTTAATTAATTTTTTTTTTCCTAGATAATGCTCGTGTTATCAACCCTTTATCATGTTTATTGCAAAAGTACTTCCCTTTCTGGCTTCTGTATCTGTGCAGATGTGCTTTCGCTAACCTGTGATGTCTTATACATGACTCCCTGCCTGGTCTGCTGAAACCCATCTGTCTTTTCTGGCCTCCTCCAAGTTTCCCCCATCGATCAGGCCTTTTTTGGTTCCTTTTATAGGAATTTATCAGTCCATTGACACTTTTTCCCAGTCTCCCAGTTGCCGGATTAATCACATAGTAGCTTGTGATTTTCTGATAGTTTAGTGTTTATGTATCTTTGTGAGAGACTTCTAAGAATAGGACTGTGGGAGACTAATGAGAGACTTCTAAGAGTAGGACTGTGGCCCAGGTTTTCTATTTTATTTGCTTACTGTCCCAGAGACATAAGTGGGGATCCAAAAAGTTTGCTTGAATGTACCAAGATATGCAAATAACTTTATCGTGTTTGCCCTGCAGAAAACCACACCCATCCGTTCCCAAGCTGACCTGAAGAAATTACCCTTGGAAGTGACCACCAGACCTTCCACTGAGGTGAAGCCCAGGGGCATGGGAGGGGCTTTTCTCCAGGTATCTCGTGCTAAGATCAATGTTCTCACTCTCTGTGGGCCTTTTTTAGGAACCTGCACGTAGACCTCAGCGTCCTCGATCACCCCCTTTACCTGCTGTGATCAGGAACGCCCCAAGCAGACCCCCTTCCCTGCAAGCTCCCAGACCACCCAGCCAGCCCCGAAAGGCTCCTGTCATTAGCAGCATCCCAAAGCCCCCTGCTTTGGCAGCCCGGGAGGAGGCCAGTACATCAAGACTGCTCCAGCCACCTGAGGCACCCCGAAAGCCTGTGAACACACTGGTCAAGACTGCTCCCCGGCCCACCCCTCTGATGCAGCCACTGTCACCATCTCTACTGCCCAACTGCAAGAGCACCCGAGAGGTCCCTGCCCCCAAAGTCATCAAGACTCCAGTAGTCAAGAAGCCGGAGCCACCCACTAAACTCGCCCTGGTGAGATACTTTTCCTTCTCCAGCCGCCAGCCATCATCAGTGGTAGAGGAATGGAATCATGCAATGTTGGCACTGTACTGGGGGAACCTTGGGAAGATCACTAAATCTAAAGCTTTTTTGCTGCCCTGAGGAGGGGGAGCCTAGATAGCTGAAGGGACTTGGTCAGGGGCACAGAGCAAGTTGGTTCCCTGTCCAAACAGCTCTTCACTGCTCCCTCTGAGTTTTGGTCTGCACAAACTTGAGTCAGCTCTACTAGCTTCTCACAATGTGGGCATAGGTCAGTAACCTGGTGACAGACACAGCCTTGATGGACTGTGGCAGTGGTCGGTTTGTCTCAGGGCGGTCACAGCTGGCTGGCCAGGCTTGCTAATATGGGGAGAGTCTTCCCCCATGACAGTTTTAAGCAAAGGTCCTTGCGGTGCAGGGGCCAATTGGTTGCTTGTGTACATACCTGGTGATACCAGGTGAGGAATGAGGAGAGTACAAGCCCCGCTCTGAACAGCTCCTTTAGACCAGGTGATATCTTCCTGCTCCTTGAGGGCTGAGCAGGGCCCCTCCCATTCCCACTTTCCTCTTGCTCTAGGCTACCCCTGGTCGAAAGCGGAGTCTTGGGGTCTCTGATGAGGAAGAAGTAGAGGAAGAGGCTGAGAGGAGGAAGGAGAGGTGCAAGAGGGGCAAATTTGCTGTGAAGGAGGAAAAGAAGGACTTCAATGAGGTAGGTGATTGAGGTGAGGTTCCCAGAGCCTCCCTCCAAAGGCCTGCGCCCCCAACCAGTGGTCCACACCAGCTCCATTTGTGTTCATGACGTGAGCCTTCCAGAAGCCTGGTTTATCTCTCAAGGACTCTCAGTCATACAGATGACTAGAAACATGGTGCCAGGTAGGATCTTGAGTGAGACTAGTTTCTGGCTCTAATCACAGGCCTGAAGTCAACATTGGTGTATGTCAGGGAACTTGAAACACTTTGCTTCCCTGTGTCTGTCCCCTACCTGCTATCTTGTTTATAAAGGTGGCAGAAAGGTAGGTACCTTAGACAGTGATTTTAGAGTGTGGCTCTTAGCGAGGCATGGTGATTTAAACTGTGTCGTAGGAAGATGTGAAGATGACGGCTGATGACCCTGAGTGGCCAGTAGCATAGAAGTCTGCTGCTTCAAGGGGGGACTGGGGCTGCCTCTGATGGACTATTCTCCTTGCAGCTCTCAGACAGTGCTGGGGAAGAGGATTCCGCTGAGCTCAAGAGGGCTCAGAAAGGTGAGTCTGGGAGAGGTACCTGGCAGCCTGTGGTGCAAGCGTGAGGCAAATGTGATAACCACTGCATTACGGAGACTCTTCTGTAGGGGAACTGGAGCCCCTCGCCAGCAGCAGTTTAATCCCCAAGGCTTGTGGAGTTGGCTGGGTCTGGGGCCTTGCAGCAGTCTAATTCCAAGCAGAATTCTGAAGATAGCACCCCATTGTGGTTATTTTGAACACTAATTCCATGGTGTTCACCCTGGCAGGCACTCAACTTCCTGCTCTTTGGCACCCTAGTGACAGGTGGGGCAGGAGATAGCAAGATGGCTGTGCCCCATGTCCCTGGTGTGATGGGGGCAACCACCTAGGGGTTCTTGTCCTCCAAACCCTGGGGACTACCTTTCTTAAGGCAGCCCTGGCTGAGTAATGGACTCTTGTCTAGTTTTCTCACATCTCTGTCCAAATTCTCAGATAAAGGGCTGCACGTGGAGGTGCGTGTGAACAGGGAGTGGTACACGGGCCGTGTCACAGCTGTGGAGGTGGGCAAGAATGTGGTACGGTGGAAGGTGAAATTTGACTATGTGCCCACAGACACGACACCAAGAGATCGCTGGTAATGTTCCCATTGAAGGGGAGCAGTAGTTTTGGGGAGGAGGTTTTCCCAGCCCCCCTGCCAGCAACCCATCCTGGGAGCCTGGAATAGATGCGACACGATCTGTGTGTCCTCCATAGGGTGGAGAAAGGCAGTGAGGATGTGCGGCTGATGAAGCCCCCTTCTCCGGAGTATCAGAGCCCTGACACACAGCAGGAGGGCGGGGAGGAGGAAGAGACTGGGGTGGCTAAGCAGGCTGTAGCCATGGTGGAGCCTTCCACTTCTGACTGCATCCGCATTGAACCTGACACTACCGCCCCAGGCACCAACCACGAGACCATTGACCTGCTCGTCCAGATCCTTCGGTATGTCTTTTGTCTTCCAGCCTCAGGGGTGGGCAGCAGTGGCTCTCCACCCTCTCCATGCTTTTCTCATTTCCTGTCCCCACTTCTTTCTTGTGTAGGAATTGTTTACGGTACTTCCTGCCTCCAAGTTTCCCCATCTCCAAGAAGGAGCTGAGTGCTATGAACTCAGATGAGCTAATATCATTTCCTCTGGTGAGTCTGGCCTAACCTTTGATTTCATACTCTTCATCTCCCACAGCCCCCATGCTTATGATTGTTATGCTTGTTGCAATTGCCAGCCCTAAGCCTCATGCCCTACCTCAGCCAGCTTCTCTTTTCTTCTGCCGAAAGAAGGAAAGAGGAGACTTTATGTTGTGGAGAAAAAGTGGCTTAGTTGGATATGACTGTGGTGTGTAGAAAGCCAACCCCACCCTACTATAGGTGCTAGGAGATGAGTCCTCCCTTAAGAGGCCTGGATTGACATTTTATGACAAGTATATCCCTTTTCCTCTCTGCCAGCAGAAGGAATAAACACCTGTCCCAGGCAGTAGTCAAGAGCTTAAGCTCAAAGTGCCTAAACCTTGACTCTGGGAGGGAGGTATAGAGAAACTGGAGATGAGTGGAGATAGAGCACTGGGTCTTGTTTAACCCACCACGTGTTGATGTGGCACCTCCCCTAAGCAGGTCCTCTAAGGGACCTCATAGTGAGCAGCAAAAGAGAGCCCTGCCTCCAAGTGGCTCGAGATTCAATTGCGACTGAGTAGCTGGTAGACCAGGTAGCTGGACACAAGGCCAGGAGCAGTAAGTACTATGGAAGGGGACAGGAGGGCTTTGGAAGCCTGGGGAAGACGGAGAACGCAATGCAGTCTGGAGAAAACATGCATTTTGGCAAGTACCTGCCTGTGTAAGTGAAAGGGAGTGTTTTGAGGCAGGGACTTTTGTGAGCAAAGACTCTGGGACTGGGCAGGGGTCAGGGCCACAGGCTGCGTGGTGAGCATTTAGGGTTAGAAGGGCATGAGAGCCAGGATCTGATGTGTCTTAAATGCTCATCTAAGTCATACTCGCTTAAACCCTATAGGATAGGGAGCGCCTGAGAAAGTTTTGAGCTGAAAATGTTGTCAGTCTGAACCATGTCTAGGGCAGGGGTCCACACACTTTTTCTGTAGAGGATCAACTGGCAAATAATCTCAGGTTTGTGAGCTATGTGGTCTATGGCAACTATTCAACTCTGCCATTATAGCATGAAAGCAGCCACAGGCAATATGTAAAGGAGAAAAAAAAAAAAAAAAAGCTTTATGCTTTATTTCCAAAAACAGGCAGCCAGGAGGCTTTGGCCCAGGGCCCTAAGAGGGTAATTTTGGCAGCAGCATGTTTGGGTAGGATGGGTGGATGGGAGACGCAGGGGTAAGGAGGCTGGTCCTGTTGTAAGGAGGTCAGGGATGAGGGAACAGGACCAGGAGCCAGAGTGGTGGGAGCGGCTTAGTGGGGTAAAAGGACTGTGTTAGGTCATTGACAGACTTACTGGTCATTGACTATGGGCAAGTGACAGGGAGGAGGCAGAAACCACATACTTTCCTGTGTCTCAGGCTTGTGGGAATTGGTTGATGACAAAGCTATTAACTGGGAGAGAAAACAGAGGTTGAGTACAAGGAAGGTGATGAGGAGCACTTTGTATGGCGCTGGAAGTACTAGCACTTTGTTTCTGGTGTTGTGCTGTGGGCAGGTGGAGATTGGGGACTAGCACTGGGAGGGAGGGGGAGGCCAAGGCTGGAGGAGATGGGGATCTGGGAATCATCTACATGAAGGGGGATTTTTTTTTTTTTTTTTTTTTTGAGACAAAGTCTCACTCTGTTGCCCTGGCTAGAGTGAGTGCCATGGTGTCAGCCTCGCTCACAGCAACCTCAAACTCCTGGGCTCAAGCGACCTCCTGCCTCAGCCTCCTGAGTAGCTGGGACTACAGGCATGTGCCACCGTGCTTGGCTAATTTTTTCTATATATTTTTAGTTGTCCAGATAATTTCTTTCTATTTTTAGTAGAGACGGGGTCTCGCTCCTGCTCAGGCTGGTCTCGAACTCCTGAGCTCAAACGATCCACCTGCTTCGGCGTCCCAGAGTGCTAGGATTACAGGTGCGAGCCACCGCTCCCAGCCGGGATGTTTTTTATGTGGTAGGAAGAGCTGCGTTTTCTAGAGAAGTTTCAAGAGGAGGTGCGTGGCGACTTTAGGATTAGTTTGTTCAAGATGTTAGGCCCTCACGTGGCAGCTATGTACTTGATAAAGTTTGCCAGAGAGAAAAACATGAGGTTTTATCTCTATTCTACTTTTTAAAAACTGAAATGAGGCTGGAAGTTAAAGAAACTAAGGCTCAGAGAGGTAAAGAGTCTGTTGTTCAGTAACAGAGCCCAGATTTGAACCCAAGTTCTTCTTAGGAAAAGAATCTTGCTCTTCTCACGACGCTACCTTGCTCTGCCCTTCTGAGATGAGAGGGGTGGTGCTTGGTGAGGAAGCTAGAAGGTGGTAGAAGTGACCACGGCTTTTTTCACAGAAAGCTCTACCGTTCAACTTTTGCCCTTGTTTAGGCTGCTGTCACTCTCTGCAAATCCCAGGAGGAACAAACAGCTGATAGGATGGCGAGGTCTGCCTGGTATCTTCTTGTCAGTCAGATTCGTTGCTTTTGGCTTAAAGTTGTTGCCAAACTCAGAGCAGAGCCTGGGTACAACAGGATCTCTGAGTGGGATTGACTGCTTGGCCCAAAACAGCATGAGCCTCTGAGTCTAAAAAATAGTATATTAGCTTATTTTTTTAAAGGAGGTATAATACCATTTTATCAACTTTGTTCTCCTAATTGTAATGTTTAAAATCACTCAAACTGTTATTTTTTTAGTAGCAGGCAACTATTTTTTTTTGCAGAACTGGAAATTTCTCATGCTATCTTGGTTTAATAGGATAATGTTCTAGATCATAAGGTGATAGACTGCAGTGGCCAGCCAGTGCTGCTTGTGGCTTTGTATTCTTCATAATGGCCTCATCATTCTCATTGGTGATTTGTAAGCCCTGTTACAAATTTGAACTCAGAAAGTAAATTTAACCTAAAGAGATATTACGTAAATTGTTTTTTACACGGAGATTTCATGTCGCATTTCATTTGAAACAAGTATTCTACATTTTAAAAGTTTGAAAAGCCATCTGTCTACAGAAACTGCTAATTAATGCTACCCCACCCCTTGGAAGCTTCAGGTACTCAGGGAAAACAGTAAAAATCTGGTGCTGCAGAAATATATACTAAAAATCTGGAGGTATCTCCTATTGGTAGGTGTTAGATAAATATTTATGGAAGAGAACTGACTTTAGTCATAATATTGTTGGGTGTGACTTGGAAATGGAATACTGGAAGGGCCATTCTGAAGGTTGAAAGGTATGATTGAGTTGGGAGAATGATTCTCTCGTTCTTTTTTTTGGTAAGAATCACCCCTCCCCACGGCTTGCTTTCTGCCAGAGCACCTTGCTCAGTGCTTTACCTGTGTGATCTCATCGTCTTCCTTCCACAAGATGGGCATTAAGGTCTGTCTACTCTAGACCTAGAGAGACTGCTTGCCCCTTGTATCTGAGGTGTTCCTTCAAACCAAGCATCCTTGTGTGGACCTGATAGGGGATACCATACCTGTCTAGAAGGTCCCTGGGGACCCATGCGAACTACTGCAGTTGCCTTCTGGCTTCTTTCTTGACAGAAAGAGTACTTTAAGCAGTACGAAGTGGGGCTCCAGAACCTGTGCCATTCCTACCAAAGCCGCGCTGACTCACGGGCCAAAGCTTCTGAGGAAAGCCTGCGCACCTCTGAGAGAAAGCTCCGTGAGACAGAGGAGAAGCTGCAGAAGCTGAGGACCAACATCGTGGCACTCCTGCAAAAGGTGCAGGAGGTGAGATAGGCAGCCCTCTCATTGCAGCTGGACCACCTGGTCTCTCAGGGAAGGAGCCTGGGCACCTCCTTTTCCCTTCTCACAGGCATCTATCTACTCACAGGAATCTGTGGTTCCAACCCTGGCTGCACAGTGTCCTGACCAGGAGGGCTTGAGGTGGTGTGGCTGCCTGGGCCTCATCCCAGCCAGACCCACAGAACCAGACTTTCTCCCTTGTTAGACATTCTGATGTACAACGTGGTTTGAGAACCTTCCATGCCATAAAAACAAAGAAGTTACTGCTTTTTCAGATGATGCCCAGATGGGATCGGGAAACCCAGAAGTGGGGAGTGCCCTTAAAGTGTCGGTCCTTCATCCAGGCAGCAAGCACCAAGGGTCTGCTCTGTTCCTGTCCTGTGGATATGGATGGGGTGAACCAGACAGGCCAGAGGAGGTTCTTGGTCTTACAGCCTGATAGTCTGGTGAAGGAGACTGATGGTGGGAAGTGCTATGAAGTAAATAACAAGAGTTATAGTAAACGGTGGGAGGCCCCTTAACTAGGGTGTTCAGGGGTAGTCTCTGAGGAGGTTAGGTATTTGAGCTGGGACTGGAAGCTGATCATACAAAGTGTGGGAAATGAGTGCTTCAGTCAGGGAAGAAGAACAGGACACGAGACCTGATCGGGGACTTACGGACGGTAGGAGCAGAGGCAGGGTCTGTATGAGGTGGGATTTGGTCGTGAGAGCAGGGAGATGTCACTAGAGGGGAGGGGTTAGAACCAGGCCTCCTATACGGAGGCTTCCACAGTTGCCTGGGTGAGGTGGTGGCCTGGACCTTGGGTGGTGACAATGAGAAGGGGAGAAGGGGACACATTTGTAGTATCTGAGGAAACACACTTCTAAGGGAAACAGTCCTAACGTGGGGTGGAGGTAGGGCAGGAGTAAGAAATCTGGGCGTCTTCTGTGCACAGTAGATGGGAGGGGAGAGTGATCAAGCGTGACAGAGGCTGACAGGGCGGAGAGGGAGGCGGAGGGGGACTCTGACCTTAGCCCCAGGACCCGGGAGAAGGGTGGAGGGGCGAGCCTCCCACCACTTCTGGCCCCTGGCTGACCCCTGCCCTGCTTTGTTCCAGGACATAGACATCAACACAGATGACGAGCTGGATGCCTACATCGAGGATCTCATCACCAAGGGGGACTGAGGGTGGGAGCTGGAGATCAGCTCCCTTGCCCACCTGCCCCTCAACTCAGCAGCTTCAGAGGGTGGGGGATTCATTCATGGGTTGGTGGACTTACCTTGATTTGACTGACATGGGACAATTGTGCTTTTGGAGGGAAAGATACTCTGATTCTTTGAATCTTCCTCCCTAAGTTTATAAATATTTATTTTTTAAAAGAAAAAATATGCTGTGCCTGTGAGACCATAATTTCTTTTGGTGACTCTTGGGCAAAGGACAGAGAATCTTTCCACTTTCACCACACCGGGTTGCCAAGCTGGAGCCACTTCAGCTCCTGGCTCCTCAAGAAGGTGGTGAGTCCACTGCCACATTGAAGTTGGAGAGGCTCCAGGGGCAGGGATGGTTTCTCTCCTAGAGGATGAACAAAATGGAGCTCTGAGCAATGGGAGAAGGGAGAGAGTCCCCAGAGTGGTGGCCCCCCTGGGGGCTAACATCCATGGGACCCACCCAAGGGGCTGTGTGTCGGAGGAGGTTCCACATTAGAGGGGGCCCTTCTCACAGCTGTCCATCTCAGGTGAGGGATATGAGTGTCTGCAGAGTCATCCTGGCTGTGGCATTGTCCAAACAGCTTGGGGGAGAAAGATCCTTCCAGTCCATCTGAGTGATTTCCTTTGTTAACCATGAACAGTGAGATTTCCCGTCTCAATTTGAGTCCAGGTTGAGGTGTAGATAGATCTGACTTCGGTCAGATCTCTCACCTGGGTAGCACACCAAATGTTGGAATTTGGTGAGATTCCTTAGGGAAGGAGCTTGTGTGTGAAAGTGCTCCTGGTGCTGAGCTGGCAGAGGCCTGCATCTGGTGCGGCAGCTTCAGATGGTGCCAGTTGATCTGGAGAGCCTGCTGCTGATTTTTCTACTTCTTCCTCTCTGCCTGGCCCTACTGAGCCCAAAGTCTCTGCTCTGGGACAGACATCCCTGCACTGGCTGCAGGAACTCCAGAGGCAGCTATGCAGGAAGCACATCATGCCTTTCCTCCCTGTCCCATCACAGCCCTGGAATCTTTGTCCCTCAAGCAATTTCTCAGGGTCGAAGACAAAGGCAAAGATTGTTAAGTTTTCTCTTTAATGGCCATTGGAAGAATTCTGGTTCAATTTTCCCCAACTCTTCTCCTATTTGAGGCCTATGGGGATTTTCTGAAGGCATAAGAACTATGAAGATATACCATTGATCTATGATCCAAATCTCTTTGGGTGGTGTGTTTCTGGCATCTGCCTGACCCAGGTCAGCAGAGGCCACCCTGCTGCTCTGTGAGGTCTGCAGACAACCAGGAGCAGTGGTGAGGGATGCAGGCCATACTGGAATTGGAAGTCTTTCCCCTCTTGTACAGTTGGCCAAATATGCCTGTGACTGGTGGGTTTTGGGCTTCCCCAAACCACTGGGGAATACTGCTGAAAGAGACCATGGCCTCTTCCTGTGGAAGATTCGCCAAGAGTCTTGGGGTTTCTTGAGCTGGTGATTCCCCTCCCATCCAGCTCTCCCTGTTCATCCCAGGAAGCATGTGATCCATTTTCATCCCCAAACCTGTTTTAAAAGCAAGTTGGTTCTGCATTTTTACCAGAGGGTAACACTCAAGTTTTTTATTTACACACATGTAATCAAAATGCAATACTATAAACTACTGGTGAGACTCCTGAACTCAGTTTGTTTTCTTCTCAGTAAAATCCAGCACCTTCCTCCTCTTCATACTTTCTACTACTGTGGCTTTAAACTATCTTCGAGGTCTTCTTCATCTGCACCATCCTCGTTTTATCTTCACCCTCTTTAACACCCACAAAACAGACTGAATTTCTTAAAATGTTTTAGCTTCAACTTCTGGATGTGCCCACTTTGCTGGGTTAATCCAACCATAGCTGTGCTCTGTTTTCCAGGCAGAGATCCTGCCATTCTGGGTGGGAAAATAAAATGCGGCAACCTACCACCCGCCCTCAACCCCCCACCCCCTGAGACAGCTGATCAGCTTGGAACCACTTGACAACTTGGGAGGAGGGAGATGGTCTGTCTGGGAAGGTCGTTTGTACAAGGCTGCAAGAAAGTGAGGCCAGCAGCCGTGGTTTTTAAAGAGTGAGAGGGATGGGGACTTTCTTTTAGGGTGTGTTTTGTTATTTTTTAAGTGACACAGGCACGTGGTAAACATTCAAACAGTATAAAAGGCTGGGCTATGAAAAGCAAGGCTCCCTCCCACCCAATCCCTGAATTCTCCCTGGAGACAGTGTATCTGTCTTTGAGTGCCTGCACGTATCTGCTGTGTTCCGTTTCTGTCCCCTTAGTGTAGTTTGGAACTTGTTTCAGACTAGCCCGTGTGGGTCTATTTTATTCTTCTTAACAACCAGAGCATTTCGTCTTAACAGTCTCCTACTTACAAACATTTGGGTTGATTTCTAATGTTTATGAAAAATGCTGTGATGTGTGTGTATTTACTCATTAACTTGGATCTGTTTTTGTACTGTAGGAAAAATTCCAAAAAGGGAGATGGCTGTGTCAGACAGTGGGTATATTAAAAATTCTAAGGTACATTCCCAAACTGCCTTCCAGAAAAGATTTCCAATTTGAACTCCTACCAGCAGTGCCCCCACCCCAGTATGTAGTCCTTATATTTTAACTGTTTACTACTCTGAAAGGTGAAAAGTGATGGATTTTGAGTCTGTTTGAATTATTCAAGTGAGACTGAGCATCTTCCTTAGCCAGCAGTGTTTCTCTTGGGTACAGGGTAATAGTTCTGAATCTTTGGTTAGGGAACTTTTTGTAAGTCAGATGAAAAGTAGCAAAGCCCTCAGGAAAATGTCCACCTTACAGGACTCCTCAGCCCCTAAGAGTCCTGGGGATTTAGGATTAAAAACCCCACTTAGGATAAATGCTGCCTAGGTCAGGACCAGGGTTATGGCATTTTCATTTACTAAAGGCAGGCTGGGGTTAGTAAAAGGCTGAGAAATGCTTCTCTAATTCCTTCTATATATCTGAGTGACAGTGCTTTTGCCTTAGAGGCTCCTCTGTTGTTGGGTCTAGTTCCTTGAAGTTATGTGACTTGCACACTCATAGTTCAAGCAGTGTTGCGCAAGAGTTTGCAGCTATGAGGACCAAATAAGTCTTAAACATGATAAAGCTCCAAATTTGCCATTTGCATAGAACTCAAGGCTTGGCCTGAGTGAGCTGTGTGCTTCCACTGGCTACTTGTCTCCGTTGGAAGGTCGTTCTGCAGCTAAGTCAGGTTGTAAGGGACCCACTGACAGTTGCCAGGGTGCCTTAAGCCTCCTCAGAATTCCACTGGAGGGTTCTGGCCTTTGTTGGAGATGGAACTCTGAGGCTCCTTTGGAAACAGCCACATTGCTTTTGATTCTCAGAGCAGGTGAACAGCCAGCTTGGCCATGGGAGGCAGAGGTCCAAAAATATACACTTATCTTCTCTGCTGCTAGTTTGAGGCCTCAGACTGTCAGTTCTTGGCACTGCTGGGGGCACCTTCTCCATAGTGAGCAAGACAGACTGTGCAGAGGAAGGGCCTGACAAGGCACCTCCCACTCAGCAAATGAGCCAAAATGTTGGCAGGCCTGTTTTTTGACTCTGGTCATTTTCACCCAGTAACTTACAATGTGTCAGGCCCAACGGGGCTGCTAGTGGGTCCAGCAGAAATTTCCTTTCCCCTTCCCTTCTCACAAGGCCTCAGATAAGTCACTGCTCACTCTGGCTCCCCATTCCTCTTCTGAAATAAAGGATTTGGATGATGGTAGAGGTTTTCCAGCTTATTTAGTTACAGGACCAGTTAATTTATCCAAAATTTATCCAGCAGCCCAGATAGAAAGCCAGTAATACTGGAGCTGCTCTAGTTGAAGTTGGGATGGGGCCCCGCAGCCCCTTGCTGTCCTGATCCCTAGTCTTTGCTCCCAAGATTCTCTGGTCCCCACTTGGTACCTGTAGGCCTTCAGCTGCTTATTCAGTGGTCCATGTGGGGGTGATGCACTTACCCCATGGCCATCTGTTTGGCCAGTTTCACTTTCAGTGCTCCCCAAGGGTGAGGGAGGGCTGGGTCTCCATCAGGCCTGCGCCACAGGTGCCGCTGGTACTTCCTGGGGCTCTGGCCCCCTGGCAGCTGTTAGCCAAGACCTGGTGGGGGGGTGGGCTCACACACTGGGGCAACTTGGACCAGTGAGAGGGAGAGGATCCCATAGACAGACACATCCCTCCTTCCTTGTCTCCTCCGGACTCTGCTGAGATGCTTTCAGGGAGTCTCGAGCCCCTTCCTGCCCCAGTAACGCAAGTTTCTTCAGAAGCTGTGGTCAGCTCCGCTCCACTGCTTTGATTTACTGTCTCTCATCCCCATCATCCGCCCCTCAAAGCTCTGAGCTCTCGCTCCCCTCCCCACCACGTGAACCATCTGTCACCGGGCGGCGTTCGGGGCTCTGTGGTAGGCAGGGGAGGAGAACCGCCGTTTGTCAGAAGGTTGAGTTTTTGCGTTCCTTACGCTTAGTCATCAGCTACCACAGTAGACATGTGCTGAGGGCTGGTTGTAAATTCTCACCTTGCCCCAAAGGACACGGCCGGGATGCTGGCACTCGGCCACTGCTTTTTTTTTGAAGTATTTTAGGCATTTTTATTTAATAAATAACTTCAGTAAATAGCATTGTAAAAAGTGAACTGTTAAAAGGCACTTAAAACAAGAATGTGACTTGTATGAAACAAGATGGGGAACTCGAATAGTGAAAAGTAAACATACAGTGGTTTGTTAGGCACTAACTGAAAGTAAGACTTGTGTAAGTGACAGCTGTTACATAGGCCATAGTACAACTTCACACGGTCATTAAAAAGGCAAATTTACAGCTAAAACTTCAAAGAAAAAGTCCTGATAAAAATGTCTTACCCCAAAATTGCAAACAAATACATTGAACAATTAGGAGAGGTGATAAAAAGCACCAGGTATTAAACAAAATAAAAATAATAAAATAAATTCAACTTAAAAGGTCCCCATTTAGCAAACACTTTGTAAATTATGGCCTTTACATAAATAGTGCTAAAATCAAGGATTCTTTAGCAGAAAATTTCCCAGCACTTTCATCTAAGGCTTGTATTTATAAAGAGAAGGCATAAAAGTTACCAAAGATTAAGTAACTCTTAAAATGGCACACAGGTTTTAAAGCTATTTGTTTTTCCTTCCTAACTGTAACTTTTCCCCATGGCCTTTATAGAGCAACTGTTTTAAAACTATTTTACACCAGTAACTCCCAACATCCTTGTCTTTCATATCATCAGTCAGTCACGTCTAATAGGCAAATAGCAAAATAACAGATTTAAAACAATCCTAAACTAGCTAGCAGGACATTTACTTTGGATTCTGAATAACTGAAAACTGACATATTTGTAAAGCTAAAAATCAGTTTCAATGCATGATTAATAGAAACCCTCCTTGTGTTCAGTACTTTAACTACCGCCCTTTCACCCGCTTGTAGAAGTGGCACTTAATCCAATAAGAGCTTGATTTCAATAGTCCAGGAAGAAAAGGTCAAAAAGGCACAATATAACCTTAGCTGACGAGGATAACCATCCTTTCTCAAGTCTGTTGTCAGTCCGTGGCATGGATTATAACATTATTTTCAAAATAATAAAAAAATTTCTTTCATTATACATATTGTACATTTTCAAAACCTGCACATGAGTAAAACCATGGCAATATTGCCCTAAAGCTATTTTACTGTGACTATGGAAATTGCTACTTTTGCATTCGGTGCTGTGAAGTTTGCACAGGTAGTACTTATTTCCCCTCACACTTCGGATTGACCACAGTTGTCACGGCACTCTTATAAATAGGATTTTCACCCGTGTCCCATTTGGCATTCATTTTCTCCTTTTCAAATTTAGCAAATTCCCTTCTGTCATGAATTATCATTAAAAGCTTCCCTATTAGCAGTAATGCAAGGCCAATAAGAACAATTCCTGCAACCACGCCAGCTACAACTGGGATGATGTCTGGACCAGTGGGACACTCTGGAGTCTCCACGACCTGAACAGTGATTTCTCCGTTCCCACTCACTGAGTATGTGAAATAGAACCAGCAGTCGTCAACATCCTTCTCCTTACGATGGGACAGGGGGTCTACCTGGCCTAGCGGGGGCAATTTGTCCCGATTTTCTACCTTGGTAATGTTGAAATATGAGCATTCCTGTGCACATGTGTCTTATCTTTTCTCCTTTATTGAAGGCTCTGCACTGAACACATTCTTTATGCTCAGCCCAGACCCCGAGGCAAGTCTGACACATCTCGCAAGTCTGCCCTTGAAACTTGGGGTCTGTACACTTGCAGACGCCACACTCGCAGATTCGGCCACCTCTTAAGAGGCTTTGGGGGTGGCCAACGGCCGGCCAACGGTCGTAACCTGCGGAGAGCGCCCCCTGGCCCCACTAGACACCTCGAGGAGGGCGTGCAACGGCGCCTGCGCAGTGTTGCTGTGCGTGGCACGTGTTGCGGCGCCCGGCGCACGCGCTGTGGAAGAATCGCAAGCCTGCTACGGGGCCGGTGGCTAGCGGGGTCTCCTCATATAGGGGTATCTCAGGGGCGAGCAAGGGCCCACCCACACCCCGGCAGACGGAAAACATTTTTCGTACAAATATCCTTGTAGTTGAGTGCTTTTATTAGTGCAAGGTAGAGAACTTGGAAAGGAAGCTGCGTGCTTTTCATTTTGCCTTAAAGGTCCTGCAGGTGTGGCCTCTCACGGGAGCCGAGGCCAAGCTTCTGAGGCCTCTTGGGTGTTACAAGTTTGGTCCATTTTCTACACGTTTGTCCTCGGCTTGGTTGCTGGTGTTTGTTCAAAGGTAAATATTTTAAGGTTTTCGGGTTTCCTGTCATGCTTGAGAAAATCCATACTCTTCTCTTACCCCTGACCCCCATAAACGTTGTTACATTTTGTGGCAATGTTTTTTATTTTGTGTTTCAACCTTCAGTCCTTGTGGAATATATTTTAGTGTAAGCGGTAAGGTAGGAGTCACGCTTTGTTTCTTTTCCAGGTGAAATTCACTTATCCCAGCTCCACTTACCAAATGAACCACTTTGGTTATTGTTTATATTCCAGTCTATTTGGTTTGGACCTGTTGGGTTTGAGATGCCCCTTACACAATGGAGACATCTGTCCTCAGTTGCACAGGTGAGTCTGATGTGAGGGATGAGGTCCTAGCTAAAGCGGTAGTTTTGGACGTCATCAGCGTGTAGATGGATCACTCTCCCTCTTTGTGTTTCTTTTTTAAAATACTTTCCCAGTCTAAGAATTTATTCTCTCACATTAAATTTTAAATTGTTTTATCCAGTTCGCCCATCCCTGCGGGAGGTGGGGGGTGGAATCCGTTGGGATTTAAATTATAATTGCATTAAATTTAAATGTAACTTTTGGGAGCATTGACATTTTTATGATATTAAATCTCTCCAAAGAAAACGAAATGGTTTTCCATTTGTTCAAGTCTTATTTTTAGATCTTCTAATAAGATTTTATAATTTCTTCATACGGGTTCTATAACTTTCTGGTTAAATTTATTCCTAAGTGTTTTATGGTTTTGTCACTATTGCGATGGGATACTTTTTTCCATCTCTGTTACTTACTGATTATTAATATAGAGAAAAGCTAATGATTTAATGTAATTTGTTTTCTGTCTTATGAAGTCCCATAGTTTTAAAAAGAAATCTGTTTTTCATAGATACAAATTGCAAACTTGCCATTATACCAATTTGTCATTTTGCTGTAGTTAGAGCCTCTGAAACAATGTTGAATAATTATCCAGGTCCTGTTTCTGATGTGGATGGAAATCCACATTTGAGGGTTGGCTTTAAATTTCCTTCAGTTTCTCTTTAACGTGGGGCCTCTGAGACTTTTCTATAGCTGCCAGTCCTGCCTGAGTTGGGCACCAGGGGGCAGTAGTCACATAGAATGAAATGTGGGTTGTACCCCC
>NW_012151585.1:619787-621036 GCF_000956105.1 Propithecus coquereli | reverse complement strand
GGTCTCTGACTTATGATGGGTTTGGCTTATGATTTTTCAACTTTATGATGATGTGAAAGCGATACACATTCAATAGAAACCTTACTTTAAGTTTTGAATTGTGATCTTTCCTTGGGCTAGTGATATTTGGTATGATGCTCTTGTGATGCTGGGCAGTGACAATGAGCCACAGCTCCCAGCCAGCCATGTGATCACAAGGGTAAACAACCGATACTCTACAGTGTACTGTATTCAATAAATTACATGAGATATTCAATGCTTTATTATAAAATACGCTTTGTGTTAGATGATTTTGCCCAACTGTAGGCTAATGTACGTGTTCTGAGCATGTTTAAGGTAGGCTAGGCTAAGCTATGATGTTTAGTAGGTTAGTTATTTTCAACTTAAGATGGGTTTATTGGGACATAACCCAACTATAAGTTGAGGAGCATCTGTATAGATCTTTAATCTGCCTGGAATTGACTTTTATGGCAGTGGTATGAGGTAGAGCTCCAATTTTCTGTCCTCTCTCCTTTCCCCTTTTCCCCTCTTCTCTCCTCCTCCCCTTTTGCATATGTATATCTGGTTGCCCCAACACCTCTTATTGAAAAGTCTTTTCTTTCTCTATTGTTCTACTGTGCTACCTCTTTTATATATCAAATGTTCATTTATGTATGAATCTGTTTCTGGACTTTTATATTTGTCTATTGTCTCTTTATGCCAATACTGCTTTAATTATTTATAGTTTTAAAGTAAGTTTTGATATCTAATAGAGCCAGTCCTCCTACTTTTTCTACTTCAAGAGTGTCTTGACTATTCTTAGTCTCTTGCATTTCCATATAAATTTTAGAATCATCAAGCTCCATGAGAAAGCCTATAGGGATTTTATTGGAATTGAATGTATCTGTCATCAATTTGTGAAGAATTGATGTCTTTGTAAGTCTTCCAAACCATGAAGATGGTGTAATTTTCCATTAATTTAGATCTTTCTTTGGTGTCTCTCAAAAAAGTATTATAATTTTTTCTTTAGAGGTCTCATATGTCTTTTCATCTTACCTGATGATTCGTAATGCTATTGTAGATGTTATTTTTAAATTACATTTTCTGACAGTTTGTTGCTAGTATATAAAAATGCAATTGATTTTTATATATTTGATTATTTTAGCTATAGATTCTTTGGATTTTGTGTGTCATCATCTGTGAACAATGATAATTTTGCCAGTTTTCATACTTTATATATTTTTCTTGCCTTATCACATTGGCTGTGACT
>NW_012151585.1:617013-619737 GCF_000956105.1 Propithecus coquereli | reverse complement strand
AATTTCTTTCTATTTTTTAGTAGAGACGGGGTCTCGCTCTTGCTCAGGCTGGTCTCGAACTCCTGAGCTCAAACAATCCGCCCGCCTTGGCCTCCCGTAAGCTGCTGTTTTAACAGTTATTTTTGTTAGACATTAAGTAGCTACAAAATAATACTGTATTTATGAAATATTTGTAAAGTTGGAAGAATATACAATGAACACTCATCACCTAGTTTATTATTACTTTATAAATCCCTGTGTGTCCCTCCTGGTTCCCTTTCCTCCCTGCTCTGAGGTCACCATCATCCTGAATTAGGTTCATCTTTTCTTTATACTTTTATGACCTCGGTTTGTATTCCTAAATAACTGTTTTGTTTTGCCTGTTTCTGAACTTAGATGGACATAACATTTACTATTCTGTACTTTGCTTTTTCTTTTCAACATTGTGTTCCAGAAATTCATCCATGTTGTTGGATATAGCTGTTAATTTATTCATTTTCACAACTGTACGGTATTTTGTATGTTAAATAACAAAGGCTCTCTAAAAGACAAGATATTGTTTGGGAAGAAAGCATTGCAGTGTCATTAAATATGAAATGTCTGATTTCAAATCAAATGTGTGGTTTATTATATCTCAAGAAGCAGTACAATTAATCAAAGTATGTGCCCAAACTATCGACATAGTTTTGCCATCTTAATGGTAGCTTGTTTATGCCAGCAGCAAAGAAGCTAGGAGAGGGAGTGGTGATGAAATCACAAAAGGCGTTTTCCACAGCTTGTTGAGAATTGAATATTTTTGCTTGCAGGAAGTGGTCCAAAGCCCAGAAGAAGTGGTAGTCAGTTGGTGCAAGGTCTGGTGAATACAGTAGATGACAGAGAGTTCCAAGTCCAGCTTCTGTAGTTTGAGCAGTGTTGTTTGTGTGACATGTGGTCAAGTGTTGACTTGCAAGAGGATTGCCCTGTCTCTCTTGACCAACCTCAGCTGCTTAATCACAAGCATCCTCATCATTTCATACAGTTGGTTGCAGTAGACATCCATGTAATCAATTGACCAGGTTTCGTAAAGCTGTAGTGCATAATACCAGCACTGGACCACCAAACAGATACCATTAGCTTCTTTTGATGAATATTCGGTTTTGGACTGTGTATCAGCACTTCATCTTTGTCCAACCATTGTGCCAAATGCTTGTGATTGTCAAAAATAATCCATTTTTCATCACATGTTAACAATACAGTGTAGAAATGATTTGCCTTTATGTTATGACAGACAGCAAAGAAAGGCAAGCTTCAAGATGATTTCTTTTCTGATGCTCATTTAATTCACCTGGAAGCTATCTATCCAGCTTCTTTACCTTGCTCATTTGTTTCAAATGGGCAGCTGTTGGAATAGTAATGTCAAACCTTGCTGCTAATTCACTGTAGGTTGAGATGAATTTGCTTCCACTACAGCTTTCAGGTTATCATTATCCACCTTGGTCTCAGGTTGCCCATGTGGAACATTTTCAAGATTAAAATCACTAGAAGGGAGCTTCTCAAACCATTGATGTACTGTGCATTCATTAGCCACATCCTTCCCAAACACTTTGCTGATATTTCCAGCTGTTTGCACTGCATTGGTTCTACAACAGAACTTACATTCAAAACTAACAAAAATTTTTGACTTATCCATGGTTTCACAAAAATTGCTCTAAAAAAAAATTTGAAAGATAATCACAAACCAAAACGTGTGTTTGAAAGACTGAGGATGTACCTTCACAATAAAAACAAAACAGCTATCAAAATGAAATTTCAGAGATATCAACTGTCAAACTTAGTACTTAAGGAAATCAGATATTTCATACTTAATAACTTAATATTTAGGTTGACATATCACTGCTGAATACCAGACAGTAATGAAAATAAATGAATTATACCTACAATTGCATATACCATAATTTTTTATCCATTCCTTTGAGATTGGCAGTCAGTTTGTTTCTAGTTTTTTCTATTACAATGCAGCCCTGAACATTCTTATTTATGTCTCCTATTGGATGTGTGCAGGGCTTTCTCCCTAGGATATAATCCTTGGAGCAGAATTGCTGAGTCATAGGTCACGTCCATTTCAACTTTACTAGGTAATGCCAGATTGTTCTCAGAAGTGGTTGTGTCAGTTTTCACACCCCACTGAGACAGTATGTGTATGTCTTCACTTCCTTGCTTCTACTTGGTATTTCTAGACTTGAAATTTTTTGCCAGTCTGATGGGTATATAGTGGCATCTCATTGTGTTTTAATTTGCATTTCCCTGATTTCTAACATTCTCGAGAACATTTTATTATGTTTATTGACCATTTAGAGTTCCTTGATGAAGTGTTTGCTCAAGATTTTGGCCCATTTTTCTATTGTCTTTTTCTTATTAATTTTTATTTTTGTATATTCTGGAGACAAGTTCTTTGTAAGTTATCTGTGTTGCAAATTTCTTTTTCCACTCTTTGGCATGCCTGAGTCTTTGGGCGAATAGAAATCCTTGATTAAAAATGTAGAACAGTTTATCAGTCTTTACAGTTTTCATTTCTTGTAGTTTGTTTGAGAAATCTCTCTCTACCCTGAGGTCATGAAGATGTTGTTTTATATTATCTTCTGAAAGCTTTGTAGTTCTTTCATATACAGACGGTCTCTGACTTATGATGGGTTTGGCTTATGATTTTTCAACTTTATGATGATGTGAAAGCGATACACATTCAATAGAAACCTTACTTTAAGTTTT
>NW_012151585.1:613568-615283 GCF_000956105.1 Propithecus coquereli | reverse complement strand
CTCTTTATACTCTTGGATTAATTTTTGTAGGATTGGAGTTATTTCTTGGTTGTTTGTGTCTGGGGTTTTGTGGTGTATATGTTGAGGGGTTATTTTTAACTGATTTAAGTTTTTAAAAAATGGATATAATACTATTTAGATTTTTCTGTGCTTTTGAGTCAGTTTTGTTGTTATATTTTCCTAGGAATTATCCATTTCATCTTAGTTTTAAAATTCATTGTCAAAGGTGTTCATAATATCCTTATTTTAAAATGTTTCTAGTATCTGTATTTAAGTCCCCTTTTTATTCCAAATATTGTTTTTTCAGTTCATTTGTTTCCTTGTCTCTCCCCTACCTTCCTCCCTTTGTCTCTTTTCCTGATCAGTAATGCCAAAAGTTTGTCAATTTTAGTTTTTCAAAGAATCAACCACAGCTTTTTTGGTCCTTTTTATCATGTTTGTTTTCTACTTAATTTCTTATTTCCTTTCTTATTCTAATGTTCATTTTCTTACTCAAATTGGATGTTAAAGTCATTTTTTATAATATGAGCTTTTAATGCTATCAATTTCTACTGAAAGTACTGCTTTCCCTGTATCCTGAAAGTTTTGATATATAGTGTTAATTTGTATTTAACTGTATTTTCTGATTTCTGGTATTTTCTTCCTTGACTCATGAGTTATTAAAAAATACATTTCTCAATGTTCTATTATGTTTTTTTCTAATTATCTTTTTGTTACTGATTTTGAACTATCTTCATTGCAGTCTGAAAATGTGGCCTATATACCAGTCCTTTGAAATTTGCTGAGGCTTTATGACTAGCCCAAATGTGTGGTTAATATTCATAAATGTTCCATGTGCATTTCAAAAACATGTATTCTGCAGTTACATGTAATGCCCTGTATGTACCCATTACATCAGGTTTGTTAATTATGTTGTTTGAAACCTTACTCACATTTTTTTGTCTGCGCTCTCATTGCTGGGAGAAATGTTAAAATCTTCCATTATGATTGTGAATTTATCTGTTTCTTCTTGTGATTGCGTCCATTTTACTTTATATATTTTGAGGTGTTATTAGATACATGAGTTTTAGAACTTTATGAATTTTACCTTTTATCATTATAAAGTGACCTTTTTTTTTTCACTTCTAGTAGTTGACATCTAATAATACATTTTGCCCTAAAGTCTATGTGTTAGCTGTAACCTTGTAAATAGCGTATAGTTGGATTTTATTCTGGGTTTTTTTGTTGTTGTTTCACCTGATGCATTCAGGTTACTTAAATTTTGTGTAATTACTGGTGTATTGTTGATTTTTTCCGTCCTCTTATTTGTAATCTTTTTTCCCCACCTTATCTTTGTTCTTTTTTCCTCTCCTTTCCTGCCTTCTTTTAGGTTGAGATTTTCTTCCCTACCTTCAATGTATTTCCTCTTCTGTTTTGGATATTATTTAGATGTTGTTCCTTTAATGATTATCAGATAAGTTTTGCATAATATTTAACTCATCAAAGTCTAATTCCACAAGACACTATTAATATTATTTTAATAAATTTATTAATATCTTTGTTTTGGTTTGGAAAAGATATTAATATTTTGACTGACAAGAATACCAACATTTTTACTTCAGTTTTGGAGGTATTACTTCATTGTCTTCTTTTGTCAATTTTCAGTATAAAAGATGCTCTTTGAAGGTGATTTTTTAAAAAAAACCTAATAGCTTTTTTTTTTTTTTTTTTTTTTG
>NW_012151585.1:604670-612122 GCF_000956105.1 Propithecus coquereli | reverse complement strand
TTTCCATACCCTGTTAATATTTGGCCTGAGTATTCCTTACATTCTTTCCGGCTAATGGGGGCATTTAAGATTTAAAATTTTTTTTATCCAGCATGTCTAGTTTCGCACAAAGTAATATTTTCCAGGAACCTAGTCCACCATATTGCCAGAAAGAAAACTTGTCCTTGAACCAGCTAATATTATGCATGATTTACGATAAAAAGCTTCCCAACATGGAGCCATTCTTGTATTTCTACAGTAAACGTAATTTGGGTTTGGGTTTACCAACTTGGGATATCAGTCTTTTGTATGTGGTTGGATTCTACTTGCTATTGCTTTATGTGGATTTATGAGAATTCTTTTTTTACGTGAGATCAGACTATATATTTCTTATATTTTAGTACTGTCTCTATCAGGTTTTTTTGTTGAAGTTATGCATGTTGGTTAGCTTCATAAAAAAGAGTAAGTTAAATAGCATTGAGATCATCTCTGGCTCTGTTGTTCTCTGTGGTTACACTTTGAAATTTGTCTCTCTGGTGTCTTCTCCCTACTCCCCTCACATTGAGCCTCAGCCCTGGAGACGAGGGAACCTCAGGCCTCCTCTTTCTCCTTCCAGATTCTTTCAGACTTCTACCCCATAGTCTGTCAGGCACAGTCTTTGGGCTCTAGAGTTTGGGGGAAGCAGGATCATCCTGGGTCCCTGGGTTCAGCTCTTCCTTAGTCCTGTCTCTGAGGCTTCCCTCACAACTTGGTAGTGCAGCCATGCTCCCTGGCTACCCTTGTATTGACCCCTGAGCCTGTGCTTTAGCTGGTCTTCCTGGCCTTGAATTAATTCATTCAGCAACTATTTATTGAGCCCCTATTATGTGCTAGACACTGGGGATGCTACAATGTATGACTCATACAAGATTCCTACTCTCCTGAAGCTCACAGTCCAATGTGGGTAGGGAAGACAGACATTAAACAAGTAAGTACAATACATGGCATGCCACAAAATATTAATGCAGCGGAGAAAAAGGAAGCTGTTTGTCAGTGTCTTTCTAGCTTGTGTGGGCATCCACAGGTCAAGCCCCTCTCACCCCCCTGGAAAGTTCTTCTTTTTTAGAATTCTTCAAGCCTTTTTTTTTGGGTATAATTAACTTGCCCATATAAATTTCATAATCAACTTGTCAAGTTTTTTTAAACTATATTGTGGGATTTTGATAGGGGTCATGTTGAATTTATATAGATTTGGGACTGACAAAACTGATGTTTGCCCATCCGTGAAGATGGTATTTTCCCTCTTCACTCACGTCTCCTCTGTCACATCCAGAAAGGTCTTTTTTAATCAGATGTATTCTGTGATCCCTTATGGCCTATGTTGCAGAATCCTTTTTTCTATTAATTACGTTTTCTACTCAGCAATGCCTGGTATATAGGAGACCACGAATGTAGGTCCATCTTGTGTCCCGCTGGTCAGAGTGGTCTTTCTAGAACCTTGCCCTGATGTCACTCCCTGTTGAGAGCTCTACCTGATTCACTCCAGGCTCTTTGGGTCCCTTGCTTTGCCTCAGTAGACTGGCCTTTGTCCCCTCACCTGGCGGGCCCCCTCCACTGCCCTCTGGGTCAGGTCCATCCTGGGTTGCCTCCACCCTCCCCCTTCTATTCCAGTGAGACCTGCCCCTCCACATCCTCTGCCAGACTCCCCAGTGGCCACCTCCCCACAGATGGGGAAGCAAGGGTGAGGAGGGAGCTCTGCAGGGCCAGCTCTGGATCCCACAGTGCTGGGGCATCGATGGTCAGAGCCCTGGCTTTGAGGCCCTTGTGGTACCCTGTCCTACCCCAGCCCCTCACCTGGAAGCACTGGCAGTGGGAACAGCGCAGGCCAGACCATAAGCCACTCTGGCTGGGTATAAGGAGCTAGTGATCCGAGTTGCCTGGCAACTGAGGCAACAGAAGCAGCCCAGGCCATGGTTGTCAAGCAACAACAGAACTCACAGGGTGGGCCTTCCCTCTCAGAGGTCTCACCCTAGATGGTTCCAGGATCTGAAAGATAGGAGGGGCTGCTGGTGGCCTGCACGTGGCTAAAACACTGCCCTTCTAGGGGAGGGGGTGGATCTGGGTCCAGGCCAGCCCTGTGGCAGTGGCATCAAGACAGCCCCTGGCAGGGGTGCTACCCCTCCCCTGAGTTTGTGCCAGGTGGTGCTGACTCAGCCCTATGGGTAGCCTTCCTGGCCCAGACCCCTGGACAGACCTACCTTTGCATGTTCCTCTTCCCACACCACCTTGGGCTGTCACTTGTGTTGTCAGCTGCTTCCACCCAGCCACAGACAGACTCAGGGACAGAAAAGTGGAAAACTCCAAAGCCAAGGTTTTTTATTACCAGTCAAAAAAGTGCTCGCTCACAAACAGTATTGGGGGAGGTACATCCCACAGCTCTGCAGGGAGGCCGGGTGGGGCCACCCTGCCCCGCCCCACCGCACCCCACCTCTCGAGTGGGCATCGTAAGGCATTTCACACGGTGTTTTCACTTTTGTGTTTTTTAATAAAAACAAAACCAGTTGTGGAGTAGAAAGAAAAACCCTGCAGTGAACTTTCAGGACTTAACTGAAGTAGGAAAGGTTGGAGTGGGAGGTTCGGAGGGGCTGTGACAGTGGCCATGGTGGTCCAGTCCCCTTGGGTTGGCAGAAGCCGCTAGAAGTGGTTACGAGGAGAGGACAGGGCACAGCTGACCAGGAAGGCCAAACTCAGACAGGCATACCCTGTCTTCATCATTTTTTTCATTTTCACATACCATAGAAATTTAAGCAAAATATATATATATATATATATTTATATATCATATATAAATTAGGCAAATAAAGAATTCAGGGGGCACTGAGATGGGGCAGCCCAGGAGCTGCCTGAGGACAAGGCAGGATGCTGGGTTGCTGGTGCCCGGGTCTCCAGCCCAGGCTGAGCTGAGGGATTGTTCATTATTGCTGATTTGGGGCCTGGGTCTTGGGGTGGGGAGCACCTGCAGGCCCTGCCTTCCAGACCTTCCTGGCCTCTCGGGGGCCAGGGATCTGCCC
The DNA here is from genome assembly GCF_000956105.1 of Propithecus coquereli. Lineage (NCBI taxonomy): Eukaryota > Metazoa > Chordata > Mammalia > Primates > Indriidae > Propithecus > Propithecus coquereli. The sequence goes on along the minus strand of NW_012151585.1, from coordinate 609,093 downwards.
AAGCATGGCCCAAGCTAGGCTGGGGGATGCTGCCCTCAAATCCACAGGGGGGTGCCCTCAGTGCCCCCTCCCCATCAGTGGGCTGTAGATCCAGAAACTCCTTGTGCTCTGCTGGGCCAGGGCAGCCCACCTTCTGTTCTGGTCTTTGTGGGGCCCTGGGCTCCTGGGGGTGGGCAGCTCAGATACAGTCAGGGCCTGGCTATATTGAGCTACAAAATGCTCCCAACTCAAATGGGTCTGGCTTCCTGATGTCTTAAAAAGAAGGGCTTCTTGCCAGGACACTTTTGTGGCAAGAAAGCACACTTGGAAAGCTGTCGGCTAAGTGGTGTTCTAAAAATATTTACTAAACATCAAGGCTGGAAAGAAATGAAGATCATTTTTCTAAAAAAAGTCAAAAGAGGCCCCCTAGGAGGGGCTAGTTCCTCCCTGGGTTGGCGGCTGGTGGCTTGGGCAGCCCATGGCTCGGGCCAGCAGGCCTGAGTTTTGGTGATTGGGAGCTGGGGTTCTGATGGGGCCCAAATCCATAACGAAGGGTCATGGGTGACCTGGTGCACCTGGGGGCTGGAGAGAAACCGGGTCAGCCCTTCCTCCTTCCAAGGCGGGAGCCCAGAAAAAGTGTTTAAAAAAAAAAAAAAAAAAAAAAAAAAAAAAAAAAAGGAAAGAGAGGGGTGGTCGGAGAAGGGCCATTCAGTACTAAGTTGAGTGCGTTAAAGAAAAAGTGGACCCGGCTGTGCAGGCGCCTATATTTGCTGCAGGGGCGGCGCTCAGAAGATGTTGGGGCACATGTGCCAGTCTTGCCTCTCCTTGGCCTCCCAGTAGCCGCCCTTGTATATGCAGGCCATCTCCCCCGTCAGCGGGTCCCGCCTCTTCTCGAACCACAGTGGCAAGTACGTGTCTGCTTCCTTCTCTGCTGGGCGGGCACAGCGGGCGGTGGGTGGGTGGCGGTCCCTCTCCCTGGGACCCCGCCCCTGTCCCGGCGGAAACACCCCTCCCAGCCCCGGGCACCCTCTGCGCCGGCCTCACCTTCTTCTGTGCTGCAGCGGCTGCTGGGTGCGCAGGTCTCCAGCCGCTGGCGCAGCGACGAGCGCTGCTTCTCCTCCAGCCGCTGCTTCTCGGCGTTGGCCTCGTCCCAGCGGCCCTTTTCCATCAACCGCTGGTCGGGCCGCAGGCGGCTGTCAGTGGGCGCCACACCCTCCTCAAGCTCGTTGAGGGTCAGGGCCAGCTCGGAGAAGTAGTACATGTTCTCCGCATTCTCCCTGCGGCAGTGGGGGCAGCAGGGTGAGCGGGACCTGCGCCCTATCCCCGGGCCACCTCTCTCCTGCCTGGCCCTGCACGTCCTCGCCCTCCAGCTCTCCCTGCCCAGGGCTCCCTCTGGCCCTGGTGGACCTTCCCCAGCACCCCGGGTCCTCCCTAGATGAACTGACCCAGCCAAACCCAGCCGCTGCAGGCAACTCGCTTTTTATCCCCTGCACCTCACTCCACCAACCTGCAGCTGTTTTGCCACATTAGACTTCCCTGGGAATTGCTTAGCTTATTATCTTTCAGCTTTTCTAGTATGTGCATTTTGAAGCTACACATTTCACTCTAAGTACTGCTTCAGCTGAATCTCACCGCTTTTGATATGTGTTATCTTCATTATTAAGTTATAAACATTTTTATTTTCATTTTATCTTTTTTGACTTATGGATTAGTTGAGAGCATATTTCTTAAATTCATAAACACATGGCAGTTTTTCTACTCATTGTTTTTCTAGCATAATTGTCTTGGAGTCAGACAACATATTGATACTTGGCATAATTTCAGTCCTTTCAAATTTATTTTATGTCCTGGTATGTGGTCAGGTTTTGCTCATGTTCCATGCGATTGAAGAGAATGTGTTTGCTACAGTTACTGAGTGCAGTGTTCTATAACTAGTTCTGTTGTTCAAACTTTCTGACTTTGGTTGTAAATTAGTTCCTTTCTCCTAATAATTGTATCAACATTTTGCTGTATATATTTTAAAGCTATGTTATTAGGTACAAGGTACATTCAAATTTAAAACTCATCTTCCTGGTGAACTAAACTATCATTATGAACTGTCCCTTACCTCTAGTATTAATATTAATTACTTTTTAAAGTCTGTTTTGTGATATGAATGTAACTATAGAAGCTTTTGTGTGGTATTTCTATGGACTTATCTTCTTTCATTCCCATTTTTGTTTTCTTATTTAGATATATCTCTTGCAAACCACATATAGTTGGATTTTTAAAAACTTGTCTGAAATTACTTAATGTAATTACTTATACAGATATGTTAAATTTAAGTCTACTGTCCTATTTTTTCTTTTTGTTCTGCCCTTTTTGGACCTCACAGATTTGGATTAGTTATAATCCTTGGTACACAACACCCTCTTTTTATTGCGTGGCCTGATTTTATTAATACAGTACTGCTGCCCTAAACAAAAAGGTAGAATCTTGACAAAAACTTATGTCTAACTATATGGAAAACCCACCAATCCATCCCCTGCTTAGACAGCCGTCAGCAAGTCTCCTGGGTTCTGAGTCCCTTGCTTTCCTCTTAATAAAATTTTATTGCATTTTTAAGTATTCTTAAGTCAGTGTTTCTTTCTTTCTCTCTCTGTACACATTTATATACATATATTTTACATGTTTTTAATTGTATAGAAAGAATATAATGATATATGTAACTTTCTGGGACTTTTTTTTTTTTTTTTTTACTTAGTATTATATTGCTAAGGTTTATCTATATTGTTTCATGTTGTGGGGGTTCATTTGTTTTAACTAGTCTGTATAACATTCTGTCATGTGAATATACCACAGTTATTCATTCAATAAGTTTGGGTTGTTCCAAGTTTTTACTATTGGAATAGTCTCATGCATGTTTCCTATTGTACATTTGCAAGAATTTCTCTTGAATATTTCCTAGAAGTAGAATTACTGGGTTATAGGGTATGTGATGGTTTATCTTTAGGAGGTAAGGCCAAACTGTTTTCCAAAGTGTTTGTGCCAATTTATACTTCCAGCAGCAATGTAAAAGAGATACCGTGGATCTACATCTTCTTCAACAGTTGATATTATCAGATCTTTTCATTTTTGCTAATGGAATGAATATAAAATGGCATCTCATTGTGGTTTTGATTTGCATTTCCCTGATTAGCAATAATGTTGATTATGGTTTTCATATGCCTGGCCATATATGTTTCTTGTGTGAAATTCTCGTTCATGACTCTTGCACATTTTCCCACTGGATTATTTTTGTCTCTATTTGTTGTTCAGAAGGTCTTTATGTATTCTTTTTTAATTATTAGTTTTAATTGTGATAAAATAATCCTTTTTTAGGTGTAGGTATTATGATTACCTTCTCTAAGTTTATACATTGTCTTTTTACTTTCTTTAAATTTCTTTTAATGAGCAAAAAGTTTTTTTTGTCTTTTGTTTTTTTTTTGAGACAGAGTCTCACTCACAATCCGCCTGCCTCGGCCTCCCAGAGTGAAAAATTCTCTTAATGAACAAAAGTATTTTAATATACTCAAATGCCTCAGTGATTTCTCGTGTCTTAAAATCTTAAGGTCTTAAAGACACTCATCTATATGTTTTACTTAGAATTATTAACTTATTGTTTAACAAAAAGTCAGACTTAATACTTACTGTAAGACCTTTATCTGAAGTTGATTTTTGTTACAATGTAAGGGTGAGATTCAGTTCATCTTTTTCCATTATTTCCCAGATAACCATTTAGTCAACAGTTCCATCTTTTCACATGATCTGACATGCCACATTTGTTGTATATCAGAGATACATACATCTTTTAGACTTTTTTGATCATGACAGCTTTACAATACTGTCTTTCTATCCATGAACATGTACCTTTCTCCATTTACTTAGCTCTTTGACATCTTTTAGTAAAGCTTTATTATTTTCTCTATAGAGGTCTTGAATATATTATAAGATTGATTAATATTACAAGGTTCTTGATGTTCTCTGATGATAACTGTTGTCTTCTCTTAAATTGCATTTTTCTAGTTGTTTGCTGTTAGTGTATAGGAATGCAACTGACTTGTATATTAACCTTATATCTTAGGCACCTGAAATACTTTTTCTCTCATCTAAGTACTAACCAGGCCCATCCCTGCTTAGCTTCTGAGATTGGGTGAGTTCAGGGTGGTGTGGCCATAGACATCTTTCTGAAATCTATTTTTACTGAAATCTGTTATTATGGTGAGTTACTTTATGGATTTTCTAATATAAAATAATTCTTGTGTACCCAGATAAATTCAACATGATTGTAGAATGTTATCTTCTTCATACACTGTTGGATTAGATTTTCTGATATCTTTTTTTTTTTTTTTTTGAGACAAAATCTCACTGTGTTGCCCGAACTAGAGTGCCGTGGCGTCAGCCTAGCTCACAGCAACCTCAAACT
>NW_012151585.1:602666-604620 GCF_000956105.1 Propithecus coquereli | reverse complement strand
CTGCTTTGTGTCTCTGTGTTGTATTCTGGATATCTTCAGATCTCAAATCCACATCACTAATACTTTCTTTGGCTGTATAATCTGTTATAAAATTATTCACTGAATTATTTTTAGTGATTTTTTTTTTCATGGATATCTTTTAGTATTTTTTGAATATTTACTCTTTACTCATCTTTAAGCTGCCCTTTTGTTTCTAGAAATATGTTAAACATGCTTATTTTCTATTCTGTATCTGATAATTTCACTATATGGAGGAGTTTTGTGTCTGATAATGCTGTTATTTCCAGTTGTCTTTACTCACTGGAAGCTTGCGTCCTCGTGTGTTTAAAAGATTTTGTACTGTGAGCTGCTCATTTTTCTTGCAACTTCATATCTAGGATTCCATAAGGCCTGGAAAAAAGGGGAGATCCTTTAGAGAGGACTTGGTTGCTTCTCTCAGGTGACTGGGCACATTACCAGTTTGGGACCATGTTATATTCTGTTAAGGGTTTACTGGACCATTCAGAAAATTTGTATTTGGGCTGCAAAAGTAACTGAGAGTCCACTCCTAATTATAAATTCTTAGCCGATTTTCCTGCTCTTCTCAGGACCAACCTTTAACATAGTTTGCCTTGTGTTTTACTTCGGATTCACCATTACATTGAAGGTATAGCCTGTTGAGGGGCACACCTTTCTGAGAGAAATCTGTTAGATGCCCTACCTTGGGAGGGTCTTTTGAAGCAATGAAAACTTACAGTTAGGCTCACTGAGCTTAGTAAATGACTGTAAGGTTAAAGACTTCAGAGCTCTTCTCTCTTCAGGTTTCCATACCCTGTTAATATTTGGCCTGAGTATTCCTTACATTCTTTCCGGCTAATGGGGGCATTTAAGATTTAAAATTTTTTTTATCCAGCATGTCTAGTTTCGCACAAAGTAATATTTTCCAGGAACCTAGTCCACCATATTGCCAGAAAGAAAACTTGTCCTTGAACCAGCTAATATTATGCATGATTTACGATAAAAAGCTTCCCAACATGGAGCCATTCTTGTATTTCTACAGTAAACGTAATTTGGGTTTGGGTTTACCAACTTGGGATATCAGTCTTTTGTATGTGGTTGGATTCTACTTGCTATTGCTTTATGTGGATTTATGAGAATTCTTTTTTTACGTGAGATCAGACTATATATTTCTTATATTTTAGTACTGTCTCTATCAGGTTTTTTTGTTGAAGTTATGCATGTTGGTTAGCTTCATAAAAAAGAGTAAGTTAAATAGCATTGAGATCATCTCTGGCTCTGTTGTTCTCTGTGGTTACACTTTGAAATTTGTCTCTCTGGTGTCTTCTCCCTACTCCCCTCACATTGAGCCTCAGCCCTGGAGACGAGGGAACCTCAGGCCTCCTCTTTCTCCTTCCAGATTCTTTCAGACTTCTACCCCATAGTCTGTCAGGCACAGTCTTTGGGCTCTAGAGTTTGGGGGAAGCAGGATCATCCTGGGTCCCTGGGTTCAGCTCTTCCTTAGTCCTGTCTCTGAGGCTTCCCTCACAACTTGGTAGTGCAGCCATGCTCCCTGGCTACCCTTGTATTGACCCCTGAGCCTGTGCTTTAGCTGGTCTTCCTGGCCTTGAATTAATTCATTCAGCAACTATTTATTGAGCCCCTATTATGTGCTAGACACTGGGGATGCTACAATGTATGACTCATACAAGATTCCTACTCTCCTGAAGCTCACAGTCCAATGTGGGTAGGGAAGACAGACATTAAACAAGTAAGTACAATACATGGCATGCCACAAAATATTAATGCAGCGGAGAAAAAGGAAGCTGTTTGTCAGTGTCTTTCTAGCTTGTGTGGGCATCCACAGGTCAAGCCCCTCTCACCCCCCTGGAAAGTTCTTCTTTTTTAGAATTCTTAAAGCCATTTTTTTTGGGTATAATTAACTTGCCCATATAAATTTCATAATCAACTTGTCAAG
>NW_012151585.1:589261-591531 GCF_000956105.1 Propithecus coquereli | reverse complement strand
TCCTGGGCTCAAGCAATCCTCTGCCTCAGCCTCCCGAGTAGCTGGGACTACAGGCATGCGCCACCATGCCTGGCTAATTTTTTTTCTATATATTTTTAGTTGTCCAATTAATTTCTTTCTATTTTTAGTAGAGACGGGGTCTCACTCTTGCTCAGGCTGGTCTCGAACACCTGAGCTCAAACAATCCACCCGCCTCGGCCTCCCAGAGTGCTAGGATTACAGGTGTGAGCCACCGCGCCCAGCATTAAGTTTTAAACTACTGCTTCAGTTTCTTTAATTATTATAGGACTATTCATGCTTTTAATTTCTTCTAGAGTCAGTTGTTATAAGTTATATTAATATTTTTCTAAGAATTTGGTCTTCCCATCTGAGTTTTAACTATCTCTATACTTTACATATCATATTAAACCTTTATTATTATTTTTTTGAGACAGAGTCTTGCTCTTTTGCCCCTGGCTAGAATGCAGTGGCATGATCATAGCTCACAGCAACCTCACTCTTCTGGGCTCAAGTGATCCTCCTGCCTCAGCCTCTTGAGTAGCTGGGACTACAGGTGTGCACCACCATGCCTGGCTAATTTTTCTATTTTTAGTAGAGACAGGGTCTGACTGTTGCTTAGGCTGGTCTTGAACTCTTGAGCTCAAGCCATTCTCCCGCCTTGGCCTCCCAGAGTACTAGGATTACAGGCATGTGCCACCATGCCTGGCTCATTATTAATATTTATTTCTATTTTGCCAGCATTTTTCTATTTTTTCAGTTGCTTTTTTCCTCAAAGAATCAACTATTGGCTTTATCAAACTTCTTTATTTTGCCTTTTTGTTTATTGATTTCTGCTCAAGTATATTTTCTTCTTTCTTTGGGCTTGTATGTTAAACTTTCTCTAATTTCTTAGAATGGAGACTCAGAAAAGGAAAAGCCTCAACATTAAACTATTTAAGGCAATATATTTCCTTTGAGGCATTGCCTTTTGTTGTATCCAGCCAGTTTTGATCTTTCATATCATTCAGTTCTAGGTATTTTAAAATTTCCATTCTAATTTATTTTACCCCTGAGTTATTTAGCAACTTAAAAATGCCTATAATCCCAGCACTCTGGGAGGCTGAAGTGGGGAGGATCACTTGAGGCCAGTAGTTGAACACCAGCCTGGGCAACATAGTGAGACCTCCTCTCTCTCAAAAAAAAAAAAACCCCAAAAACCTAAGACTACACACGCACCTGTAGTCCCAGCTACTCAGGAGGCTGAGGCAGGAAGATCGCTTGAGCCCAGGAGTTTGAGGTTGCAGTGAGCTATGATCACACCACTGCAGAGACTGGGCAACAGAGCAAGACCCTATCTTTTTAAAAAACAAAAATCTAAATGTGTGGGAATTTTTTTTTTTTTATCATTTTGTTTGTAACTTCTAACTCAAATGTCTTTTCACAGATTGTGGTATGCTACCTCTGTAAATCTGAGGCTTTCTTTAGGGTTTGGTACATGATTGATTTTTACATTCATTCCATGTGTACTTGAGAAAAAATATGTTCTCTGTTGCACCCATAAGTCTTTGTATATCTTGTGTTGTTTTGATCTCCATATCCTTGCTGGGTTTTGTTTTTTCCCATTTGACCTATCGACAACTGAGGGATGTTTTGAAATCTCTCATTCTCCCCCCGGTGGTGATGGATTTATCGATTTCTCCCTTAAGTATCAGTGTGAGCTTTGTATATTTTTGAGGCTGTTTTATTGTGTGTATAATATTTGAAACTATTATATTTTCTTGATGAACTCAATTTTTTATTATATAGCAACTTTTCCTTCCTTAATGCTTTTGTCCTGAAGTCTATTTTACCTGATAATTATAGGTTTTTTTGGTTAGTATCATCTTGATATGTCTTTTTTACTTTCAGCCTTTGCACAGCTTTATGTGGTGGGTGTCTCTTAGAAGGGGCATGTATCTGGATTTTTAAAAATCCAGTAAGTCAGTATTTTGCCTTTTAACTAGGAAGCTTTATTATAATCATTGATATGCTTGGGCCTATTTCTACCATGTTAATTTACTGTTTTTGTTTGTCCTACTTTTTCTCTTTAATCTTACATTACTATTTTAGGAATTTTATAAGTATGTCTCTTCCTTCTATAAGCACTTAGCATTTCTTCACACCCTTGGTGTACCACTTTTCCCCAAATCCCATCCTGCTAACATTATCTAGACTTCTAATTGTACATTATTATGGGCATATTTTTTTCTTTTTCTTTGGTCCTAGTAATTATTAAAAAAAAACTTTTATCT
>NW_012151585.1:531757-588296 GCF_000956105.1 Propithecus coquereli | reverse complement strand
GCTTAGGCTGGTTTCGAACTCCTGAGCTCAAATGATCCGCCCGCCTCGGCCTCCCAGAGTGCTAGGATTACAGGCGTGAGCCACCGTGCCCGGCCCTACAGGCCCTTTAAATCCAAGGTCTTTCATCTTTTTACTTTTAATCTGGAAAATTTATCTTCACTATTTCTTTAACTGTTTCTCCCTCATCTTCATTTAAAAAAAGTTCTTTCTTTTCCTTCTGGGATTCCAGTTAAATGTATTATTTTAGTGGTTACCGTAGGAATCACAATATAGGTATTTCATATAATCGAAAGTTAATACGTGTCTTGACCCTCCTCCTGGGTAGCTCGAGGGCCTTTGAACAGTTTCCCTGTATTCCTCATCTGACTTATGTGGCTGTGCAGTTCTTTCTAAAATTTTAAACCCCACAGGACTTTACTCAGCATACACTTAGGTTCACATAGTTTTTGTTCTTCATTCGTTCATACATCTCGATTTTCCATCTGGGATCAGGTTCCTTCTGCCTAAGGTATGTCCTTTAGGGCAGGTCTGCTGGTGGCAAACTGAGTTTTTCTTTGCCAGAAAATGTCTTTACTTCAACTTCCTTCTTTAAAGATGATCTCCCTGGGTGTGTAATTCTAGCCGGCAAGGTGTCTTTCAGCATGTGGAAGATAACATCTGACTGTCTTCAGCTCCCATTACTGTTGATGAGGAGACAGCTGTCTGCTGTTCTTCAGAAAGTAATGTCTTTTAAAAATCTGGCTGCTTCATATTTCCTCTCTTAGTTTCAACAGTGTTTCACTGTATAGATTGAGGTGTACAAACTTCTTTGCTATTTTTCTCTTCAGATGTGATCTCTCTTTCCTTCTGGGCGTCTGACTGCAAGTGTGCCAGACCCTGCTCTCAAACTTGCTGTGCACAGGAAGGCCCCAGGGATCTGACCGAAAACGCAGATTCCACTGCAGGAGGTCTGGGGAGAGCCTGCTCCAGGGACATCACTCTGCATCACTAAGTGGTAGCCTTGTCTCTCTACTTCCTGTCTTTTCCAGTTTTTGTCCCTTTATGCTGCAGCTCAGTCATTTCTTCTGACCCATATTCAGGTGACAGATTTTATTACACTGTTCCGTGGAGTTCTCAATTTCAGTTATTTTATTTTTCCTTGTAGAATTTCTATTTTGTTCTCTTTGGAATCTGCTATGCCACTTTTTAATAGTTTCCTACAGTTATTTTCAAGTTTGATTTTCATTTCTTGTAGCCATGCAGGGAGGGACTCTGTCTTATCACCTTGTTTAAAGCCTCTGTGTAGAATTTGCTGCTGGGTGTCTAGCTTCCCTACTGGGATGTCGGCTGCATAATATTGTTCTCCGCTCACGTGTGGACCGAACCTCCCGTGCTTGTCACTTGTTCCCGTCTGGGTGGGGGTCCTCTGCCTGTCTACTGCTCACTGGCCTCCTTCCCTCCTCTCCCGCGGAGGGGCCTACTCACGGCAGCGGGTACTTCTTCCACAGCAGCTTGGCCGGCAGCGTCTGGTACACCGTCTTCTGCTTCCCGTCAGAGCTGGGGCTGCTTTGCACGATCTTGGCGCACTCCATCTGTTCATCCCATGAGCCGGACAGCACGTACTGGGCCTTGCCCTGGCCATCACTCACCACTCCTGTCACCTGTGGACATTGGCAGGACCAGCGTAGGCGCATGCACCACTCTGGGCCCCCTGAGGTTTTGGCGGGGGGGCGGGGAGCCCTGCTTACCTTCCGGGCTGCCTCTTTGGAGAAGTAGCTATAGGGCAGGAACTTTATCTGGCACCGGTCGTTGGTTTTATGGTTCACAATCTCGATGTCCCCTGACTAGCCAGAGAGGGTGGTGGTAAGCGGTCAGTCCCCAGGCCATATACCCCATCCCCAAGGGCATCCCTAACCTGGTCGATCCAGAGCTTGCCCACGATGATGTTGTGCACAGTGGAGGTGCTCTTCCTCCACACGTAGTGATTCCCGCTGGCCTCGAATTCTAAGTGGATGGCACCTGGAAGCCGGTATAGGTCAGAGGTCATGCCCCACTATGTGGGGCTCTGGCCAGCCTGCCCATAGCCCAGTGTCTTGAGACCCAGGAGTCTTCATGCAGGCTGGGGGTTGGGGCGGGTGGGCCAGGGCACCAGCCAGCAGGAGGCCTGTTCAGGGGAGGCCCCCTGACCTGCAGGGAGGTCCTCCCCTGGAAGCCCCAAGCCAGCTTTTGGGCTGGCACAATCCTCCCTCTTAAGCAGAATGTCTTTCCCAGGAAGACAGAGGGCCCTGCTCACCCAGTGGCATGATGGAGATGTATTTTCCCCGGAACTTGCTGGAGATGGTGATCTCCTGCCAGAGGCTCCAGCCGTGCTTGGAGCACACGTAGTGTGCAGCTGACGGGGGGTGGTGGCTCACCTGAGACCAGACCCAGGATGTGAGCATCTGCTGGACACAGGCCCAGGCACCACTTCCCCAGCCTGCCCTGTCCCCAGTACACGCAGCACTGTGGCCATGGAAAGGACATCCCCACAGTGCTCTCCTGCCTTCCTGGCAGTATCCACTCTCCATTGTCTGTTCTTCCTCATCCCACGACTCTGTGGCTGCAGGGCCCCAGGCGCCCCTCTCTCCAGCCTACTTACTCCCTAGGGCACCAGCCCCGCCCTGGCCTCCTGCTGCCCCCACCACACCTTGTATAGTCCCCTGTCTAAGCAAGAGGCACCCCCACTCGATCCCTGTGCCTCAGAAGTGCAAGCTCAGACTGCCAACCCTACCGGGCGACAGGTGAGCTGTCCCTGAGCCCAGCTGTTGCCTCCACAAGTCCCCTAGGGCCACCCCCATGGGCAGTCAAACTCAGGGATGTGGCCACACAGGCTGGCTGTGGAGCTCTGCCTCTTCCATGCTTTCACTTCAGGCCCAACCTCCTCCGACTGCTCTGGAGTCCCCTGGTACCCGTTCTCATGCCCTTCTTCTAATCCTGAGCAAAGGCTGTCCGCAGCCCTCCAAAGCTCATCCAGCATCTGCCCCTTCAACCACGCCCACCCCCCATACCACACCAGAGGGATCCGCACCCAGGTCAGGGCCAGGCCTCCCACGCAGAGCGAAGTCAGAGCCCTCTGCTGCTTCCGCTCCACCCGCGTCTCCTTTCCTCCCCCCACTCTCTGCATCAGCAAAACTGCTCCCTGACCACCCCCTTTCTAAAAGAGGCAGAAGCATCCAGGGTACATACCACCCCCCAGGCCCATGGGAACAGGAGCCATGTCTGTTCACTTCCTGGCTGCACCTTCAGTGCCTGAATAGCACATGTCACGAGGGCACTTAACATGTGCTGAATGGAGAGAGGTATTTCCTTCATGGTTCAGGCCAAGGACCCTGGCCAAGACCTGGGGGTCACCCTGACTGACCCCCGTTGGCCACCTGAAGTGTCAGCAAATCTGCTGGCTCTGGCCTTCCCCATCCTCAGGTCTGGCTACCGCACCTGCACCCCTGCATGGGTCGATGCAGCCAGAACCTTTAAACTAGCCGGCACGGCTCTGTGATCTGTTGGCCTCCTATGCTCATCCCATGAGCCAGAGCCACACTGGCACCAACAGATTGGCGCCTCTTTTCCAACAATGGGCTGAGGCTTCTGGCCTGCCCGGCCTGGGTCTTGGCCTATCTCCTCGGGGAAGGGGTGGAGGGGACAGAGGCTGCTGTCACTGGCAGGGGCAGAGTCCATCCTGATGCGAACGACTCCTCCTGCCTGCTGCCCTCCAGCTCAGTGGTGACCCCACGCTTCAGTCTGCCCGGACTCCCAAGCAGGGCCTGCAAATGTCACTCCACCTCTCTCCATGGCTCCCTGGCCAGGAGCTGTGTCCTCCCCTTTCCCACACACCAGACCCGAGCCTGTCCTCACCAGGCTCTCCTCTCATGTCCCTACCAGGAGAGGCACCACTGGAACTCATAGTGATGGTCCCTTGGGCACAGGCAGTCGGGGTCAGAGGCCACATTCCCATTTATCTTGCTCTGACCCTGGGCTTGGTAGGAGCAGCTTGGCCAGATGTGAGCGGGCACTGCCCAGTACCAGGCTGGCCGCTTACCTGCTCACAGAGGGAGCGCAGGCCCATGTCATCAAGGCGGTCCAGCTCGAAGGTCTCCCCCAGCATGGGGTTGAAGGGCTTGGCGATGCGGTACACGGTGGTGGAGTAGGAGGACACAGAGAAGGCGGCCACCAGGCACATCTGCTCCACGGAGCTGGTGCAGTGCACCGCCTTGTCCAGCAGTTGGTGGTACTCCAGGTCCTCGGTCAGCCGCTGGAGCATGGACAGGGGCTCATTGAAGTTCACCTGCGGGGGTGGGGTGGGTGGTCAGTCCAGGCACCAGCCCCTGGCTTTCCTCGGATGTTCAGGGACATCCCTGCTTAGACAACACCTTCACAGTGAGGTTCCTTGGACAACCCTGACCAACACTGCAGCTCCTCGCCCAGTTACCTCCCTGGCCTCTCCGTGCCTCAGTTTCCTCCTCAGCCTTCCACCTTCTGGCATGCTGCCTCGTATACACTTGTATGTTCACTGTCACTCTCCCCTGAAAGAGGGACACCCCACAAAGGCCAGGGTTTCTGACTCGTCCACAGTTGTCTCATCAGTGCCGAATCACAGCAATGAGAATAGACGAGTGAATGGTCAAATGAGTCCATGAGTGGAGGAAGCGTGTCTTCCTCACAGTTTCAGCTGCGATGCCGGTTCTCCATGGAGGGGCCAGCAGAGGACGGTGAGCCTCTCAGGGCCCCCGTCTCGGTCTCAGGCAGGGCAGGTTCACATTCCCTGTGATGCCATCGGCTGAGAATCTTCCCTGCATCATCTCCTTCCAGAGGCCGTGAAGGGTCCTGTGATCCTCCCCAGTGCAGATGTGGACACAGAGGCCAGAGATGTGAAGGAACTTGTTCTGGGTCACACAGTGAAACCATCTGGCCTGGAGCCCCCAAACCCTTCCTCAGTGGAGATGCCACCACAGTCTGGCGGCATAAGGGTCCCAGCTTTGCCTTGGCCTGCTTTGTGACCCCGCTGAGCCTCTGCTTCCTGGAGAAGGTACCAGCATGGAGTGTCTGTCTCCTCCTCACATAGCCCGATCCTGCCACTCCCCATCTACAGAATTGGGGTGGCCAGGACACTGGGGCCTGTCAGGTCCAGAGGTGCTCCGCGTTCCCCACGTCTCTGATCGAGCCCCTGCCCTGCTCCTTCCCTCACAGCCTGAAGACCCTGCTCTCTAGGGTTCTGGGCAACGCTGACAAACAATTCGATAATTAGTTATGTGCTCCTCATGTGCCATTCAGAAAATGACACCCTGGGGCTGCGTGTACTTCACACAGGCTGTTGATTCTCGTCCATGTACAGGAAAACAGCCCCAGAGCACCCACCAAGGCTGCCCCCACCCTGAGCCGCCTACCGGCATGGGGATCCTGGAGAGCTCCCGGCCGATGCAGTTCTTCATGATGCTCCAGAGGTTAAGGCTGTAGTTAGGCTTATTGGGGATGCGGACTCTTCTCTTGACCTTGGATGAACCCTTGGGCACAAGTGAGGCAGCATCTAGCACCTGCCAGAGAAGCAGGGCATGCCCATCAGCAGAGACCAGAGCTCCTCCTCGGCCTCCACATCCCTGCCCTGCCCTCTGACCCTCTGAGGACTAGCACCAGGCCGGCCTCCAGCATGCTGCAGCCAGGAGGGCAGGCGGCTCTGCCTGGACTGTTGAATCGGAGGCATATCAGGGACCTGAAGGTAGCCAGAGTGCTGGGCCTGCCTGGTGGCCCCCAGCTCTTGGTGCTGGCCTGTCTCTCTCAGCCACCTGGAGCTTGGCCCCAGGCCAGAGCCGCCTCTTGGCTCTTGGGGTACACCCACCTCACTTGTGTTGTCTGATGAGGTCCATTCCACAGAGCCTGCCCCGGTTCCACCTTCAGCTTTTCTACAGGAAGCAAAAAGGGGGAAGCAAGTTAGTGACAAATCCCAAGGCTTTGGGACCTGGCCCCATCTTCTATCCAGACGCCTCAGTGAGGGCTGAGGGCACCCACCCAAGGCTGCTTCTAATGTGGGAATCTCCAATTTGGAACACTCAAGGTGGGGGCTGAGGGGCCCAGGTGAGCAATTTGGAGGGGTCCTCACCTGTTGATGCCCCTGGCAGCAGCTGTTCAGCAAAGCCCTTGTCTGGGGTCCCTGCACCCTGCCTGTAGGCTGGCTGACCCAGGCCCAAGATGAAGCTGGGGTTGGGCGCCACCTCTGGGACAGCCTCATAGAGCTCCATCGGCTCCTTTCTGTCACAGACCCATGTGTCCTCATTGCTTGTCTGACTCCCACACTAGACTGGGGCTCCTGGAGAGCAAGAAGGGTGTCTGATGCCTCCCATGCCCATGGATACTTGATTGAGCTGGGGATGGTCGGCCATGGCAGCAGGGGGCGCTGTTCCTGAGGGGCCAAGGCTCTGTGGGAGCCCCATGGAAGGGTGACCCAGGCCCACTGGGCTGTAACAGGCACTCAGCACCTCAGGGCATGGGAAGGAATCACCCAGTCCTTACAGGAACCAGACCCTGGGGGCTCCAGGCCTGTGAGGGGTGACGGGGCCGGGGCAGCCCAAGCAGGACCTTCCTGGCTGCAGACCCAAGGGGTTGACGCTGCTCTGATGATGCGGAGGAAGTTAGTTCAGAGCAGCCGAGCCGTGCTAACTTTGAGGACAGTGTAAGCAATTTTAAAATGTTCCTGGGAAATAGAAAACGACTATGAGCTGCCGATGGGACTGGAAACTCCCTGAGGAGTAGGAAGGAGTCATACAGCCCTTTCCCTGGAAGATGCTGGGACAAGGAGGTGATAGAGCACACGGGTCCACGGAAGACAAGCACCAGGTGAGAAAGGAGTGGCCTGCTGTGCCCAGCCTGCTTGTCTGTCTCACGCTCTCCCTGCACACGCGGTGCATGGGCGTCTGCTTTGGATCCCGACAGCGTCGTTTTTATTGCTAGTAAATGTCCTGGTCACAGTGTGTGTTCTACGGGTCACACACTGTATAGTGACATTTTGGTCAATGATGGATGGCATATATGATGGTGGTCCCTTAAGATTACCATACTGTATTTTTAGTGTACCTTTTCTATGTTTAGGTACGTTTAGATACGTAAATATTTGCCACTGTGTGACAGTTGCCGGCAGTGTTCAGCACAGTCACATGCTGCGCGGGATTGGAGCCCAGGAGCCGTGGGCTCTACACGTGGCCTAGCGTGTAGAAGGCTGTCCCAGCTAGGTCCGTGGAAGTACACACTGGGATGTTCACACGACGATGAAATCGCCTAATGACGCATTTCTCAGAACGTAGCCCCATTGTTAACTGACAAGTGACTGTATTTAGAAACATCCTGAAAGAGCAGGCTTTTATGAAGAATGAAACAAAGGCTTGGAAATAGAAGATGAGAAACTTCCTTCATCTCTGGGCTGTTCTCCTGACATGGTGGAGGGAGCCCTTGGGACCCCATGCAGCTCTGAAGCAAGAATGAGGGAGCCAGGGTCTTTGGACCCCAGCGGTGGGAGCCAGCCTCTACCCCACCTCCACGCTGGAACTGGATCCAGTCAATGCCTTGTTCTCCATTTTAAATTAAAAACCTCCTATAAACTTTATGTATGCACCTCAAAGCCTTTTGATTTGAGGAAGAAAAGAATCTAAACAAAAGTCCTATCTGGAACAAGATTTAAAAAAGGAATCCCCCAAGTACATAGAGCTGGTGAAAAGAAGGGCAGATGGAATCTAAGAACAAGGTGGGAGAGGCTGCCCTGTGAGAGGCTCCTCCCAGGCCGCAGCCATCCCTGCTGGGTGAGAGCCACACCTGTCTTCCTTGGCCTCAGTGATCACGGTGATGAAGGATGTGGCGTCTTCCATGGCATCGAAGTACTCGGTGTCTTCATCTTCCTCACTGTCCTCTCCTTTGTGAGTCGAGAGGCTTCCTAGAGACACACGCGGAGCCGCTGCTTTAGTTTGCAACTTCAAAAAAGGCCCGTCCTGCCTGCCTGGGGAAGTCCAGAGCCAAGGGCTTCCCCCTCTCCGCCCCTGCCCCATCCCGGCCCCCTATTCCCCTTCCGCCCTACACTGCAGCTGCCTTGCTCCCTTTCAATGTAGTCACTGCTCGAGGCCTCCTTCTGGAAGCTTCCCCTGACTCTCAAGACATGGGACAGTCTGTGGCCCAGCTTCCCTTTCTGATGGACCCCCTGCCCAAGGTCAGGTGGGTAGCCACCTGGCATCCCTGCCACAAAGGGGACAGCTGGGCTCATTTCATGTTTCTTTTGAGAATCTGAACCTAGTGCAGGGATACTATTGCCAGTCAGCGATGGGCGGGGGACGTATGAAGCCAACTGAGAGGCAGGCCAGAGCTGGCCAGGACGAGCGCACGTGTGGACACACTAAGGGGTGTGTAGGGGGCACAACAGAAATCGTGTAAGTGCAGCCAGTGGCAGAGAGAGAAGCTGAAGGTTGAGCAACGGACCCAACCCGGCCAGCCAGCCCTTGCCCACTCACCCTCGCTGAAGCTCTTGGTGGGGTTGTTGGACTGGCCAGGGGCGCTGCGGAAGGCCCGCTCGAGGCTGTTGTGCTGCTTGGCTAACTGCTCGATGGTTTCCTCCAGGTGGGCACGCTGCTCCTGCTCATACTGCAGTGCCCGCTGCCATTTCCGGCTGTGTGTCTCTGCTAGTTCCAGGAAGTCCCTGCAGGCCTGGGGTGGGGGAGTGGCTGTGTGAGCCCCAGGCCTCCAGCGGGGACCTGTGTGCTCCTACCTGCCACACCCCCACCTGCCCAGCTGCAGGGACAGGGAAGAAGGCCCTGGGAGTGCTGTCTAGCCTGCTTCTCCGCTGGGGTGGTCAGAAAGAGGTTTGCTGCCCCTTTGGCCTCTGTGGGGACATGGGAACCCTGGCACCCACCCTGGTCAGCTTTCCACAGGTTGCCGTTTGGAGAGCACCACACTGGGCGTCACTGGTCTGCACACTGCCTCCCCGGCACAGCCCCCTGGAGCTGGAGGATGCTGAGTCTTTTGCTCATCATGGCTGGGGCCCGAGCTCTCTGCTGCCACATCCTCACTGCATGCTGGGCCTCGGGTTTGTCACTGACCTCTGACTACACTGGAACCCAAGGCAGCCCTGGCAGCTCAGTCCACTCCCTGGCTTTGGCACAGAAGGAAGGAAAGCCACACTCTGCTGTACTACCCAGCTCAGAGAGGTAACAGGTCTTATCTGGCAGAACTGGGACTGGAACTTTCCACCAAGTTACGTCACAGTCTGTATCATATAACTGTTTTTAAGTTTCCCCCTTCAAGCTTGTGGCCTAGTATGACATCCAAATTCTTTTCAGCTTCCCAGGTGCATAGGTGGTTCCATCACATTCTCATAAAGCAGGGGTCAGTCATTCTGTCATTACAGTGGAGAAGGCAGCCCAGGCCTCAGCTGTCCCTGGAGGGCAGTGAGGTCCAATGCGGGGACCTCTGGATTTGCCCTTTCTGGACACATTCTTTAACCCAGTAGGAGGGGACCCGTTTCCTTGGCCCATGCCTGCATCGGTGGTCTGGCTGCAGCTCCCCCGCACTCCTCCCCAGCCCTTATTGGACCAGCCACCCTGGAGTGCCCGCTGGGCTCCACACACATCACACGCTGTCTGACCCAGAGGGTCAGAGACATGCCATCCTGCAGGGAGGCAGGCCCACAGGCCCTCCTCTGCGACACAGGGATAAGGCAGCGCTGTCTCCAAGGGCTGCTGGGAGGAAGTGGGGAGGTGATGTGGAGCACTGGGCCAGGGAGCACTGCGCAGACACAGCCTCGGGGGCTACCACCCACATCTGCACAGGCACCTGGCACTCAGGCCTCCCACCACCAGCAGCTCCAGGTGCCCCTCAGACCTCTTGTGCCATTTCCCCAGGAAACCACCTGGCCCCGCCTCAGTGGGGCCCACCCAGGCACCTGCCAGCTTGGTTAGTTTCTCCAGCGATTGCGCCCGTTTCTCTCCACCATAACCTGCTTCCCGTGGAATCCCCAACAGTCAGCAAGTGCTTCACATCATCTGCTGGGTGGCGCCTACCAGGGAGCTGGGGCTGGTGGCAGTGGGAGTGAGCAAGGGGGTGCGTGCTGGGCCTCCTGAGGACTAGCCCCTCCAGGGACGAGCAGGCTCCCCCCGGCTCTGCATCGGGGTGCCCTGCCTGGGCTTGGCTGGCTCATTCACCCCACAGGGAGAGCCTGAGCCCCGGTAGCTGGTCTGGCTGGAGGGAAAGGACCCCAGCCTGTCAGCTGGCCCAGCGACATATTCCTCTAACGAGCTCTTCTCTGGGCACTTTCCCTCCACCCACTGCCCCCCACCCAGCTCCCTTGCAGGGTGGGCAGGGCATGGGTGCCCCTTCTCATTCCGACAATGTGGAAATGGGCCCTGGAGATGCAGCATGACCTACCCAAGGAAACCAGCAAAGTGTAGTGGAAAAGGGCACATCACCAGAGTCAGAAAACCTGGGTTTGGGCACAGGCCACCCGGCCCCCTGAGCCCGCGTCCTCACCATGAGACAGACAATAATGTCAGACAGATCGCACACTCACAAGCTTCCCTGTCTCAGCTCACCCAGCAAAATCCTTGAGGTAGGACAAGTGAGATCATCCCCATTTGACAGATGGGGAAACTGAGGCTCAGTGCCTGGTAGCTCCCCCTCAAAGGCAGCAGGCTCCAAGGAGGCACATTCACTCCAACCTCAGGTTCAAGGTCCTCCCCGCCCTCCCTGGAAAGGTCTGGGTACAGGTCTCTGCCTGGCCACACCTAATTAAGGATTTATACTCACAGGTGTCCTGGCATAGGTTGGGGTGGGAAGGAGAGCTCATCTCGGGGAAGGAAAGAAATCACCTCATCTTACGCACTCAACAGAGTCCTGAATGTGGGAGAGCCTGTGTCCAGGCTGGTTAAAGATCTGGGGCTACTTTGAGTTTGCAAAGTATGAGTCTGTAAGGCTCCCCCTTGGGTGTGGAGCTGCAGTCACTGGCCACCATGCAATTTAGTGGGCCTGGGAGTGCCCTGGCTCCGGGCCCAACTCTACCACTCCCAGGCTTGTGACCTGCAGCCAAGGCCTTCACTGCCCTGGGTCCTATAGTGGCCTCCCTTCCTCCCCCTGGAGCCCCATCCCTCCTTCACTGCTGTAGACCTCAGGGTGGGGACCCTGAAAACAGACATATTGATACCCCATCCCAGCAGCCAGACCAGAAGGCACCTCTTTACTGGTTCTACGCCAGTAGGTATAAGGGGTGGTGGCAGGTGGGGGGGGGCGCCCTCCGGGTGCCTCGGAAACATTCCAGATCCTGTAGGAGCCCCATGAAATGGGACGACAGAGACCCTCACTCCATTCCAAGACAGTGAAACTGAGTTTCCGATGGCATGCAGCAAGGAGGTGGCAGAGCCAGATCTGGAACCCAGAGCTCACTCCACCACCTGCCCCCTGCCCGCTGTGCCCATGAGACCCATGTGACCCTTGCTTGCCATGGCCCTAAGCGTGGCCTCAATGCTGTTAGTCTTGATTCCTGCCATCTGTTTACTGTGCTGCTGTTGCTGGCACAGGTCAGCTGTGCTGCTGGCCCAGGCGGAGGGCCAGGCCCTGCCGAGCTGGCCTCGTGGCAGGTGCAGGGTGCAGGTGAGGAAGACAGCTCGTGTCAGTGGAGGAGAATGCCCTCGTCTGCCTGGGCCATGCTTCCGGGAAGTCCCTTGCCAGTTCCCGCTGTTGCCCCTGCAACCTCCTGAGACTCAGAGCAAGGGAGAAGGGGCTGCCCAGGTCAACAAGGGGTGACTCTGATGGGATCCTGGGTCTGTCTGGCCCCAGGGCCACGTTCCTTCCATATAACCAGGCCATCTCCACACAAGGCGTGGTTCCCTCATTTGTCCACCTTGGAGTGAAGGCGCAAAGGGCAGGGCTGTGCCGTGCATGGCAAGAGGTAACAGGTGCTGCGTGGTTTTCCTGGTTCTGCTAGTCTGTGGGCCCTGCCCGGCAGCTACATGAGGCCTCGCGCCTCTGCCCCGCACTGCCCCTTCCCTACCCCATGGCGACTGCTCCGTCACTTCCCGCCAGCCCTCTGCAGCCCCGAGATCATGTCAGTGAGGTTTAACATAGACGGGTGCTTTGCTTTTATATACCTCGTCTCATTTAAAGTAAGACTCATGAGAGAGCCACACAACAGCAGTGTAACATAGCAGCCATAGGTCATGGTAATAATTCCCACAAACTCACATCTGAGGACATCTGCCCTTCCCAGCAGCAAAAAGGAAGAGGGAAAGATGAACATAGCGTGAGGATGAATTACGATCCCTACCTCCTATCCTCACTGTCCACGGGCTCTAGATACTTTAGAAATGACCACTTTCTCCACCAAGGGACAGTGGGGTGTTGGCCGTTTCCCCCAGGCCCAGGCAGCTGACAGCCTCTGCTGGGCTGGCTCCCAGCCCTCTCCAGCCTCTCTGGGTCACCTTGTCCCCAGGCCCTTGGCTGTGGCCCACCAGGTATCTGTCTTCCTGCCCTTCCCTGGCTCAACCCAAACAAACCTGCTTATTCTGAAGCTGCCCCTCTGTCACACCGCACACCCGCGGTGGGCCAGGGCTGTCTGGGACATTCTCACAGGCACCGAAGTGCCTTTTCTAGAGTAAGCGTGACTGAGGAGGTGGCTCAGAGAGGCCAAGGGACTTGCCCAAGGCCACAAGGAGGCTTGCGTAGGGGCAGGGTCCGAGTCCCTGTGCCTGCAAGTCTCCCAGGGCATGGGACTAGTGTGGTCACAGCTAAATCTTTCTTGCTGTCTGGGAGCAAGGGCAGGAATGTCGTGGGATCCTGTGGCCTTCCTGGCATGGAGCTGGGTTCCCAGGAGATGCTAACAGGGACGCCTAGGAATAACCCTGTCTAAGCAGCAGTGCCAGCCCTCACCTCGGGGGAAGGGCTCCTCCGGCACTCTTGACCCCAGCTGAGTCCACACGCCCAGGGCTGCTGGCCAGTGACCTGGCCAGGTGTGACTTCCAAACACCTCACAACACCATAGGGCTGCCTGGCACAGTGCAGCAGCAAGACAGGGAGGCAAATCCCCTGGGACAGCGGGGGCTCATTTGGGTCACAGGTGACTAGGCTGGGCACATGCAGATTGCACAGTGTCACAGTCACCTAAAGGCGGGGGCAGGTGGGGGCCGCTGTACCCTAATGTTGAGGGGCTCATGTGGTTGGACCCAGGTCCTTCGCCACAGCGACCGTTCGGGGTCACCCGCAGTAGACGAGCTGCCTGGCCACTCCCTCCACCCCTGATGCACCCACCTGGCGTCCACGCCCAACTCCCAGGGTCTCCTCTGCCACCACCGGCCTTCTCCAGGCCCCATCCCGGCCGTGCTGTGGAGAGAGGCAGGTGCCCGGCCTGGCCCTGCCGCCCTGGAATGCTGAGCTGGGCTGTGTGCTCTGCGCTCATTAAGCTGGATTAGGCCTGGGGCCTGGCAGGGGGGCCGGCGGAGGGGAGAAGCGGGGAGGCTTCCGGGTCCCAGGGAGGGCCCTGCTGACCCAGCCCAGGCCCAAACATGGTCACATTTCCCTTGAGGCTCTATGACAACTACACCTGGGGCCAGGGAGCTTGTGCCCAGCCCTGTGCAGGTGGGGAGACTTGGTTGACCCCAATCAACCACCCACACCACACTCGCGTCCTGAATTGTTCGAGGGGAGGGAAACGAGTCCAGCTGGGAGCCGGAGCCAGTGCCTGGGCCCTGCACAGGGGCTGCCTTGCTGCTCACCCTAGGGCAGGCCCGTAACCTCCTGGGCCTCCCTGTCCTCCTGATTCTGTGACCTGTCAGGTCGATTGTCCTCAAAATGCCTGGCAGTCTCCCAGCCCTGCCCCTTCCGCACCCCCCCAGGGCTGTGCCAAGGGTGCTGGTGGAAGGGCCACAGGAAGCGCAGGTGCTCCCAAGACACAGAGGACCTGGCTTGGGGTGTAGGGTGCCCCCAGCTCCATGGGGAGGGCAGGGAGCCTGTTGAGATACCCCTAAAGGGTGGGTCCTCGTGCTGGGACTGGCCCTGCCTGCCCACTGGGGATGTTCCTATCTGAGAAGTCCAGCCTGCTGAAGGAGGCTGGGAGGGCTGCTACCCAGGGGAAACCAAGTCGGGCCATGCCATGTGAGCTCCAAGGGGAGCTGCTCGTCATCTTGACAGGTGCCCCATGAGGCAGACACAGAGTGTCTCTGACCTGGAAACCTTTGCCCATCTGTACCGCAGGGGAAGGACAAACTCTAATCGCTTTTGCTGTTCCTAATCCTAATCCTAGCGACGATCGCACTGCTCCCCAAACACAGGCAGGGGACTAGGGCATGAGGTCACCCAGCCTGGGTCCTCAGTCTGTCCTGTGTGTGGCCCAGGGCTGCCTCTCGAGTTCACGGGAGTCTGTGGAGCCAGGACTCTGCCCAGGCCTGGCCTTCAGTGGCTGCTAGCAAACCACCAGCTTCCTCCAGAGTCACTTCCCTCCTAGATAGGGACGTGAGAACTGCTGGACGTGGGGGTGGTGGCTGTCGGACTCCTGGAGGAGGTGGGGACAGGGACCAAATGTCCGGAGGCTCCAGGCTGGGCGACTGGCCCTGTCTTTGGCCATTGGCACATGCAGCAGGTCCCAGTAACCCTGGGCCCAGGGAGGACGGGAGAAAGGGCTGTGCTCCCACCTGCAGCCGGGCCGGGACCTGCCAGGCATGTGACATGCCTGCCTGCAGTGGCGCTCGGGCTTCTGGGCTCCTGGGTGGACAGGTGGAGGCCTCTGCCTCTCCCTGGGCTGCTGGGCTGAGGCTGCCCCCCCTCCACACTGGTCGTTGCGTGGCCCTCAGTACCCCCACTTCTCACTGGCCTGGAAGTAGTGACTGCGGTGGAAGTCACGGAGGGTTGTGGTATCCCTGAGCCCCTCTGTGTGGCCAGGGGATACACTGGGAGTCAGCGGGATCTCGCCTCCCTCCCGCCGAGGAGCATGGGCTGGCCTCACTTTACCCGGATGAAGCCCAAGTTCAGCAGACGCCCCACAAAGGCAGGAGGCAGGGCTGACGTTCAGGCCAGCTCTGTCTGACCCAGGAGCTGCCACACTGCACGAAGCTCGGCCACCTTAAGTGTCCAAAACCAAGAGTAGGGACCTCTGCAGCCACAGTGCTGGGGGCCCCTCTGGCCCGGCCAAGCTGCCACGCTGTGTATCCGTCACCCTCCCAGCGCACTCGAGCTGAGCTCCTGGTGCGGCTCCTCACCGCAGCACTGGGCACGACTGACCGTCACACGGCTCCTGCCCTCCCTAAACACCAATGGGGCACGGTCACGGCTTCTCCTCCCAGTGACTCACTCTGGGCACTGGCGAGGCAGCTTTCCACTTCAATTACAACTTTAAAATAGCCCTTTCCCCATTCAACACAGTTTACCCCTTGTGCACAGGAACCGACGCCATCTGGCTACCAGTTTGCTGACTGATTTTAGACAATTCTGGAATCTATTTTTACCCATCTCCCCAGGCCTCAAATGAGCAAGCTGGCAGGAGCACAGCAGTGGTCAGCTGGACAGGAACCAGCCCCACGGGCCCTGGGAGGGCGACTGAGGGCAGCTCCGGACCCTCACCACCGCCTGGGTCGGCCAAGGACCCCCCGATGACCTGCTGGGCCGTGAGCCTGACAGGCCGGAGACGCTTCAGAGCACTGCCAGTGGTGAGCGGCTCCTTCTCACACGTCCTTATTTCTACGATGCCTCGAGTGCCCCCAGTTGCTGGCTGGGCCTCTGGGTACCTGTCCTTGCCTGCCCATTTCCCACTGTGGCTATCCGGGCCCTGTCCACCTGGAGTGTCCCCTGAGCCCACTCCATCGAGCCCTGGCTGTGCTGGGCGCTCCTGCTACACAGGCTTTCCTGCGTCCTTGCCGTCAGGATGTCACAGGCACCCACCCTGCCCAGCCAGCTCTAGAGCAGGCACCAAAGTGTGTCTCGTGTGGGACGCTACCTTCCTCGGTAAACCCAGGGACCAGGGTGCAGGGTCTGTCGCATCTGCCCGCGGAGGTGGGCCTGGTGAGCAGCACCCTGCTGGCCAGCCCCGTTCTCCCTGCCTTCTGTCCCCCCGGGCACCTCTCTGGGCTTTGGGCTTTCGTGGGGCTCGGCCCCAGCTGGCTCTGCTCACTCACTGGCCGCACAAAACCGTTCCTGGGAAGGACCCTCCTGCATCCTGTCAGAACCCTGTGAGGGCCAGGGCGGGGGGCTCCTGGTGGCCCAGGCCCACACCCTCAGGTCCTTTCTCATGGACCGATGGCCGTTTCTCACCCACAGCAGCTCTGCCGGCCCCTTCTGCACCTCAGAGCAGCACCGGCCACTCCCGCCAGGGCCAGCTCCTCCCTGTCCAAGGGCCTCCCGCAGGGTCTCCAAGCACCTGCCTTGCCTCGCCGGCACCATTCTCCAAGCAGCGAGGGCTCTTGCTAAAATGCAAGTCAGATCGTGCCACTCGGCCTCACAAGGCCCTCCTTGTCTCACTCCAAGTGGAAGGCAGAACGCTCTCAGCACAAGGTCCCCTGTGACTGGCCTCCTGTCCCCTCTGACCTCCCCTCCCACGGCTCCCAGCACTCACTCCACCTGCGGCCACCCCAGCCCCTTGCGCCCCTGCTCCCCGGATAGCCCTCCCCCGCAGCCAGTTGCCCCTGTGACCTCTCACCCCATCCCACCTCCCAAGGCCTTTCATCTGAAGGTCTGTTTGCCTCTGACGTCCCACATCACCCTCAAGATTACAGCTCCCCCATGAGGATGCAGGGCCCACGAGGGTGGGGCTGTGCTCGCTGTGTCCCCAGCACCTAGAACTGGGCGTGGCTGGATGACAGAGGCATCCTGCACACCTTGGCATCTGCCAGCAGCTGCACAGTCCCTGCCCGCAGATGTGCTCACTGGGTGCCAGCAGAGGGCTACAGGGGTCATGTGGTTGGAGGGGCCAAGTCCTGGGCCCCCGAGTCACCGGCTATGAAGAGCCCCTCCCAGCTCAGGTGTGCGGTCGAGTCTACCTTGCTCGGGCCCCACCTGCAGGGGTGGGAGGAGCAGGGGCAGGGCCAAGCCCACAGAGCCCGGCTGCCAGCCCACCGGAGGGGCCTTAGGGCTGCAGAAGACCACTGCTGGGACCCGCCGCCCAACCCCCAGCGCCTCCTAATGGGGACTGTGAATGCCCTTTCCTTTGGCCAGTGGCATAGGGACGTCCCCAGGGCTCAGTGGGCAAGAAAATGAGTCTACATTTAAAGTCACAGAGGACAGCACGTCCCCAGCCAGACCCTGCTGCCCTGGCTGCACATGGAACCTGCTTCACAGCCAGGATGAGTTCACCCCCAGGACTGTGGCAATACCACAGGGCTCTTCTGCCCAGGGCAGGAGCCATGAGGCCAGAACACCGGGCTCAAGACCAAGCTGTGGAGCAGCCGAGGCCACCCAGGAGAGCCCAGGTGACAGATGACACAGCCCCAGCCTTTCCACACAGACCCCACGGCCAGGGGTGGGGGCAGCCCAGGGACAGATGGCTGCCATTCCAAGTGCAATAGCTGGGCCTGCAACCCTTGGCAAAATGACCACTCTAGGGCTCAGGGTGGTACCTGATTAATGCAGATGGTGACAACAGGCTGTAATGACACCAACCTCACATGGCTGTTGTAAGGACCAAACTAACTACTGGGAAGGAGGCTTGGGAGGACTGATCTTGTCACACCGCCAGCAGCCAATACCTGTCCTAACCAGGGACGCTGCTTCCCATTCAACTCAAGCTCACAGGGTACGAGAAAGCTGGAGGGCTTTCTCTCCACTTCGCCGATACAAGTACCCAGAGCACGAGCTTGGGATGTGTATTGATTCAGCCACTCTCCACCTTAAACCAAGTGATGAATCCAGGGCCACCACCCGAGGCACACCTTGGCACCTGGGGGGGGTGACGCTGACGTTAAGGAGAACGTGGCCACGCCCAGGCCTGGCCGAGCTCCTGTGCGCAGGAGGCTGCGGTTCAAGGCTCATTCTAAAAACCAGAGTCATTTAATAGCGCTGTGCGGTTTCTCCTGAATGGTGGGCTGACTCACGGTTGCCCCGAACACTAATTCAAGCAGGGATCTGCGGGGCTGGCCTTCTTCAGAGCTGAAAAATTATCCACTAGGGAATTTTGCCAGACACTAAGTGATTCACTCATTTGCTCCTGTGTTTTTTCACCCCTCTCTCTCTATCTCTCGCTGAGGCTCCCCTGAGCTGGGCTCTGTGCCAGGCACAGGCTACAGGGCGGCTGCGGTTGTGAGGGGCTGTGTCCTGCCCCTGCAGGGAGGATGGCGCAGGATGCTGGGGAGCTGCGGACGGGGGTTGGTCAGTGGTGCCAGGGTGGGGATGGGAGAGGGCCCGGGAGGTGCTCCTGGCCTCCTGCCCCTGGTCAAGGGAAGGGACAGACAGGTTTATGTCTCCACCTGATGCAAGTAGGCTGTATGGAGCCAGGGAGACCAGGACTCATATCCTTAGCTGCGACCCTGAGCAAGTCCCTGGTCCCCTCAGCCTCTCCCTGTGTAAGCCTGCTGAGTGGGGGGTGAGGTCTGCATGTGCAACACTGGCATGCCACGCAATGCCTGGAAGGTTCGTCCCCATTCCTGTGCTGGCTTCTGCTGGCATACTGCGGCCAGCCGCTCACAGCCCGGTCCTCAGTAGCTGGGGCGGGGGCAGGTAGGGGTGGGGGTCTGACTCTAGCTGGTGGACTGTGAGAAGGGGCCTGACAGCAGCTGTGGGTTCATTTCAGGGTGGGGGAAGCTTCACGGAACAGATGACGTCCACCTGAGGTGCCGACAGGTGGGGAGGGGCCGAGAGACTGTGCCACCTCAGATCTGGGGAGAAGCCCAAGCTGGCAGGGAACGGGGATGAGTGGCCCATGGGGAATGGGTGGGAAGAGGCTGCTAGGCCCGCCAGGGTTGCTGAGGAATTGTGTGAACCCCCTGCCCCATTTCTCCCTCACGGCTGGGAACCTCAGAGCCAAGCTGGTCTCTCCACGTCGCCTGAAGGGGAAGGAGAGGCGTCCACTCTCCTCGCCGGGGCAGTGAGGCCACCACCCACACAGTTGGCAAGCTTTGCCCAACGACCAAGCCACCACATCTGGGGAATGTCCGCAGAGGCCCAGGAAGGTGAACCAGGTGGGTGGGTGGGACGACAAACAGACGGGCTCTGGCGCCAAACTGGCATAGGCCGACCCTGGCCGGGGTGTGAAGACCTACGCGCAGTGACGGTTCCTTCTCTGCCCAGGAGAAATCCTCCTCCAGGCCCTGCTCTGTGGCTGCCCCCTGTCACCTGCGGGCCTGGCCATGGCTCGCCCTGGCTCTCCTGCAGGGCCCAGCCCTGCCTCCCCGGCCAGCTGTGGACCTTTGTGGGCCCTCCCCAAACTCGGCCTTAAAAAGTGGGCACATGAGCTGGTGACCCTGGGTAGATCTTTGTAGAGCAGGTCACACCAGTGAACACACGTGTGTTGGTCTGTCACTGTAAGAGTCCGCTGGGCTGCCTGTTCCCTGCAAGTCCCTGCCTGGCACAGGCCTGGGCTGTGAAGATCTGGGTTAATTGCCCACCAGGCAGGATTTTCCTAACTTCCTGACAGGAGACAGGGCTGCCCTGAGTTCACTGTGGGGCTGCTGATGTGCTCAGATGCTGTCCCCAAGGGGCCCCTTGCAAGGCCTGCCAGGTGCACCCTCTGAGTTCCGCGAGAAAGAACCCTGCCAACCGCAATGCCGCAAGAAGGGGGAAGGAGGCCGGAGTGCCGCGTGGTGAGCTCGTGGAAAACACAAGAGTACAGTTCATGTCACAAAACACTGTTCCAGGCCGGGTTGTCTCCCTGGAAGGGGAGTGCAGGGTGGGCAGGGTGCTGTGGGGTGCCGAGTGGCTTTGCAGGCCGGGGCTGGGTGCAGAGCCTCTGCTTTCTCGCTGACCTTGTTCGAGTGAGGAATCGGGACTAGACGGGCTTTGTAAAAGGTAACGTCACACGCAGATGTGAGCGGTGGGCCACTTAAGAGTTTCTCTGGAGACATGACACCCCCTTCGAAACAACACTCCCACTGGGCTACTGCTGGGGACACAGGCGAGTAAGACACTCAGACTGACCTCAGGGGGCACAAAGCCTGGAGGGGCAGCTGCGACAGCGGGCTAAGCGCAGCGCCGTCCCTGGGAGCCGGGGTCCCAGCCAGGAGGAAGGACTGCCCGAAAGAGGGCTCGGAGAGCCTCCTGGCCATGGTGACATCCATGCGGGGTTCTGAAGGATGAAGAGGGATCCATCAGGTGTCTGAAGGGTGGGGAAGGAGTGTTCTAGAAGGCATATATGACACTGGCAAAGGCATGGAGGGTAAGACACTGCATTGTTCAACATTCCCAATCCAGAAACCTCGGAGCACCCGAGGAAGAGTCCACACTTGATGCGAGGTGAGGATGGCTGCATCGTCCCCAGGCAGCGGTGGCCTCGTAGCTGGGCCTGCACCACTAACTGTGGCTCTGGGGTGCTCAGGCAGTGTCCAGAGGACCTGTCCCTGCCCTGCAGGAGGTTGGGACCTAAGAGCTTACGATATTGATGCTCTTTCCCAGACTTGAAGGAGGTTTAAATATTGTCCCCCTGACTCTTTTCCTGAAGACTGGACACGCTTTGCTGCCTTGGGCAAAAGGGGGTGAAGTAGCTGGTCCTGTCCATGCAGGAAGGTGCAGCCTGCCCAGGGCCTCTTCTACGCCCAGGCTCAGTCTGAGCCTACGAGATAGAACACACAGCGTTTCACCGCGTGCTGGAATACGGCACCCGGGAGAGTCTGCCCAGCCCGAGGTGCCAGCAGGAACAGAGATTCCCCAAACTGAGGCACGGGTGCTGCTGGAAGCTTCCCGCTCACACCCGTCAGAGCAGAGGTGGGGAGGGGGCGGTGGAGTTGCAGTGGGACACCCACAGTGGGGAGGAACAACGTCCTCTCACAGTGAGAACTGGAGGGACTGGGGATGATGATTTGTAGCTTCTGGGGACAGATGGGGGTGGCTTCTGTCTCTGAGTCCCCAGCTCCCCAGGAGGGGCCCTGATGGAGTTGTAACCGTGGCGATCAGAGGCTGCATTACAGCTGACAGGTAGACACACCAGGGACTCAGGTCCCTGAGGTTGGGATTCTGCTGTGGGCAGATGCAAGGCCACTCTCTCGGTGTCCTGACCTTGCAGTAAGCCACAGCAGGAGGGGGCGTCTGTGGCCCTTTGAAGTCTGTCACCTCCTTGGAGAGGATAGGGCCATCAGTCTCCAACAGGCCACACAGACCTGGGTTTGCTTCCCAGCTGTCTACTTACCAGCTGGGGGACACTGAGCAGCCTGAGCTTCCACTTTGGCACTGACAATATCTAATGGCACTAATGAGGCTGTCGGGCAGGGTAAGGTCCAGTACGTGAACAGACTTCCTGGAGGATCGGGGGCAGAAACAGTGTGGCTGTCTTAGTCATAAATCCCTGGTCCAACCCCTTCATCATGACAGGGGTGGAAGCTGAGGCCTGGCCAGGGGTGGGGACGCCTGTGTCCCACGACCTTCAGGCAAGCAGCAGGCTTTGCCCACGTGGTCCCTCTGCACACAGTGGGGCTTTGGACACTTGGTGTCCAACAGCCATGCAAACAGCCCTCCCAGAACTGAGCCGGTTCCTGCTAGAAGGAGAGTGGCTGTCAGGAAGGGCCCCAGGGCTGGCCTCTGGGCTGGCCTGGGCCACAAGCACAGCTGTCGGGCAGCACCTCGCTCCTGCCCTCCCTTCCGCTTGAACAGCGGGCGCTGGGGACAGGCCCCCATGCCAGGTTCTCACCAGCTCTTCCAGCAGAGCCTGGCCCGGGGCACAGCTCCTGTCACTTAGGCTTGACTTTGACACACGTTCCCCTGGTGCCAGAATTGAAAATAGGCATCGGGATCAACCTCGGGACCGAGTGCACTTCCCGTAAAACAATTCATTATGCACTTAGAAGGTGAGCTGTTTTTATGGCTTCATAAACACAGATGAGCCTCTGCTGCCCGATAGAAGACAGTGCGAGACTGAAGCCGGCTCATTGTCTTGGAAAAGCCCAAACTGCTTACTCGAGACAGAGCGGCTTTGGTCTCGGGTCGGGCAGCAGTGCCAGGGAAGCCACGGGCGGGCAGGCAAGAGCTTCTGGGATGGACAGGGAAACACAAACGCATCGTTACATCATTAGATGCTTCACGTTCGCATGTGTCGCTGGTAGAAGTACAGGGACCTGGACCCGCAGAGTCTGTGGGCTGTAACGAGGACAGTGGGCCCGAGAGGACTGACATAGGAAAATAAGTGCAGACAGCGACAGGGTCAGACGAGCCATGGCACACAGGGCCAACCACCCCCGAGCACAGTGGGTTTGAGGGACGGACACCAGGACACACGCCTGCTGGGTGGAGTGCCTGTGGGCCAAGTCTCCGGGCGGTCTGGGATGAGGGTGCACCTCGCTCAGCTTCAGGCCCCAGGGTGGGGATCCCTAAGGCTGCAGTTGGGCACTCCAGGCCTGAGTGTGTCTGGGCAGGTGTGGATGGCAGGGTGGCCCTCCTGCCCCGCAACAGTGCTGCCAACAGGCCAGTGAAGTGGGCTTGGGGCAGGTCTCAGATGCCCAGGGTTTATTCAGCCTGGGGACTTGGCCTGCAGTGGGCTCCCGTCTCTATCCTTCCACCCTGCTCTTGGGTTTCCTGTTGGTGCCAGCTCCCAGCCCAGCTCTGGTCTGACTCTCTAGCTTGGAGGGTGGGTCCCCCTGCTAGAGTTCACACAGCCAGCATGGTGGCCGTTCTGAACCATGTTCTCGGGACCCTGACTTCCTCCTCGGTAGTGGCCCCCATTTCTGTACACCTGCTCTGGCCCCTGGCTCCCAGCAGGCCATCTCAAGCTCCTTAGGATGGCACCCTTGGCCTGGATATGTCCCTCTGTGGGGCTGTGCTTGGGACAGCAGTCAGACCCATGTCTGGTGGTGGAGGCCTGGAGGAGCACTCACACTTCTGGGGAGCACTCACCAGGCAGGAAGAGGAAGGGCCCGGAAGCACAGTCAAACTCTATACTCCTGCCACCACTGTGGGACCCTCCGGTCTCCCAGTCAGCAACATGGCTTCCAGAACCCAGGGAAAGTGGCTCACTCCCCAGGCTAGGCCTCTCAGTTTACAGCTGTGGTCACTGGCTGTGTCTGCTCTCAGGTTGGCATGACCTTGGCAGACCTGGCTCCAAGGCTCTTGTGGCTAAGGGAGCCTCCAGCGCTCCCCTGGGGCATGCACGGGTCCCTATCCTGCTGCGTCTGTGGGCCGTACCCAGGGAGGAGGCCCAGTGTGGCAGCTGTGTCCCTGCTGTGTGGGGCCCTGGCTTTCCTCACCCAGGCACCGACCACCTGCAGCCTCCACCAGACTCCATACCCAACTCTGGCTTCTACCAGACGGTTAAAAAGAATGTCCTTGCCCGACAATGGCTGTGTGGCGGAGATGACATCGAGAACCCTGAGAGTGCAGGGAGGCGCTGGCTTTGGTAAGTGACTTGGAGCCACAGGAAACGGGGCCCTGGCCTGTGTCAAGCACCCCGGTCACCCACTCGGGGACCACGGTGTGAGAGCCCCGGCAGGGTGGCGGCAGTACTCACGTTGATCATAGCATTTGACGTGATGCGGAAGAGCGTGGCCCGCTCGTTCACCGCCTTTAGCTTCTCACTGCTCTCGGGCGGGATCTTGAGGCCGTCCAGCTCATTTAGGGAGCGCTGCAGCGCGGCCCCGTGCTTGGCGATGAGGTCATTGCACGTGCCGAGGTCGTCTAGCTTCAAGGAGAGGTTCTTCAGGGTTTGGTGTAGCTCACTCTTGTCAGCTGGAGAGGCAGTGTCCTCGTCGTCCCCAGAGTCATCTGTGGAGGGGAACAGAGTTCGTGGCTGTTACCAACTGACACCGCACAGAGAGGCCTGTGTGGCCTGTGCCGAGTAGGGCAGGTGGCACCACTCGAAAAAGATCAGTTCCCTGGATGGCACCCGTTCTGCTCCTGGCCAGGCTCTGGCAGGTGGGGTGGGCGCAGGCCCACCTGCGTCTGTGGGACGGGGTGTTGCGGGCGGACCAGCTTGAACGACAGGGCCTGGACCGGGCTGTGGAGGGTGCAGGCCTGCAGGCATCCGCCTGTGTGCAGGGAACCAGCTCCCTGAAGTTGAGGCCTGCAGGAAACGGTGGCCTGTGCTGGGGAGACGGATGGAGATTGCTCCCCGGGATGGGGCCTGGGCCCCTTTCCTGGCATCGCAGGCCCACCCTAAGCCGACCAGCTTCCCTCCAGCCAACTTTATTTGCTCTCCACTCCGTGCCCACCCCCCAGCTGCACCAGACAGCCCTCTGTTCCCCGCAGACACTGTATGTTGCTGTTTGGGGCCTTTCCCACATATCCCCACGGCCTGGAACCTCCTTACCCCTCCCCAGCTCTTCAGAGGTCTCACCCAGCCTGCCCCTTTGAGGCCCGCTCAATGCCATCCTCTCTCCAAACTCTGCCAAAAGACCCCATGTCACAATAGAAGTCCCCTCTCTCTGCCTTCCCCCATCTGCCCTGCAGGAGCACGACCCTCTCACATATGCAAGGCCTCCCATCTGCAGATGCTGGCTGTGGCCTCTGAACAGCCTAGTTAGGGCAGGGACTGTACCATCCATAGGGGACAGATGAAATTGAGGCTCCAAGAGGTACAGTCACATCCAGCTGCCTGGCAGCCACACTTCCCGCCAGGCTGCTGGGGCCGCCATGAGAGGGGCCAGGTAGCGACCTCTCTTCCCATTCGCGCCCTCCTCTCACCGCTCACGTGGCTCTGTAGAGGCCCTTCGTGCTCCCTTTCCTGCCAGCCCAGCCTGTGTCCAGGGGGCGAGGGGTTATGGGGGCCTCTGAGGGGCACACCATGGCAGGTGGGGTGGGGGGCAGCTGGCGTGGGGCCCTGCTGCTGCCTTAACGCTGGGCACAGGACAGCCAAGAAGCTGAAACCACCTGTGAGCACCAGATGCTATAACTGCCAAGGGGTTTCTGAAATGTCTTGTTTCAGAAATAATCAGCAAAAACACTTTAGATGAAGAAAATCTGTAACCCAAGATATAATATTTTTTAGAAAAAGAATGCATATAGTGAGAGAATGTTTCTTCCCACGGTGGGCAAGGTGCGTGGGGGTGGATACAGCTGAGTCACTGTTCCCAGTGTGCCCTCGGCCCATGGCAGGGTCAGGCCGGCCAGCGCATGGGGCCCGAGCCGGGGGCAGCTGAGGGGGAATCCAGTGTACACCTTGTCCCCACTGGCCACAGGGGCAGGGAGCCTCCCCCGAGCCAGCCCAACTGCAGCCCCGAAATGGCCCAGTGTCTGGAGACCACACGTGCTGGGCCACCCTCTCCGCAGGTGAGAAAATACAGCTTGTGAGAGGCCAAGCTGCCAGTGTAGGGGCCAGAGCAGGGACCCGAGTCCAGGTCCGTCTGCCACAGCATGTCCCCTCTCTGGACTGCCGCGGAAAGGCCCCAGCAGCTGCCGTGGACTGCACGTTTTTGCGTGCCAGGCCTCGGGCGAGGCGCTGCCTTGGTTAATGCACTCGACGACCCCGTGAGGTAGGTTTAGGGGCAGGATGGTGCACTGAAATTGCCCAGGGCCACAAGGGGAGGGGACTCTGGAGCATCCAGGTCTGTCTGGCTTCGGAGCCTGGACTGTTAAAACGTCCTGTCACTGAGGTGCGCGTCACCTTCCCAGGTTCAATATGCGTAAGAGCCAGACGGCCCTCTACAGCAGGAGGCCTCGCGGGGTGCGCCGGCTGCGGGTCAGTCTGAGGGGGACCCTGTTCTCTAAGCAAGAGCTGGTGAGAGGCGCAAGTAGCCCAACACTGAGCGCCCTCCCGTGTGGTGGGTAGAAGCAGGTAACCACATTTCTACTTAAGTTGGTATTAAACAGGGCACTTTAGGAAGCAGCTCTTAAGGTCCAGATTCTGGCCCCCAGGGACACAGGGATGGCCTGTTCTGGCCTGAAGTTGCTGGCTGTGTTGCTAGGGGCAGGATGGGAGGACCCCTGGGTCAGTGGTTATGGGCCAGCGCAGTCTGTTCTGCAGAGATGGGCAGGGAGAGTCCCACCTAGAGGGACAGTGACATCAGGAGGATGAGGGAGGGTGGGGCAAGGGGGGAGGGGGTGTGAACGATTGAATGAACGAATGCTTTGGGGCGCATCACCTAGGAAGCCTGTCTAGGCCTGTAGGTTCCCGGCATGCCTGGGTTGGCATGTCACATGCAGGAGGGCAGGAGCTGAAGGAAGTGGGGGCAGGTGTGGGGCATGGAGGAGCAGGGTGGGGAGGGGGGATGGTCAGGGGCCCCAGGCGTAGGCCAAGGAGCCTGGCCCTCGTCCCCTGGCAGAAGGGAGTGTGTGGCGGTTGACACACGGGAAAGACGAGACTGGTGGCAGGTGGCAGCATGGGCAGATGTAGGGGCACAGGGGCCAGCGGGGGGTGGGCTCGGGCAGGAAGGACCCCTGCCCCCTGCGCAGGCACACTGACGGTCACTCTCACCCAGCTCCAATGCTGTGAACGACGGTCACAGCCACATTCCCATGCGTCACCACACACCCACCGCCCCTCAAGGAGTGGGTGGCATCACCCGCCTCCCTTGTTCCCGCAGCAACACACGGCTGCTCGGACGCGCATTGAGCACGAGGGTGGGAGCCTGACTCCAGGCCAGGTGGAGGCAGAGCCCAGCAACGAAGGGGACGCCGCCTCCGAAACGCGAACTTGGCCACGCTGAGCCCTGAAGTTTGCAGTTTGGGGTGAGAGGCCCTCGCACGGAGCACGCCCATGTTGGAAAGTCAGGTGAAACTCAAGATTAGAGGCACAGATAAAAACTATTTAACGTGACATTCCTCAAATTAAAGAAGCGATGATATTAACTTATGCTTTGTGAAGGATAAACTGGCAGATACCGATCAAGAGTCACGAAAACGATTCCTTGGCTTCCACTGCCCACTTCTTCCCCGACGGGGACTCTGCCGATGGGACTTACGCAAAGGAAAGACACCACGGTGTGCACAAAGCTACCTAGGGCTGCAGTTCTGCCGCTTATAGCCGTGGGGGTCCTCCAGCGTTTATGACCTATGACCCCCGCCACTTTCCACTGGGATAAAACTCGGGGACAAGGAATGCCCGAGAGGAAGATGGGCGTCCGGCCGCTACAAAAGGAGCATCCTGGCAACAGCAACGCTGGCTTTCGGCGGCCACTCATGGGGCTGCGGTGACAAAGCAGCCCTCCCAGCCCCAGGGGCGCAGACTGCGGCAGGAAGTGGGGGCTGCCGGGCTGCCCTGGGTGGCACAAAAACTGAGGAGGTCGGAGGCGACAGGCTAGAAAGCCCAAGTCCCCTGTCGACGTCTAGCCCTGCTGCTTCTGGGCAGCAGTCCCCTCCAAGCCTTGGTTCCTCACGTGCGCGGCAAAGACACCAGTGCCCACCTCAGCCGTGGGGAAGGACCTGGGGCCGGGTGCCCCGTCGGGTGGAATTACTACGACCACCGGTGGCCTGTGCCAGCTGAACTCAGCGCCTCTCCGTTACCTCCCAGAAAACGCCAGTCCTTTGAAGAGACAATTGAAGTGGGAGTGTCCCTGAGCACTGACTGGGAGGGTGAAAGGTGTCATCACCCAGGACACGTGCGGGATGGGGCCTGGCCTGGCCAAGTGTCAGGTGGAGACTGAAAGAATCAGCCGATCCCTACAGGTGGCGCCTCCGCAACAGACCCCAGGAGTTAGGCCAGGAGTGGGAGCCGGACCGGGCACTTTGCTCAACTGCTGAGGGTGGGAGGGTGGCGGGCTGGGTGGGGAGACGGCCCCAGGCCCCCAGCAGCCTCCCCTGCCTGTCCCTCAGAAAATATTCCTGGTCCTCTCCTGAGCCCCCCCCAA
Organism: Propithecus coquereli; assembly: GCF_000956105.1. NCBI lineage: Eukaryota > Metazoa > Chordata > Mammalia > Primates > Indriidae > Propithecus > Propithecus coquereli. Next base: position 560,430 of record NW_012151585.1, on the reverse strand, counting down.
CCCCCATGGAATGGCGTGGAACGAGGGTGAAGGGCCCTGCTCTGGGGCCCAGGCTGGGTGTGAGCCCAGGCCACCCTCCCCGGCATCCTCAACAGACTGCCCAGTCCCTCCTTAACTCACTCCCGTCCTCAGGTGAGCTCTGGGCTACGGGGAGTAGTCACACCTCTCTTGGTGACCTACAGGAACCCACACACGATGAACACAAGGCTGGGTGTGGCCCTGGGCCGTGCAGGAAGCTGCCTCTGTTCCACTCACCCACTCGGGGGAGGGAGCGCCCAGGTCACTTACGCTCCGGCCTGCGGGAGCAGGTTTTGGTTTCCTGGCCTTGGAGTCGCCTGTTTTCTGGGCTTCTCCTTCTTCAGTATCTGTGACTTTGAAACATTTTTTTTTTCCTATTGCCTTATCTCTGTTCAGATCAACTGCTAGAGCGTATGGGGAGACAGACTCTGGCCCTCGGATAAGGGACAGCTTTCTAACAGTGCGGGTGGCCCAGCGGGACACGGCTGCTCCCATCACGGAGGTGGAGGAGCAGAGTCATGGCCTTCTGCAGCAGCAGCACCCTGGTCCCCTTCTCCTCCCGTTTTCTTCACTGGCGCTGTCGGCAGAGTCAAGGGTGGCACCTGGTAGCAAGAGCATCCTAGGCTGTCAGGCGACGCTCACTCATGGAATGGCCAGGCTGAATCCCGGAGGGCAGACTGGCCCCGAGCTCCCTCCAGAGCACGGACAAGCCAGGTCATGCCCCTATCATGCAGGCCCACATCTTCACTTTCAGATGGGAAAACTGAGGCCCGGGGGGAGGAGAGGGGCTTGGCCGAGGTCGGATGTTGGGGTAGCCACAGTGGCAGAGGTAACTAGCCCCTTCTGAGCCCCTGCTCTGACAGAGGTAGCCCAGACCTTGAGCCGGGCTCTTCCCAAGTGGCTAAGATGCATTTGCTGAGGGCTCAGAGCCTGGGTCCCAGGGCAGACGATCCCAAAGTCCTGCTGGCTTTGCTGGGAGGAGAGCAGAGTTGTGGGGGTCACTGCTCCACGTGCCTGCCACCAGAGCCACCCCACGGCGGGCTGCTGGCCTCTGATCACATGCTGTGCACCAGCTGCTGACAGCTGGGCCCACTGGGGCGCTGTGGGCTCTCAGGTCTGCAAAGAGTGCTGGGCAGAAGTGCCACACCTCACTTCCCTCCCAGCACGGCCTCCTGAGAGTGGGGCTGGGCATGGGGAAGGCAGCGTGAACAGGAGACGCGGTGGCTGGGCAGCAGATGTACCCCAGGAGCCAGTCAGAAGGGAAAAACCGCATGTGGCGACCTCCTCCCCCACCTGGTGGGGATCTTCCTGCCCATCCTCCACGTTCAGTCTCAACCCTCACACCCTCTGGGTGGCCTGCAGCCGTCCCTCCCTCTCTCTGGGGCACACGCTGCCTTCCCTGGCCCCAGCGCCCCTCACTGCCAAGCCCCCTGTAGGCAGCTGCTCTGCCTCATTCATTTTGGCCGCTGACTGGCTCTGCACCCAGCCGGTTTTCCTGGGAAATGCATGAATTGCACCCAGACCCAACCCTGGTCTCAGCAGCCTGGGAGCAAGCTCTAGAAGAGGCAGCTTCTCAGACGTCAGTGACGATGCAGCAGGGAGAGATGGCAGGCACCCTGCCCTGCAGCAGGCGGCAATGACAACTACGTTGACAACGGCATCTGAAGCTTATCCAAGGTGCCAGCGCTTTCTGAAACATTGGACAAATAACTCATTCAATCCTTTATCCTTCGCATCCTCATTTTATGGCGGAGGAAACAGGCTTGGGGCAGGACAGGTCCTACAGCGAGCGAGTGGCAGAGTGAGGAGATCCAAGTCTATGCTCCCCACTGGGGCCCCCCAAGTCATTCTGGCCATTTTCCATGTCTCACCATGGCCGCACTGAGGGGGGATCTCTGTGCAGTGTGCCTGGGAAATAAGCTATAATGCTGGAGGAGGCACACGTGGTTTCCATGACTGTGCAGTCAGGGAGCAGGCCCCACCCCTCCCCTGCACAGCGGTCCCACCTCTCACAGGATTTACGGGAGCATCTCGTCCTGCCCCACCTGTGTTGTCTCACTCCTCCTCCCAGACTGCCAGCCTTGCCAGGAAGTGGGTAGAAACAGGATGCTCCCACAGGGGGAGTGGGGCTGCCACTCCGCCACCCCGTGCCCTCATCTCAGCAGGAGGGCCATGGCTTGGCACATCTGTGTCTGGGCTGAGACCACTGGGCAGCCGGAGAACAGCAGAGGGCAGGAGCTGCAGCCCCACACTGCTGGCTGAGGGCTCGGGCCTCCAAGGACGTGGCTCACAGAGGAGGACAGTTACCCAGAGAACCAAACCCGTGGGCTGATGGAAAACTCCAGAGCTGAAGGGCCAAGATGGGGACTTCTGCCTCCCCATCCTCCTGCTTTGCAAAGAGCCAGTCATTTGCCTGCTGCGCCTCCCAGCAGGGCTGCGGGGATGATCTTTCTGAACTCTGCTGGCCCCTCCCCAGGCCTCGCCAGGGGCCGGCTGCCTGTGCGCCGCTGTCCCGGCACACTCCTGATGTTCAGATCACAGAGAAGCAACTGCCAAGGATCCCAGTGAGCCGCTCTGCCACCTGCACAGGATGTGGTTTCTAAAACAAGGACATCTGAGTGTGGAGGGTGGAGAGCTGACTCCGCTCTTGCCCAGAGGCAGCTCAGGGCCAAAGGGGGCCTGTGCCTTCTGATGAGAATGACGTCTCCTGAATCTTCAGCCAGTGGTGTTCCTGGGCCTCACTGGCTAAAGTGACAAAATAAAACAGCAGCCCCGGCCATGGAGCATGGAAGGAACAGTCAGCGTCAGCCTCCAGGCCAGGCATGGCTGGGAGATAAGGTGCAGGATGGCTTTGAGACGGCAGGACCACGTTGAGCGAACGGCCGTGGGATAAGTGCCCCAGCCTATCACAACTGCCTCTCGAGAAATGGATCCCTAAAATACTCATCCATTTTCACAAGCTACATGGGAGAATGAATTCTCTTTCTTGTTAAAGGAGAATAAATGCGTAGCGATCAGGTTACCAAGGTGTCACAAGGCAGAGCTGCTCTGTCCATCTCAGCCAGGCCATCAGAGTGTGGCAGTGCCCTTCTATGTGTGGTAAGCTCCCCGCATGCACCTGTTTCCAAGCCTTAGTGGCTGTACTGGGTTGGCTAATGTCACCCCCCAATTCACATCCTTCCTGGAACTTCAGGATGTCACCTTATATGGAAGGGTGAATGCAGATGCGATGGATGAAGATGAGGCCATGCTGCAATAGGGTGGGCCCTTAATCCAGTATGGTGGGGTCCGCGTAAGAGGAGAAAAGACACAGAGACGTGATGACGGGGCAGAGATTGGAATGATGTATCCACGAGACAGGGAACACCAAGGATGCCGGCCACACCGGAGACTAAGAGAAAGGCACGGAGCAGATTCGTCTTTAGAGCCTTCGAGGGAGCACGGCCCTGCCAAGGCCTCCATTTCGGAACTGTGACCTCCGGAACTGAGAGAGAACAAACTTCCATTGTTCTGAGCCACGAGTTAGTGTGATTTGTATGGCAGCCCTAGGAAACTTAAAACGACGCATACTCACTATCTTATAGCCCTGGAAAGAAGTCCTAAAATGGAGGCGTGGGCAGGGCCACGTTCCTTCTGGAGACTCTAGGGGAGAATGCGTCTCTTGCCTGTTCTAGCTGCCAGAAGCTGCCCTCATGCCTTGGCTCAGGGCCCCCCTCCATCCTCAAAGCCGGCAGAGTCACTTGTCGTCTCTCTGCCCCTCCAGCCTCTCTTCGCAGCAGGGCTCAGGAGGGTTACACCAGCTCGCCTGGATGATGCAGGATGGTCCCCATCTCAGGACTCTTAACCCAATCACACCTACAATGTCCCTGTGCCACATAAGGTAACACACTCACAGGTTCCGGGAATCAGGACATGGACATCTTGGGGAGCCATGGTTTGGCGTCACTCGTGCCACCTTCTCACTCTGTGGTCACTGCTGGAGTTGGATTTACTGCCCTGGGGAGAGGTCCCTGGATGCTCTAGTTGTCCCTGAGACTCCTTCCTGGGCACAGAGACCTCACAGGTCCCTGTGTTCTCCCCGAAAAGCCGGGCGCATACGCCCTCCTGGCCAGGGGTGGGGGCAGCCGGTTCTGGGCCGGGCAGTCTCGCTCTGACTCCACGTGGCCTAGGTCAAGTGCACAAGTCCCTACACAGGGATATCAATGCTGCTTCTGGACAGGATGTTAAGCACGCGGCCAGCGCAGAGCTGGGACTTAATATGCACCAGGGCGCTAGGCCCCCAGCCCGGCAAGATCTTTGTTACCTTCCATCAACACAGCTCACTTTTGCACATAACTGTCTGGAGTTTACTTCAAACCACAGAGGCTCGGAACCAGAGGGAGCCTGTCTGTTTACTAGGTGCCCACCCCCCCTTCCCCTCAGGGCTCCCTTGATCCCGTCATAGCTGGATCAGCTGAGGGGCCACCGGGCACCTCACCTGGGCCGGGACCCTTTCTACAGAGGCTCCTAGGGAGGAGCAGGTTGCTGTGGTAACAGCCAGCGCAGGGGAGCCAGGTAGGCTATTTTTAGAAGTGGAGCTTTTTTCCACGTTTGGAAGAAAACGTATCCAGTTTCTCAGCGGGGAAGCCCTGCCAGGGGGCAGCATTTTGGACCGAGAAACCCAAAGCTGCACAGGCTGGTTCGAGGTTGGTGCTGTGGGAGCCGGAGGCTCTGCGCCACCCCGTTTTGCACCGCCTCTTGCTCATTTGTCTGGGGTCCCAGCTGTGCCCTCACCTGCCCATGAGCTCCTCGGGGTCAGAGCACAAGATGACTAGAGGGGACCCCTCTGCTCGCACGTGTGGCTGGAGCTGAGAGCATCCCTGGGGACAGGAGCAGCCCAGGCTAGGGTGGAAGGCCGGCACTCATCCGTCTACTGCGCTCGCATGCAGCACTGGCTAGACGAGTTTTGGGAAGGTGCTGCTAAGATGGGTCCTGGCAGAGGGACAAGATTGCAGTGGGAGGGGACAGGCTGGCAGGGGCTGGGGAGGGGCGTGGAGGAAGATGCTGGGAGCTCCTGCAGGGTCCTGGGCAGGGAGGGACATTCTGTCTAGTTCACACCCCGCCTCCCATCCCAGCAAGGCCTGGCACGTCGCCCACCAGCAACACCACGTCCTTCAGCCATCCCAGTGCCACACGTGGAGACCCGGAGCTTGGGAACTTTCCCACTTCTGTGCCGTGCCACACACCACTGCAGGTCACTTTCCTCCCCTCCTCTGCTAGAGGCCTGGTTGGGTCACTTCCACTGAGCAGCCCTGAGCCCTCAGCCTCCCCAGCACTGGGTCCCTCCACCGGTCTCTGGCCAACTGGAGTAACCTTTGGGGTGGTGGCTTCTTTGAGAGCGAGGCTCATACTTGCTGGTCTCTGCATTCCCGCAGACCAGACAGGGCCCTGGGGGCAGCAAAGACAGAGAAGCCTTGCCCTGCTCCCCCCGCCGCCCCCCACCACAGCAGGGGTGCCTGCATCAGTGCAGCATGGGGCCACTGTGCCTGGGGCCTGACACCCAACTGTCAGTCACCAGCAGGATTAGCTCTAACCAGCGGAGGAGCTCCTTCGGGCCAGCAGCATAGTCAGTGGGGATGGGCACTGCTGTCCCTCCCCTCCCTGCAGAGCCGAGTCCAAGTATGCAGGACTGGGAGGGGGCAAGGCTAGTCCCTGATCCCTGGCAGCTTTCCAGCCTGTGGCCTCATCCCTTGAGCGGCCACTCCTCTCTGAGGCTTCCCTCACAGGGCTGCAGACCCCCACGGCGGGCGTTCATCCCGTCCTGAGCGCTACGGACTTTGAGCAGGGCTCGCATCCTATTTTCTCTCAGTCTGGCTGTGCAGAGACACCGCCACGGGGCCTCTGAGAAGGAAATGAGCAGTGTCAGTTTCTAGTGGGGACTGCGGGGGCGCTGCACCCTCAGCAGAAAACAGCCATTCCCAGCCTGCGTCGTAAGCGCCCGAATGTTCGAGCACAGCAGCTTGGGAGACTGATTTAGATTTCGGGAGAGCTGTTAAGCTGCCCGAGCTTGATCCCAGAATCCAATCAGCTGGATGCTGACAACAGAGAGAAATGTGCGTTGGAGCGGGGTCCCGGGGGGCTGTCGAGTGATGTCACAGCATCTGAGAATGAACAGCCTGGCTGCTCAGTGACTGCTTCCTCTGGGCTTCTGTGTGGGGGGCCAATTCCATGTATCTCGCACGGTATTCTGCAAGCGTCACCCCCAGAAGAAGAAAGGGTGGCGTGGAAAGTTATGGGGCTTGTCCCAAGGCTCCCAGGTGGCATAGCTAGGATTGGTGCCATGATCTTTGCAGAGAATCTGATGGCACCTGCCACCCCCATGGCCCTGGGGGCTGCAGAGGCTGGCCAGGCCAGGGGCTGGAGGGCGAGGTGCAGCCCCACGCCCAGCCCTGAGACAAAGGGGTGGCTGCTGCTACCTTCCAGTCTGGCCTAGAGTGGGCGGGCGGGGAGCTGAGCCCTGCCGGGGGTGTGGCACTGTTGGTTCTCCACCCCGGCCCCAGAGGAGGACCCCCTCACTGCAGGCTATGGCTGCTGATGTTCCACCCCACTCAAACAACGGGGAGGGGAGCCTGAGAGGTGTTCTGGGAGCTTCCAAGAGAACAGGGAGTCTGAGACCACTGACAGAGTAGGGGCTGAGACAGAGCCTCGGGGTGGGAGTTGGGGAGATGACTTCACACTGGGGCTGGAGCCCTGGAGACCTGAGAGGACTCTTGGGAGAAGGTGGCAGCCTTGCTGGTGCAGGATGGTGACGTGCTGGCAGGTGGCACAGAAGGAGGATGCCGCAGAAGAAAGAGCAGAAGCACCGGGACAGAGGCGGGATGTGCCGGCAGTGGGCGAGAGGGGGAAGCAGGACTCCTGAGAGCGGAGCCGCCCCTCTGAGGCACGGCCAGTCCTTCCTGCCTGGGGAACCCAGAGGACAACAAGCTGCCTTCCCCAGTGGGCCCTGTGGGGTTCTGCAGAGAAAAGAATCGTGAATTAAAAATAAAAATCTTTGGGAAACCGGACAAGTAGTGCCTTTCCCCTCAGGGAGGCAGGTGACTAAAGGCTCTGGGTAGCTCAGCCTGAGCTTCCATTCCACTGGAAGGCACGGCAGGATCTAATCTGATGGAAAATCAGATAATAATAAATAATAAATTGCGCAATGCTGCCAGGTGGATGGAAAACCGGCCAGAGCGCCAGCGTCACCTTGATCCTCGAGGCCTCTGTGGCTTGTCTCCCTGCTCTGCGCTGGTGATGGGGTGAGTGGGGCTGGGGCGTCCCGGGAACCTGGAGAGACTGTATTGGGCTTCTCTGACAGCTTCTCCAGGAGAGGGCGCAGGGGCTGCGCCTGGCCAAGGTGGGGCCAGGGGTGGGGTGCCCAAGCCTGACATAAAAACTGGGCTCTGCTTCCATCCCACGGAGCTGCAGGGGCAGAAAGCCCATTCGATAAACGTGAATCTGTAGGGTGGTATCTGCGGTGGCTGAATCTCATCTCTTTCCAGCAAAAAATGCTCTCCAAGACCCCAGGGTCGGCTAGAGACACCAACAAGCACAAGTCTCAGAGGACGAAGAAATGTACCTCCTTCCCTCTCACTGGAGGGAGCCAGGCACACGGTCAAAGCCACAAGCCAAAACGATGGCTGAAAAATACAGGCACGGGGGTGACGGTCAGGATGCCCATGGAGCCAGGGTACCCCTCAGCAGAAGGCTGTGATCCGGAGCTGTATGCTGTCCTTGGCTGTCCTCAGGATGACAGGCAGCTCTGGGCAGCCAGGCCCACCCCCAGGGAAATAAACAGGCGCAGAGATGGAGGCAAGAATAGAGGTGCGTGCTCCACTTATGGCATCTGCCGAGATGCTAAAGACAACCTGCCGCCCACGGCCACCTCCAGCCGGTAGAGCACCCCCCCACCCAGCCCCCACCCAGCCAGGCCTTCCACAGGGTCACCCTGAGGCGTGAGGGTGCCTGTCCCTGATCCAGCACTATTGGGCGCTGACCCCTTCCAGGGCCGTCTGGGCTCACTCACCCACCCTGTGGCTGCCCAGACAAGGACCTGATCAGGGCTGCTCCCCCATCCCTGCCTGGGGCAGGTGCGTGAGGCTGGACCATGCCAGCTGGGCAGGGGAGCCTGGCCCTGGCGCTGCAGCCCACCCCCCTGGTGGGAAGTGAGCCAGGCGCGTGCTCTGCTTCTCACCCAAGCCCCTGTTTAATGGCACAGGAGGGGCCCAGAGCTGGAGCACAGAGGCTCCCTCCCCTTCCTCTGATCCCCTGGGGTCAAGACCAGAAACCCACCTGCGTCTCAGCACACAGGTGCCTCTCAGGTGGGCTGGTTTCTAGACAAGAGTGAGCCTCCTCCAAGGCGAGCCTCAGCTCCACCTGGCCTCTGCTGTGGGCCTCTAAAACCCAAGCCACCAATGTGCCTGTTCTGAGACTCAGCCGGGGACTGCCTGGTGACCTGGGGTGGGAAGGGTATCAGTGTTTTTGAAAAGCTTCTCCAGGAGATTTCATACTGAAGCAAGAGTGAAAACCACCCGGTTAGATGCTACCTAAGGTCCTGCCAGCTTTAACATCTCATAATACCAGGTTCCAGCCACATACATTGCTCCTTATTGTCCCCCACATCCAGGTGCTGCCTGCGCTCTGCAGATGAGGGAACCAAGGCCAAGGGAAGCTAGGGTGGCAGCCAGGCATTGTGGCTCCTGGGGCTTCCTCTCCCATGCCACCTCCTGGGTAACCAAATAAAACAGGAAAATAATTCTCCCATCATCCCGACATCTCAAGAAATTAAACTTTCCTTTTTTCCACACTGAAGTCTAGCCTTTGTCCACATAACACGAATTCAGTTTGGTGTTTTGCTTTTCCACCTCCGAGGGCAAGTGGCCCGTAAGGCTTTCCCCAGCCTCAACGACTTGGCTGCCTGCTAGTGGGTGCCCCAAATCCCATCTAGTTGTAGGCTCTGGCCTCCCGTGGCACCACTGTTTGAGCCATGACAGGAGGGCTTCTTCCTACCCTCGCTGGCACACGGGCCGGTGCCACCCCTGGCCTGACTCCGAGCACAGCTGCTCTGAAACCACTGGCCCCACCAACGGGTGGGCAAACAGCCCTGAGCTCACGCTTCTCCCAGCCTGTCACCAGGCATCTGCGGACCCGGTCACTCAGCTGACAGCTGTGGGGTCAGCAATCCCTGACCAGCAAGAAGGACCTTTAATGGACAATGAAGAGACCTGCCTATGTGAGTGGTTTATACGACACGATGCAAACATCTGTCTCAAGGCCAGAGCAAGTTCTAAAGCAAGCGTCTGGCAACCCACACGTGAGAACCCCCGATCCGCCTCACGTGGCGCCAGCCTTGTTGAGCAGGTCACTGGAAACTGCTAGTTTACATTTTCCAGGCCTGGGGACAGCCACACTGCTCATCCTTGGCAATCATCTGATGCCCATGTAATCGCACTAGAGAGTTTTCCCTGGGCGGCCGCCTCTGGGTGTCGGTGGTGGAGGGCGGGCTGAGACAGGGGCCCTGGGCGGGGACAGGGTTCCACCGCAGGAGCCGCGGGGCCCTGAAGGGGCAGGGGCTGCGTCTGCCTGGCCGATCCCCACATCCCAGAGCCAGGCGCACTGGAGGTGCCACACAGGAACCTGCTGCGTGAATGGACGACACGAGACACAACGGGATGGGAAAGTGTTTTGTAAACTGTGCGGGAGGGTGCAGGCGGAGCAGTGAGGAAGGGTAGGATGCCTGCGGGTTAGAACAGTCCAAGTTTAGGGTTTTCCTTTGTGCTGCTCCTGCCTCTTGAGCTAATCAAGGAACCCAAGATGAAGTGAATCGCAACCACGACCTGATCGTCCTGTGACTGGCCCTGTGACCTGCCCCCTCAGCCAGCCCGGCTGTGTGGTTCCTGCAAAGATCTTTTCACCCTGCAAACCCTCCCTGGGTGCCCTGCCGCCTCCTCCGGCTGCAGTGTGGTGGGTGGCTGCCCCCGGGAGGCCTCTCGCCAACACTTACTGACAGGCTGGGTGGACCGAGTTCTGAGGGGAGGGCGAGGCGGAATTCCATACTCTGCTGGATGTAAGACAGGTGGATTCAGGTCTTAAATGAACAAGGGGATGAAGGACCCCTTAGTTTAATAACCCAAATAAGAGATGCTCCTCCCTTTTATGGCTCAAGCAGACCTGGAAGTCCTATTTTGTTACTTCTGACCCCTGTGACCTTGCACGTTCACTGGACATCTTAACCTCAGCTTTCATCTGTAAAATGGGTTAGTGCCTGTAAAGTGCTTAACACGGTGCCTGGTTGGCAGTCAGGAGCTCCCAGCACTGGCCATTATTACCTGGCTATAAAATTGATCCCTGTTGAAGGCAGAAAAATCAAAAAGCTCTACAGAGAAAAGAAAAGCTTAAAGCAGCGAAGATATGATCTCCAGCAATACTCGCAAGGTAGCTTTGACCAACCTGTCTGATGCCGGTAGTGCCTCCTGCCCACTCAAACGTGCAGCACAGAATGGGGTCCCCAGCTTAAGTGTCGGTTTGTCTAGAGACAGTTTGTGTGACTTTACACAGGTGCCCTCCCTGCTCTGGGCCTCTGTGTTTGCTCCTGTAAAAGAGGGAGCCCCCAGGGAGCAGACCCACACTCCTCTGTAACCGGCTAGACTAACACAAGCACTTGTCCCCCAGGGTCCCCGCCTCATCCCACCTTCTCCATCCACGCATCTGCTGGACTGAGGGGGGCAGTCACTGCCCACAGCTTAGAGGGACCCTGCCAGGAGGGCCAGTGCAATGACCGCTGCAGGCAGGTGGCTTCCAAGGTGTGGCCTGGTGAAAGCTATCTAAGCAGTTTTTGCAAAGGAGGAAAATCAATGTAAAATTAACGAGGCCCCAGAAAAGTCCACATTCAGGAATAAAGTTGCTTAAGACAAGCTTGGCCAAAGACAAACGAGGTGGGCCGTTAGCCAGCTCCTTTCCTCAAGAGCAGGTGAGAATGAAGGACGTCACCCCAGCCTCCCTGACAGCCCCTTGCCGGGACCACCTCCTTGCCCAGCCACCTGGGGAGGACACCTGCTTCCTACAGGGCCAGCAAGCTTCATTCTCTGGGTTCTTAGCAGTTATTAATATGTTTCTCACTATAAATTAATAAATTTGGTTTTTTTATTTTCTCAAGGAAATGAAAACGAGAAATTCCAAGATGCGATGGTATTTGTCAAGAAACTAAAGGTGAGTGACTAAAGAGTGAAGGGGGTTGTTTCCAAGTGCCAAGTCCTGGTGACTAGGAGCTGGCGCCTGGGTAGGAATTACCGACTCGGGAACCTTTGGGGGTGGAGGCGAGGGGGAGGTGAGGCCACAGGGAGGCAGCGGAGGGAAAAGCTATGGAGATGGAGGGATGGAGGGGTGGAGGGGTGGGAGCTGAGAGAGGGAAAGGAAGAAGCTCCGAGCAGGGCCTGAGGGGACCCCAGTACTCGACAGCTGCTCTCTGAGCCCATGGGGAGGCCTCTCAAAACCCAAGCAATGCCGTGTCCCCACAGCCTGGCTGGGAGCTTCCCTCAACTGCGCAGGGGCCACTCACATAGGCTGCAGGGCTGAGGAAGAAACCCGGACGTGCCCTGTGATGCACGTGCCACGCAGAACGTCAGAACACGATCTGGCAAAATCCAAAACCCCTCAGTCAGGCAGTCTTGAATTACAACCAGTCTACAGAAACATAACAACTTTGGGCCAAGTTTCCACCTAAGACCCATTTCAGATTGGCTCCACGGTGGCCTAGGTTGGGGAGGCTCTCCTTAAATAGGTCACTCTGTGGCTGAGAACTTTCTGGTGTCCCTGCCCCAGGCCCAGCAGCACTGGAAGATACAGGGAGTGATGGGGCATGTAGTGGGGGCTGTGAGGCCATTGGAGGGCTGTGCTGAGGAATATCAAAAGCCATTTAGGACCGGGGGGTCTCAGGGCCTTGGAACAGCTGCTTCCTATAAAATGTCCCTTGTCTTAAAGCAGGTCTAGAAGACAGAGAGACCTGGGCAACACCAGCAGCAGCCACCACTCTTGCAGACAGCACAAAGTCGCTTGCCTAGACATTAAACATTCTGCCAGACAGTCCTCCTGGGTTACCACCCTCCATGCTGTGGGCTCTATTTCTGGTCTCCTTTAACGTTAAGTGTGCTGAGGTTGCATGGGGCAAGGTGCCTACCCACTGTCACCTGCTGGGCAGCTTTGGCTCCGGGATTGGGTGACCCTGAGAAGGAATGGGCCAGGGCAGAGGGGCGGGTAAGCCAAGAAGACCAAGGAACAGCATCTTCACACTGCCGAGAGCAAGAAGTCTAGAATCACAGAGCCTGTTAAAATGTCCTTCCAAAATGAGGGTTAAAAAGCTATGTTCAGGCAAGTAAAACCTGAGAGAGTTTGCTGCTGGCTGACCTGCACTGTGAGAGATGTTGAAGGAAGTCCTTCCAACTGAAAGAAAATGATACCCAATGGAGACTCAGATCCACGCAAAAGAATCACGAGGGCTAGCAAAGATAGATATGTGAGCAAGTATCAAAGATGCTGGCTTTTTCACTTTTAATTTCGCTTAAAGATAATTGTATAAAGCAAGAGAAAAAAGTACACGGGACAATCAATGACACAGCAAAACAGGACACAGCAGGCAACAGAGGCACACTGCTGTAAGGTTCTTACGTTTCAGCCAAAATGGTACCTTATTTGGAGAAAGACTGCAATAGTTGAAGATGCATAATGTAAACTCTAGAGCCACCTCTAAGAAGAGAGAGTTGCATAGCTTATGAGCCACTAAGGGAAAGACAACTGAATACTAAAAATAATATAATAGCAGGAAAAGAGGATAAAGAAACAGATAGAGAGAATAAAGAACAGATGAGACGGCCGGGCGCGGTGGCTCACGCCTGTAATCCTAGCACTCTGGGAGGCCGAGATGGGTGGATGGCTCAAGGTCAGGAGTTCGAGACCAGCCTGAGCAAGAGCTAGACCCCGTCTCTACTAAAAAATAGAAAGAAATGATCTGGACAACTAAAAATATATATATATAGAAAAAACTAGCCGGGCATGGTGGCGCATGCCTGTAGGCCCAGCTACTCGGGAGGCTGAGGCAGGAGGATTGCTTGAGCCCAGGAGTTTGAGGTTGCTGTGAGCTAGGCTGACTCCACGGCACTCTAGCCCAGGCAACAAAGTGAGACTCTGTCTCAAAAAAAAAAAAAAAAAAAAAAAAAAAGATGAGACAAAACAAATAGCAAAATGGTAGATTTAATCCCAATCATATCAACAATTCCATTAAATTAAAATGGTTTCAGTACTATAATTAAAAGTCAGAGATTTTATCAGACTGAATAAAAAAAGATTCATTTTATGCTAATTATAATAAACTCATTTAAATATAAAAAACAGAAAAATTAACCAACCATATATTTTCTATAAGAAACATACTTTAAATATAATGATACATATAGGTTAAAAGCAAAAGATGGGCTGGGTGCAGTGGGTCATGCCTGTAATCCCAGCAGCTTGGGAGGCCCAGGTGGGAGGATTGCTTGAGCCCAGAAGTTCAAGACCATTCTGAGCAACACAGCAAGACTCTGTCTCTACAAAAAATTAAAAAAATTAGCTGGGCATGGTGGTACATGCCTGTAGTCCCAGCTACTCAGGAGGCTGACACAGGAGGATGGCTTGAGTGCAGGAGTTTGAGGCTGCTGTGAGCTATGATGATGCCACTGCACTCCAGCCTGGGAGACAAAGCAAGACTCTTTCTTGGAAAAAAAAAAAAAAAAGAAAGCACAAAAGATTGGAAAAAGAACACTAGGCAAACAGCAATCTGAAGAAATTGAGGGTGGCCTTATTAACTTCAGAAAGCAGACTTCTGGGCAGAGATAAAGAAGAAACTTTCATAATGACAGAAGAGTCAATTTATCAAGATGACACAAACTCCTGAAGGTGCACACATCTCATGACAGAGCTTAAAAGTACTTGCAGCAAAAACAGAAGTGAAAAGAGAAAGAGACAGATGTGCAATTATAGTCAGAAGTTTCCATACTACAGTACAATATAATCGATAGAAGTACACAAATGAGCATGGATTTAGAGCACGTAAATCTTCAAGTCTCCTTTATCTGTCAACCAAGTTGACCTAATTGACACTTAGAGAATTCCACATCCTACAAAGGCAGAATGCACATTCTTTTCAACAATACGTGAAGCATTCACAAAGACAGAGCATATGCTGGGCCATAAATCAAGTTTTAAATTTAAAATTATAAAAAATATGTTCTCTGGCTACTACAGAATTACATTAGAAAATAATAACAAAAAGGTATCTAGAAAAAACCCAAATATATGGAAATTAAACCAGGCACTTCTAAATAACCAGTGGGTCAAATAATAAATCACAAAGGAAATTAGAAAACATTTTGAAATGAATGATAAAATACAACATATCAAAATGTGTAGGATGCAGCTAAAGTAGTGCTTGGAGGAAAATTCATAGCTCTAAATGTTTATTTTGGAAAAGAAGAAAGAATTAAAATTAATGATCTAAGCCTCTACATTAATAAGCTAGAAGCTCAGTGCAGTGGCTCACTCCTGTAGTCCCAGCTACTCAGGAGGCTGAGGTGGAAGGATTGCCTGAGGCCAGGAGTTTGAGACCAGCCTGGGTGATAAAGCAAGACCCAGTCTCCCGACTTCCCCCCAAAAAATATTTTGGCCGGGTGCAGTGGCTCATGTCTATAATCCTGGCACTTTGGGAGGCCAAGGTGGGAGGATCACTTGAGGCCAGGAGTTCGAGACCAGCCTGAGCAAGAGCGAGACCCTGTCTCTACAAAAAATAGAAAAATAAAAAAATGATTAGGGTGTGGTGACACACACCTGTAGTCCTAGCTACTAGGGAGGCTGAGGCAGGAGGACTGCCTTAACCCCAGGAGTTTGAAGTTGCAGTGAGCTATGATGTCACAACTGCACTCTAGCCTGAGTGGCAGAGCAAGACCCTGCATCAAAAACAAAAACCAAGCAAGCAAGCAAACAAAAAAGCTAGAAAAAGAAGAGCAAAGCAAGTAGAATAAAGATAAAATCAGAAATTAACAAAGTAGAAAACAGAATAACAATGGAAAAATTAAACTAAAAGCTTTTCTTTGAAAAGATCAATAAAATTGATAAACCTCTAGCTAGAACAATCAAGAAAAAAAGAAAATACAAATTACCAATAACAGGAATGAAACAAGGAACACTGCTATAGATCCTGTTGACATTAAAGAATATTACAGAAAACATTATGCCAACAAGTTTGACACCTTTGATTAAATGGAAAATTCTCTGGATGAACAAATTACCAAACGTGACACAAGAAAACAAAATCAGATAAGCCCTTTATAAAGAAACTGAATTTAAGAGTAAAAACCTTTCCCTCAAAGAAAACTCAGGTCCAAATGGTTGCACTGGTGAATTCTACCAAATATTTAACACAAATTTTGTCAGAAAATACAACAGGTAGAAACAATTCACAATCATCTTATGAGGTTGCTATTATGCTGAAAGTAAAAACAAAAAGACATCGCAAGGAAATTATAGCCCAAGAACCCTCATGAATATAGATGTGAATTTCCTTAATAAAATATTAGCAAATATAATTCAGCAAAAAAGGATAAAACATCCTGAACAAGTGGGGTTTATCTCAGGAATGTAAGGTTTAAGATTTGAATACAATTCATATTAACAGTATAAAGAAAAATACAATAAACTCAATAAATACTAAAAAAGCATTTGAGAAAATTTAACACCCATTCAGAATAAAAACAGAAAACTAGGAAGAAAAAGGAATTTCATTATTATAATAAAAAGCATCATTAAAAATCCTACAGTTATTACATATTTAATGATGAAAAGTTGAACTCTTTCTCCTAAAATCAGGAACAAGGCATGTCTGTTCTCACCACTTCTATTCAACATTCTACTGGCGGTCCTAGCCAGTGCAATAAGGCAAGACAAAGAAACAACAAAAAAACATACAGGTTAGAAAGGAAGAAATAAAAACACCTTTAGTTACAGACAACATAATCAT
Source organism: Propithecus coquereli (assembly GCF_000956105.1). Lineage (NCBI taxonomy): Eukaryota > Metazoa > Chordata > Mammalia > Primates > Indriidae > Propithecus > Propithecus coquereli. The sequence goes on along the minus strand of NW_012151585.1, from coordinate 544,349 downwards.
ATTGTGTTAGAAAGTCCTAAGGGATCTCAAGAAAAGCCACTAGAACAAGTGAATTTAGCAAGACTGTGGGATAAAAGGTCAATATACAACAATCAATTAAATTTCTATAATACTAGCTGTGAAAAAATGTAATATTTAAAAATAATAGCATTTATAATATCAGAAACAGTAAACACAGATAAATTTAACAAAAATTTAACAAAATGCAAGACAACAACACAGCTAAGAGAAATTAAAGAAGACCTACTTCAATATTGTTAAGATATCAATTCTTCACAAAGCAATCTATAGATTCAATGCAATCCCAACCAATATCCCAGGAGACTTTTTGTAGAAATCAACAGTCCAACTCTAAACTTTATATAAAAAATCAAAGGACCAAGAATAGCCAAAACAGTTCTGGAAAACCAGAACAAAGCTGAATGACTTATATTACCTAATAACATGATTTATTATACAACTATAATAATCAAAACAGTATAGTGTTGGTATAAGTATATATTTATAATGGAACATAATAGAGAGTTCAGAAATAGACCTGTACATATGTGATCAACTGATTTTCAATAAAGGTGTCAAAGTAAGTCAATGGGGAAAGAGCTTCATTTTTTAGAAAAAATGGTGCTTGAATAACAATATACATATGAAAAAAAAATAACCTTGACAATTACCTTACACCCTACACAAAAATTAACTCAAAATGGAGCATAAACCTAAATGTAGAAGTTAAAACTATAAAACATCTAGAAGAAAACATAGCACTATCTTGAGGCAGGCAAAAAATTCTTAGAACACAAAAAGTATTAACCACAAAAGAAATATCTGATAAATAGATTTTATCAAAATTAAAATCCTGTGCTCTTAGAAAGATATTATTAGAAAATGAAAAGGTAGATCTCAGATCCAGAGAAATTTTTCCCAATATATATTCCTGAAACTTGTATTCAGAATATATAATATAAAGAACTCTAGAAACTCATAATAAGGCAAACAACACCCTCCCATAAACAAAAGCTTTGAAAAGGTATTTTACAAAAGAAGATATATAAATGGCTAATAAGTATATGAAAAGATGCTCAACATCATTATTAAGTAGAGAAATGTAAATTAAAACCACAATGAGATACCATTACATGCTACAGGAAGAGGTGACCTTAAAAAGACTAACAATACCAAGTGTTGGCAGGATGTGGAGCAACTGAACTCTCATACTTTGCTGGTGGGGATGTAAAATGGTACAACCACTTTGGAAAACAAAATGTAGCAATTTCCCAAAAAGATAAACATACACTCACAACATGACCCACAATTCCACTTCTAGGCATACCTACTAGAAATAAAAACATAAGTCCATGAAAATATGTCATTTTAAATGTTCATGGTGGCTTTACGACTCACAGTAGCCACGAACTAGAAACAACCCAAAGGTTCCATTCACAGGTGAATGAGTGATTGAGGTATATTCACACTGGAAGACCAGTTAGCAATGAAAAGGAACAAATTACATATTCATACAACATAGATGAACCTCAAAAATACCACACTGAATGAAAGAAGACACACATACTATTGTCTGATTTCATTATACAGAATTCTAGAACAAGTAAAAGTATCATGCAAAAAAACCAGTGGTTGTCTAAGGATAGGTGTTGGGGCATTGACTGCAGAGTGGCATGAAGAAACTTTCTGGGATGATAAAAATGTTCCATATCTTTTTTTTTTTTTTTTTAAGAGACAGAGTCTCACTCTGTCACCCAGACTGGAGTGCAGTGGCACAATCACAGCTCACTGTAACCTCCAACTCCTGGGCTCAAGTGATCCTCCTGGCTTAGCCTCCTGAGTAGCTAGGACTACAGGCTTGTGCCACCACACCAGCTAATTTTGAAAATTTTTTTGAAGAGATAGGGTCTTCATTAGGTTGCCCAGGCTGGTCTTGAACTCCTGGCCTCAAGCGATTCTCCCACTTCAGCCTCCACAGATCTGGGATTATAGGCATGAGCCATCACTCCCCCATTTGTTATTTAGGGTGGTGGCTACCTAGGTGTATACATGTCAAAACTTAAAGAACAGTTAAAATCAGTTCATTTTTTGTACTTAAATTATGCAATAACAAAGTTGACTTAAAAATAAAATAAAGGACAACCACTTACTGATCTAGTTCTAGTGATTTATCCTACAGACATGCAGATACACGTGACCAAATATTGATGTATTATAAATGTACATATCAGCAGTGTTTGCAATAGCAAAAAGTCTGGAAACATCCTAAATACCCTTCAAAAGAGGCTGGTTATTTCAACTATGATACATGCATACAACAGAATACTATGTAGCTGTTAAATAGAATCTAATGGATCTCTGTGTACTGATATGAAAAAAAAAATTAAGACACAAGTCAGTGAAAAGAATCAAGGAGCAGAATAGTATATACTATATTATTCAACTTTTTTAAAGGGTATCTATAGTATACATGTTTTTAAAGGATATATAAGGTAAACAGTAGATAAAAATCAAGAAAACCAAAATCTGATTCCTTGAAAATATCAATAGAACCTATCAGCATCTAGCCAGATTGAGGAAGAAAAACAGATGACATAAATTACTAATATCAGCAATGAAAGAGGGGGCATCACTACAGATCTCACAGACATTTAAAGGATAATAAGGAAATATCATGAGTAACTTTGTATCTACAAATTTGACAGCTTAGATGAAAAAATAAATCCTTGAAATATCAAAAATACCAAAACTCACTCATGAAAAAATAACCTGAGTAGTTATTAAGAAAATTGATTTTATAGTTTAAAATCTAACAAGAAAGAAAACTCAGCATTCGGAAAGCTTTGCTAATTCTACCAAATATTTAAGGAAGAAATAATACCAATTATACACAGACCCAGGACCAAAACCAGACAAGGACATTACCCAAAAATGAAAACTACAGACCAATATCCTTCACAAAGACACAAAAATACTCAGAAAAGTACTAGAAAATCAAATCCAGCAATGCATAAAAAAATGTAACACATCTTGATCAGGTCAGATTTCTCCAAGAAATAAGTGTTGATTCAACAATCAAATATCAATGGAAGATAACCCAATTAAAAATGAGATTTGAATAGACATTTCTCCAAAGAAGATATATAGTCAATAAACACATGAAAAAATGCTCAGGATTGTTAGTTATTAGGGAAATGCAAATCAAAACCACACTGAGATACTAGCACTTCACACCTACCAGGACGTCTACAATCCAAAGAACATAAAAAACAAATGCTGGTAAGAAACTGTAAAAATTAGAACTCTCATACTGGTGGAAATGTAAAATGGTGCAGCCACTTTAGAAAACAGTTTGGCAGTTATTATATAACCCAGCAATCCCACTCTACTCAAGAAAAATGAAAACATGCATCCACGTAAAAACTTTACACATGAATGTTCATAGCAGCATTATTTATAATGGCCCCAAAGTGAAAGCAATCCAAATGTCCATCAACTGATGAATGGATAAAAGTAGAATACAGGAATCCTCCATTTGATCATGCTTCACTTTACTGTGTTCACATATATTGCCTTTTTTTTTTTTTTTTTTGCAAATTGAAGGTTTGTGGCAACCTTACATCAAGCAAGTCTATCGATGCCATTTTTCCAACAGCATGTGCTCACTTTGTGTCTCTGTGCCACATTTTGTTAATTCTTGCAGTATTTCAAACTTTCTCATTATTCTTATATCTGTTATGGTGATCTGTGATCAGGGATCTTTGAAGTTATAATTGTCATTGTTGGGGTGCCAAGAACTGCACCCATATAAGATGGCAAACTTAATAAATGTTGTGTGTATTCCGCTGACCAGCGGCTTCCTGATCTCTGTCCCTCTCCTCAGGCTTTCCTATTCCCTGAGACACAACAATATTGAAATTAGGCCAATTAATAGCCCCACAATGGCCTCTAAGCGTTCAAGTGACAGGAAGAGTCACATGTCCCTCACTTTAAATCAAAAGCTAAGAAATCATTACACTTAGTGAGGAAGGCACATCAAAAGCCAAGATGGGCCAAAAGCTAGGCCTCTTGCATCAAACAGTTAGCAAAGTTGTGAATGCAAAGGAAAAATTCTGGAAGGAAATTGAAGGTGCTATTCCAGTGAACACATGAATGGTAAGAAAGTGAAACGGCCTTATTATTGCTGATATGTAGAAAGTTGTGGTCCAGATAGAAGATCAAACCAGCCACAACATTCCCTTATGCCAAAGTATAACCCAGAGCAAGGCCCTAACTCTATTCAAATCTATGAAGGCTGAGAGAGATGAGCAAGCTGCAGAAGAGAAGTTGGAAGGTAGCAGGCGTTGGTTCATGAGGTTTAAGGCAAGAAGCTATCTCCATAATATCAAAATACAAGGCAAAGCAGCAAGTTCTGATGGAGAATCTGCAGCAAGTTATCCAAAAGATGTAGCTGAGATAAATGACGAAGGTGGCTACACTAAACAACAGAACTTCAGTGTAGATGAAACAGCCTTATATCAGAAGAAGGTACTGTCTAGGATTTTCATAGCTAGAGAGAAGTCAATGCCTGGCTTCAAGGCTTCAAAGCTTCAAAGGATGGGCTGACTCTTTTGTTAGGGGCTAATGCAGCTGGTGACTTTCAGTTGAAGCCAATGCTCATTTACCACTCTGAAAATCCTAGGGCCCTTATGAATTATGCTAAATTTACTCTGCCTGTGCCCTGGAAATGGAACAATAAAGCCTGAATGACAGCACATCTGTGTCTCAGTTCATTTATGTTGCTATAAGGGGAAATACCTAAGTCTGGATAATTTATGAATGCAAAGAGAACAGGTTTATTCAGCTCACAGTTCTGCAGACTGTATAAGCAGCATCGAGCCAGATCTGCTTCTGGTGAGGGCTTCAGGGAACCTCCAATAAAGGTGGAAGGGGAAAGGGGAGCAGGTGTGTCACAGGGCGAGAGAAAGAGCAAGAGAGGGAGGAAGTGGCACCAGGCTCCTTTAAACAATGAGCTCTCATATGAATAGAGCAAGAACTCAGTCATAGCAGGGAGAGCACCAAGACATTCATGAGGCATCTGTCCCTGTGATTCAAACACCTCCTACCAGGCCCTACCTCCAACCTTGGGGATCAAATTTCAACATGAGATTTGGAGAGGCCAGACATCCAAACCATATCAATCTGTTTACGGCATGGTTTACAGAATATTTTAAGCCCACTGTTGTAACCTGCTGCTCAGAAAAGAAAGATTCCTTTCAAAATAATTCTGCTCATTGACAATGCACATGGTCACCAAGAGCTCTGATGGAGACGTACAAAGAAATTAACGTTGTTTTCATGCCTTCTAACACAACGTCCATTCTGTAGCCCATGGATCAAGGGATCATTTTGACTTTCAAGTGTTATTATTTAAGAAATACATTTTATAAGGCTGTAGGTGCCATCGACAGTGATTCCTCTGATACATCTGAGCAAAGTAAATTGGAACCTTCTGGAAAGGATTCACCATTCTAGATGCCATTAAGAACATTAGTGATTCATGGGAGGAGGTCAAAATATTAACATTACAAGAGTTTGCTAACAGCCATAGGAAACAAATACAGGGAAAAAAAGGGTTTAGAATAAGTTAATTCTAACCCTCATAAAGGACTTTAAGGGGTTCAAGTCACTGCAGATGTGGGGGAAATAGCAAGAGAATGAGAATTACAAGTGGAGCCTGAAGATGGGACTGAATTGCTGTAATCTCCTGATAAAACTTGAACAGATTCAGAGTTGCTTCTATGGATGAGCAAAGAAAGTGGTTACTTGAGATGGAATCTACTCCTGGGGAAGGAGATTCATGTGAATCATTTTATTGCTATATTCGCTTTATTGTGGTGGTCTGGAACCAAACCTGCAGTCTCTCTGAGCTATGCCTGTATCCATGCAACAGACTATTATTCCACAATAAAAAGGAATGAAGTATTGATATGTGCTGCAACATGGATGAGCTTTGAAAACATTATACTAATTGAAAGAAGCCAGTCACAGAAGGTCATATATTATATGGTTTCATTTGTATGAAATGTCCGAGATAGGCAAATCTATAGAGACAGAAAATATTAATAGATCAGTGGTTCCTTAGGATTGGCGGGGGTGGGGAGAAATGGGGACTGACTGCTAATGGGTACACGCTTTCTTTTATGGGGGATAAAAGTGTTCTAAAATTGGGAGTGCATCACCCCAATTCAGCAGGAAGTAGCTCAATGATTATGTCATTCCTCCTCCCATAGATAAGGAAGGGTAAAATTGTAATGGGGAATATGTAACAGAGATGATGGCCTGAAAAAGGGTAAACATGTTTTCTGCCTCTCCAAAACCCCCTCTCCCTTTTGAAAACTAAAACCTACATTCCTGCCTCAGGCCTGTGGTCAGGAGGGGCAGGAGAGTGTCCTTTGTGCCACAGAACATGGCTCATGGGAATTGCACATGTGGAGGTCATGAGATTGTCTCAGCCAAAGATGGGATTATGGGATTAATCAGGACCTTTAAAAGCTCTGTACTTCTGCTCAGAGGCAGGACGTTGGTACTTTGAGATGGAAGTCTGCCAACCTCCTCATTTGCCAACAAATTAATAAACTCTTCTTTCCTTCTCAAAAAAAAAATTGAATGTAATGGTGGTTTTTCTAGTCCTATAAATATAGTAAAAGTCATTGAATTGTATACTTTAGATGGATGAATTGTATGGTATGTGAATTATACCTCAGTAAAGCTATTAAAAAACAAAACTAGCATGTATGAAGCACGTATCATGTGCCAGGAGCTTTACATTCATTATCTCATTAACTCCTCCCACCCACCAGACAGAGAGGAACAAATAGGTAACATTTATGAAGCATTTACTTGGTGCCAGACACTATTCTGAGTCATTTATTCATTTCAGCTCTTGCACTCCTCACCTTATTATCAATCCTACTTTACAGATAAGAAACAGGTCTGGGAGACAGTGTAACATGCACACACCTGGTAAGGGACAGAGCTAAACCTGGACCCAAGCTGCTGGCTGAACACATTCCGCACACCATCTCTCTCCAGTCCCTTTAATGAAGTAGTTCTCAGAGTGTCATCCCTAGACTAGCATCATCTGGGGACTTGTTAGAAATGGAAATCTTTAAGCCCTATCCCAGACCTACTGAATAAGAAGAAACTTTGAGCGTGGGGCCAAAATATAAAAATCAATGTAATCCACCATATTAACAGACTAAAGAAAAAACCCCACATGATGATAATTTTAATAGGTACAGAAAAAGCATTTGACATCCATTCATCATAAAATATCTCTGAAAACTAGGAATAAAGGGGAACTTTCTCAACTTGGTAAGGGATCTGTAAAAAACCTATAGTGAACATCACACTTAATGGTGAAAGACTGAATGTTTTCTAAGACTGGGAACATGGTAAGGATTTCTGCTCTGTGTTATTTAACATTCTACCAGAGGTTCTAGCCAATGGAATAAGGTAAGAAAAGGAAATAAAACAAAGTATATCAAAATATTTGTTTGTGGGTTTATGTCCCTTTATTTCCTCATCTTGTCTGTATTTCCCATGTATTTCAAAGAGATGATTCAGACCTGGTTCTTATCTGCAGGGAATTTACAGTGTTACATGATCACAACCCCGGGGACACCAAACACTGGGACACAAGTTGGAAGAGAGGCACATTTAACCTTTCAGTGTCTTCAAGTCACAGCTGGGTGCTCTGGATCTGCATGAAGCTCCTGCTGCCACCTTCTAAACTGGGCAGCTTGGTGCCACATGAGAGATGGTGACAAGTTCTAGATGCTGAGAGGGTCGGTTCTATCTCATTTGACCTCTAAATTCTGTTATCTTTACCAAGTGACTTAATCTCACTGTGGCTTGTTTCCTACTCTCTAAAATCAGAATAGTAAAAACATCTACCTGAAGGGTTGAAAAGAAATGAAATTTGACAATGTACATAAAAGCACAGCATGGTTTTTGGCACACACAAAGTATTCATTAAAGCACATGTAAGCTTTGAAAACTTAAGACCCGTGTTATTCTAAAGAGAGTTCACGTGTCTACTCAGCGTGTGAGAGGTGAGACTCGAGGGCTACAAGGAAGGAACCAGGACAACGCTGGCACCCAGGCTTAGCCCTGGAGACCAACCTCGCGTCCTGCCTCTTGCTATGGGCTGCGCTGTTTCTCTCACACCCTGGGCTTCGCTCCCACCCTGAACCCGCCTAGAACCACGTCACAATTTCAGCCTCGGGATGAGCATGACGTGAGTGAGCAGCTGGCAGATTGGAGCAGGGCTGAGCCACACATGCTCAGGGAGTTTTAGGGTGACCCAGATTCCGGTACATGCCATTTGGAATGACAGGGTACTCAGTGTCTTCTGAGCTGGGGCATTAAGGGATAAGTAGGGACACCATTCTTCTGTGACAGCTTTTGCTTCACACAGTCAAGGCTCTCAGAAGCCACAAGCTGCACCTATAAACCAGCAGACAGCACTGCTGGGTGGCAGGGCCCACCTCCTTCTCACGGGGATCAGGGAGCCCCAGCAAAGGGGTCTTAGTGGTTTCCCATGCTTCTGCATCACAGCACGGGCACAAACAACCACATCACCCCTGCCCCCTCCACAGAACAGATGAGGAAGCTGAGGTCTGTTAGGACGTAGGTCACGCTATTAATTTACATTGGCACGTGGGTGAGAACTCTGTCTGCTGCCCCCAGCACTCTGCTCTGCTCAGAAATACCGACTGATGACAGCCGGCAGCCACAGTTCAATTTAGCATCTTTCATTTGCTAAATCGGCTCTTTAAGCACATTCACTCACTTTGCAAGGGTTGATTGAAAACCTGTCGTGTGCCTGGCTACTACAGAAGGCACTGAGGACACAGGCAGCAGTCTCTAAGGGTCACTAAGTGCCCAGGCTTCATTCTTTCTGGCCAACATCAACCCAGAGCTCCAGTCATTTCCATGTCTTGGGGCTTCTGGAGTCTATCCTGTCCCAACTGCCTGCTCTGTCTGCTGACTCTGGGTCACCTTCTCTGCTGTGTCTCACCTGCTCCTAGGCAGCTCTTCTCTTGACCACACCTGCATTTTGCCTAAAAGTTACCCGAAGACACCAACTTGGTGGTAAATATATTTGAATAACTTTCCCTGAAATATCTCCAGTTTGGCAGCAGGAGAGGATTAAAACCTCATATTCAAGGGGTTACATTTAAAATTTATTTACTTTCCCTTTGCCAGACAAAGAAAGGGTAGGGGGAGAAAGTCTTAAACTGTTGGCCAGTGGAACAAGTATGAATCAATAAGGAATAGCTTTGTATGTGCCTGTTGTTGACTGAAGCAGAGTTTAGAGGCTAAGGGCGTGGCCTGCAAGTCTACCTGCCCAAGTTCAAACAAGCCTGGCTTTAGCAGTATGGTTTGGGACATCACTTCTCTAGCCTCAGTTTTCCCATTCATAAAATGGGAATAAATATAATAGCATGCTAATAAGCGGGGGGAATTGACTTACAAGATAAAAAACTAGATTATAAAGTACTTGAGATAGTGTGGTACTGGAACAGGGGAAAGATTGTTCTGTGAAATGAGAGAGAGAGCCCCAAACAGATCTAAGCATGTGTGGAACTCTGGTAGTTGCCAGAGGAGGTAGAGCAGATCAGAGGGGAAAAGAGGAACTGCTCAATATGGTGCTGGGCCCCAACTGGTTGACCATATTGGAAAAATTAAGTTAACCACATATTTCACCTCCTTTACAGAAACCAACTCTGGATGTATTAAGAACTTCAGTGTGAAACTTTTAAACTTTTTAGGAGAAAATATTGGAAAATATCTACGTGGAAACATAAAAAGTACTATCCATAAAGACTGACAAATTCAACTACATTAACATTAAGAGTGTCTACTGATCGAATGTGTGCTTACGGCACAAGGGTAGACATAGAGATCAATGGAATAGAATTGGCAATCCAGAAATTAATCCTTACATTTAAGGTTGATCTTCAGCAAGGGTGCTAAGACATCTAAATGGGGAAAGAAAAGTATTCTCAACAAATGGTACTGGGACAGCATGCTAAAGAATGAAGTTGGACCCCTACCTCACACCACATACAAAAATTAACTCAAGATGCATCACAGACCTAAATGTAAGAACTAAAACTATAAAATTCTTAGAAGAAAACACAGAAGTAAATCTTCATGAATTTGGATTAGGCAATGGTTGCTTAGATATTACACCAAAGGTACAGGTGACGAAAGAAAAAAGTAGATAAATTGGGAACTAACAAAATTAAAAATTTTTTGTGCTGCAACAATACCATCAAGAGTGAAAAGACATTTAGAGGTGAAGGGATGGGGTGAAAAAAAGGTGAAAAAACAACCCATAGAATGGGAGAAAATATTTTCAAAGCATATATCTGATAAGGGACATGCATCCAGAATAAAGAATTCATAGAATAATAAAAAGACAAATAGAAAAATAACCCAAATAAAAAATGTGCAAAGGATTTAAACAGACATTTCTCCAAAGAAGATATACAAATGGCCAATAAGCACGTGAAAAGATGCTCAACATTACTAGGGAAATACGAAACAAAACCACAACGAAATACCACTTTACATCCACTAAGATGACTATAATTAAAAAACAAAAACAAAACAAAACAAAACAAAAAACGGAAAAAAAAGTGTTAGCAAAGACATGGAGCAACTGGAACCCTAATACATTGCCTGTGGTGATGTCAAATGGTACAGTCACCATGACAAACAGTTTGACAGTTATGCAAAAAGTTAAACCATATGACCCAGTGATCCCACTCCTAGGTATATACCCAAGAGAAATGAAAACATACAAACACATAAAAATTTATACACAAATGTCCATAGCAGCATTATTTATAATAGTCAAAATGTGGAAATAACACAAATGTCTATTAACTGATGGATAAATAAAATGCAGCATATCCATACAAGGAATATTATATGGCAATAAAAACGAATGAAATACCGACACATGCTGCAACATGGATGCACCTGGGGAGCCTTATGCCAAGTGAAACCAGTCAGACACAAAAGCCCACATATTGTATTATTCCATTTATACGAACTGTCCAAAATAGGCAAATCTGCAGAGAAAAAAAGTTTATCAGTGGTTGCTTAAGGTTGGGGAGTGGTTAGTAGAAGGAGGGAAGGGGGTTGACTGCTAATGAGTATATGGTTTCTTTTAGAACAAAACTGTTCTACAATGAGATTGTCGTTTATAACCCTGGGTTGCACAACCCTGCAAATATACTAACTAACATTAAATCACATATTTTAAATGAGTGAATTGTATGGTAAATGAATTATAACTCAATAAAGTTTATGTTTTGTTTTTAGAAACAAGGTCTTGCTCTGTCACCTAGGCTGGACTGCAGTGGCACAATCATAGTTGACTGTAACCTTGAACTCCTGGGCTCAAGTGATCCTCCTGCCTCAGCCTCCCCTGTAGCCAAGACTACAGGTGTGTGCACACCACCACATCCAGCTAATATTTTTGAAAATTTGTTTGTAGAGATGGGATCTCGCTATGTTGCCCAGGCTGGTCTTGAACTCCTGGCCTCAAGCAATCCTCCTGCCTTGGCCTCCTAAAGTGCTTGGATTACAGGCCTGAGCCACTATGCTCAGCTTCAATAAAGATATTTTTTAAAAGTATTTATGTTCATCAAAAGACACCATAAATAAAATATGAAAATATGGAAAGTTGGGAGAAGATATTTCCAATGCATATAAATGACAAACAGTAAATGTCCAGATCGCATAAAGACCTCCTACAAATTCATAAGAAAAAGACAAACCACCCAATAGAAATATTCATTTCACATAAGAGGAAACATATATCATCAGCGAACTTAAGAAAAATGCTCATATTATTTTGATATCAGGGAATTGCAAAGGGAGATCATACAGAAATGCCATGTTAGGGTCATTAGATTTGTAGGAATATATGTTACAATATCAAGCATTGGAGAGGATGATAAAGTGAATTCACCCACTGTGGATGGGAGGGTAAACTGAAACGACCACTTTAGAACACAATATGCTATTCTTTTTTTTATTACCTTTCAAAACTCAACATTCATATATCCCACAACGGCAATTCTCTCTAAGTATACCCAAGATAAACTTCTGTACGTGTGCGCCTGGAGACGTGTTGTATAATGTACACAGCAGCATAGTTCAATACTGCTAAACACCAGAAACATATCTAATGTCCATCACCAGAAGTGTAAATGAGCTGTGATATAGTCACAGAAAATAACATTAGAAGTAGCAGAAATGAATCAACAGCTGCACCCAACACAAAGATTTCTAGGTAAATCTTAGAAACACAATGTTAAAAGAGAAAAAGAAAGCCCCAAAAGATGCATATAGTCTGATTTTTATTTGAGCTAAAAGAAAAAAAATGGAATAATATACCCTCCAAACAAAATGACACTAGCAATAAAACTATATTAAAAAAAAAAAACTGGCCGGGCGCAGTGGCTCACGCCTGTAATCCTAGCACTCTGGGAGGCCAAGGTGGGTGGATTGCTCAAGGTCAGGAGTT
>NW_012151585.1:493151-531702 GCF_000956105.1 Propithecus coquereli | reverse complement strand
ATGCTCCATGTGCCTGTGGGGTGACCCATCAGTGAGCTAGGCTGACACCACAGCACTCACTCTAGCCCAGGCAAAAGAGTGAGACTCTGTCTCAAAAAAAAAAAAAAAAAAAAAACCAATTATTAATACATGATAAACCCAAAATTTGGGATAGTAATTAACTGGCAGAGAAGTACAGGGAATAGGGAAGGGGATAAATAAAGATCCATGCAGGTAAGTGGGAATATTCTAGCTAAGTCCTGAGTAGGGAGGTGAGTTCAGAGTTGTTATTATTTCTGTCCTCTGCAGGTAATATTTGTTAAATGCACACATCAGTCTTGTGTGTCCCATCACTATGACGATGGTGTAGACTCACACTTTTCTACATGCAATACCCACCCCATGATAGTTCTCTTCTGTGAATTTTCCTGTTCAATAAAGTGCATGCCCTTTCTAAATACCAATATTTAAGCCTCAAAATACACATCAAACTCAAATAGATCTTCCCACATTAGGGTTTAACAAAATTATAAGCAAATCCCAATTTCTTAGCTACACAAAATAATACCAAAGGTAATCTGGAAAAAAACCAGAGTATTTCACAGTAAAAAAACCCACAAAGGGCCGGGCGCGGTGGCTCACGCCTGTAATCCTAGCTCTCTGGGAGGCCGAGGAGGGCGGATTGTTTGAGCTCAGGAGTTTGAGACCAGCCTGAGCAAGAGCGAGACCCCGTCTCTACTAAAAATAGAAAGAAATTAGCCAGACAACTAAAAATATATAGAAAAAACTAGCCGGGCATGGTGGCACATGCCTGTAGTCCCAGCTACTCGGGAGGCTGAGGCAGGAGGATCGCTTGAGCCCAGGAGTTTGAGGTTGCTGTGAGCTAAGATGACGCCACGGCACTCTAGCCCGGGCAACACAGTGAGAATCTGCCTCAAAAAAAAAAAAAAGAAAAAAAAAAAACCCACAAAGTTGAAGAAAAAGTACCAGGTAAGAATAGCTTTCACATTTACAAAATAGAGTGATAAATTACAACGTGATGTCACTAGACATTCATCAAAATGACTAAAATCAAAAAGACAGACAATACCAAATGTTAATGAGGATATGGAGAGACCTGAAGTCTCCTACAGCGTTAGTGGGAATATAAAATGATTCAAAAGCATTTTGGGGAACTGTTTGATAGTTTCTTATAAAAGAAAACATAAAACCCATCCTTTAATCCAGCAATTCTACTTATCCATGAGAAATGAAAGCAAATGTCAACAAAAAGACTTGCACAAGTACAGCCATCACAGCTTTATTCGTACTAGCTTCACATCAGAAACAACCAGGAAGCCATCAATAGGAGAATGGAGAAATTATGGTATATTCATTCAATGAAAATACTAGACAATAAAATAGAGCAAACATGACATATGCAATGCGGATGAACCTCAAAAACATCATGTTGAGTGAAAGGAGCCTCGCATAAAAGAGTACACACTGCACGATTCCGTTTATGTGACATTCCACAGCAGCAAAAAGAATCCACGGTGAAATACACCAAAATGGCAGTAATGTCTGGGGGCAGGGGACTGCCTGGGAAGGGGCAAGAGAAAACTTGGGGAGACAGACAAGTCCTATACCTCGACGGAGTCTGGGTCGCACAGGTACACACCCGTCAGAACTCAAACAATAGTGCACATTAGAGCAATGGATGATATGAAAATTTTACCTAAAAAAGTTAACACTTACTGAACTGTGGTTAATGTCATACTGAAGTGTTATTTAGAGGGTGAATTGTAGTGATGTTTGCAATTGACTTTGAAAAGCATTTTAGAAAATCAGATGGACTCTTGGATGGACAGACAGAAGGATAAATAGGTGAGCAAGTAAATGCAGTAAAATGTTACTGGTGGAATCTAGGTGGTGGGTACGCAGGTGCTGACTGCGCAATTCTTGCAGCTTTTCTCTATGTTTGACATTTGTCATAATAAAGCATTAGAAAAAAAACACTGATAAGGGAAGACTTGACTTACTACAAAAACGTACTTTCCAACTACAAACATCCCATCCATGTGGTTCAGGTGCGACACTAGACAAAACTAGCACAAGACAAAGAAGTCACAGATGTGCAAGAAGCTAATAGATAGATGAAGAAAATTCAACCCCACTAGGAAGCAAAGACACACCCATTCGACAATGAGATACTGTTTTCAACTCTCAGCATGGTTTAAAATGCTACTAAGTCCTGGTTCGGGTATATGGTGAGACAAATGGCTGGTTTTGAGTCCATTTACTACAGCTGTGTAAACAAGCAAATTCTGTCTCCACAGCTCAGCTCCCACACCTGCAAAATGAGGTGAGTGGGGACCTCAAATGAGCTGGGGCTCAGGGTGACAGAGATCAAGGGACTGCTAGAGATGGATCAGACACGCAGGTGAAAGGCACAGGTTCCTGGTACACGGTAGCTAGCATCATTTGGGGTTATTTTTGTGCAACAGAATTACAGGTATTTTTAATTTTCTTCTAAATGCTCTTTTTTTCTACTGAATTTTCTACAACGAGCATGAATTGTCTTGGTAATCAGGAAGAAGTCTCGAAAATTATTTTAACAGCCAAACGACAATGGTTTTGGATTATGTTCTCTAACCTCTACCTCTAGCAGTGGTCGGCTGGCTTCGTGGCTTCCCAACTGTACAACTGTGTGTTTCTAGGCGTCAGTTTCCTTGTCTGTACCATGAGGGTTGGGTAAATCACCTCTAGGACCCCATCTGACAGTGACAGTCTAGGACTCTATGGCTACATGATTTTCCTTCACATAGGTAGCTTCTCAACTCAGTGTGAGAACTCGCACATCGACACTTTCCTGAGTCAAGCTTGGAAAAATGTCGGGGAAAAACCATGAGTATAAGGCCACATTTCTCATGACAATAAGAGCCAAGTCAAACCAAGGGCCATTTAAGAAAGCTCCAAACCCTACACGATCCCCTGCCCTGGAGTGCAGCTGCTGCTGCTGCAGCCAGCTGGGCAGCCAGCCCCAGCTCCCCTGCAGGACACCACTGCCCAGCGCTGGCACTGTGTGTCACCTCCCCTTCCTTCTGTGGAAACCCACCTAGCCCATTCAGAATGCCAGCATGTTTCAGAGGCCCCTGAGAAGTTAACACCTCCCAAGGAACCTCTGCTATCTGTGAGGAGCCTGGTGACAGTGATCAGAGAGAAAACCTGGTACTTCCAATTAAGAGCAGCAACCACTGCAATGGTTGCAAACAACCATTCCGACTGTTAGCAACAATCTGCAACCACTGGGTTCCCAGCTCCATATAATACAAGCAGCAGCTCCTGCCAGCTGCGGGCTGGCAAGGAGAAGGCGGCAAGGGCAGAGGGGTCGAGATGGGAAGGGTAGGGACGAAGTGGGCAGAGCGAAGGTGAAAGCTCGCACTAGAGGAAGTGCACAGAATGTCCCAGGACAGTGAGATGCTTCCTGGCCACTTGTGTTGCTTAGGCAAAGGAGGCGAAGATGAGCAGAAGAAGGGCCAGACTGCACCAGAAAGAGCCAGCTAGAGGTCAGGGTGAGGTTGGAGCAGGCACAGAAATGGCCACAAGAAAAGACAACTAACTCTACGGCTGAGGAGACCTGGCAGTCAAGGGGTCCTTCTGTGGTGCTGTCCTCGAGCACAGATCAGAGCAGCAGGAGCGAGAGCTCCCATGTCAAGACTCTGCCCACGCTTGGACCAGAACCTTTGCAACTGGAGTGGCCCTTGGGAGAGCTAAGGAGTGGATTCAGCACGGTCAAGTGAGCTACTTCCAACTAGATGGCTCCAGAGCATGGGGGCAGGACCATCAACACAGGTGTGTGACCTGTGCAGTCACACTGGGCCTGAACTCAGAAGGGACCCAGGCTTGGTTTAATTCTCAGCTACTGCTGTCTTGAAACTCTTAATAATTTCTGCAAGGGGCTCCATATTTTCATCTTGTACTGGGCCCCACAAGTTATGCAGTAGGTCCTTTTAGGGAATGACAGGTCCAGGACCACTTCTCCAAACCCCAAACACTAAGGACACAGTGGATCAGTGCCAGGGTCCCAAGAAGTCCTTTCTGTCTGGCTTGGGTTCCGGCCATGCATGACATAAACCAACTGCACGTATACTACTTCCCTTTGGGTTTCCACACAAGGGCAGGAGAAAACGCAGCTAAAGCCATGAAGGGACAACCACAAGGAACTGAACTAGTGGGGACGACTCATGCTTCTTGGTTAGTCATATGCAAATTAAAACACTAACGAGGCACAATTTTATGCTGGTCAAAGAATCATCTCTCAGAATGACAGAAGTCTAATGCAAGGAGGCGCAGAGAAGTTGTCCATGCCTGCCCAAGCATCATGAACCAGAATGCTGGTTGGGCCATGTGGGGCCAGAGGGAAGCATTCACGCTCTGACTCAGTGATCGCACTCTTGGAAATCTGTCCCGGAGAGAAACCACAAAAGGAAAATTTTACATGCCAAAGATGCTCAGGCAGCAGTTTGGCTATGGTGACAATCCTGGAAGAACCTAAATGTCTAACAGAAGGAAAAGGCGTTCTACAGCCATTCAACGGATAAACATTAAGCCTGCAGTAACGTGGGAAAGAGCTTATGATGTACAGCCATGTGAAAATGCTATTTTTTTTTGGATCTCAAAGATATAAAAAGGATGTTCATATAAAGGCAAAATACTAACCAAAAATAGGGACCTAAAAACAGTGGCAGGAGGGATAATGGAGTTATGGAAACACTGTGATCTTGAACATCTGGAATTGTTGCCTAAAGGGTAAATAACGCTTAATACCGAATGTTCAGGGCACAGAGGACTGGCTCTGGTTCGTTTCAGAAAGCTTGGCCAAAAACAAAGCATGTGTGTTGGGAGACAGAAGAGGAGTGGGCTTGGGGAACGGAGGTCACCAGGCAGATGAGCAGCTGCTAAATGGTTAAGGAATGGAGTCATGCCCCAGAGACCCCTTCCTGTACAGACTGTGCTGCTTCTGATTAAAAATATTCCAGGTAGAGGGATGTACCTGGTGGGCCTGACCAGCTATCAGTTCTCTAACCAGCCCCCGCTTCTGGCCACAAGGATGCTGGGCACCCCAGGCCAGGACACAGCAGGCAGCCCCAGGGTGCTGTCCAGGTGGGGTTCTACTCCCCAAGTCTGTGGCCTCCTTCCGCCCCGACACACCATTCAGTGTGAGCAGCTACTATTTCTGAAGACGTGCGTCAGGAATCGTTATTCAACACACACGTCAGAGGGAGGCAGGACATAAAAAGAAATTTATCTTTGGCAGCGTGAGGCCTGTAACTTCATCTTTATTCATGTTGCTCATCTAGTTGATCAGCTGCTGCTGCTGGTCTGAGCTGACAGGCACGGGAAAACCAGGTGTGAGGAGAATGAATCATGTCAGCAGGGGGCGGGGCCGTGCCCCGAGGGACACTCCCTGATGAGGTCAGAGGAAGATGTCAGTTCAGCGAACCTCAGTTCCAGTCATGAGCTTGAGCTCAACCGCTTGCAGCCAGACTCGGCCCCTTCTCCCCATTTCACTGGCCATGCTGAAGCCTCCTCACTCACCCGTGGCCCCTCCAAGCTCTACTCTCACTTTGGCCTGTGCTGGGGCCCCAGTGGGGACACCCATCTTTGCCTGGCACTTAGGCAGCCCTTTCTCTCTTTGCCCAGAGGCAACAGAGGTCATTGTGTTATCCTCTGGACCAGCCAAACATTATTCCTGAAAAATGTTTATATTAACAGGGCTGTTGCATATGGTTGAGCAGGTTGTACACTGCACAACCCTCAGGGGTGCCAATCACAACAGACATCGTAGATTTGTTTTTATTAATATTGTAACACACATCTAGCAAACGGAAGAAAAGAGTATTGTTCTGACAAATCAGTATGTTACAACAGTTTTGAAATAAGTGGAGGTAAAGGGTCTTGAGGAAGGGGTACTCTTTTCTAATCTGTACGAGGTACCAAGTGGGCCCATCGCAGCTCTGTACACCAACCCGCGAACGTCAAGGGAATCGGCTGCCCAGAGAGTGTGCTACATTCCCCAGGCTCCTTGAGGCCACTGATAGCAACAGAAGCTTGGCTGCCTGGCTGGGACAGCCTGGGACCTGTCACAGTCTAGTCACCCCCATGCTGCCAGTGTCTTCCTCACTGGACACGCTGCAGCCCGGGGGCAGCCACGAATGCACAGGGACAGCACTTGGCCCATGAGATGCTTCTCTTCTCTGCTGCACTTGCCACTGTGACCCTCCCTCCTCTCCAAGCCCTCGCAATACAGCGAAGCAGCCCCTCGCTACTGGGGGGGGGGGGGCTCCGGGTTGGCACAGACGTGAAGGGGGCTTCCACAGAGCCAATCCAAAGCACTGTGGGAAGCCTGCTCTGCCCACCTCTCCCCTTCCTTCTTCCCTCCTCCTGCCCTGAACTCTCTGCTCTCCCTACCTGTTGGCCTGCCCCTGACACACGGTGACACTCACATGCACACAGGTGTACTGCCCTCCTCGGCACCCCCAGCATGCTGCTCCCCCTGCCTGGGACACCCTGCCATGCAGCCCACCCAACCCACCTTTAGCTGCCCGCCCACGTAGGGCCTTCCGTGCCGGACCCCTGCACACTGGCAGCGCTTTTCCTTAGAGCTCACCGACTCCCGCGAACCTCAGCCCTTGTGAATGTTCCAAACCTTCTCTGTGTGGCAAGACCAGCATCTCCTGGGCTCTGAGTTCAGCCAGCTAGGGCCACGCCTGGTCCTCTGCTCCTTCCCAGGGCGGGTACCGGTGTGGAGGATGGGAAGGACGCTGGCCTGGGGACGAGGTAAGCTGGGCTCTGGTTCCCCCCACCCCAGCCCCTCTGCGCTGCACTCCTGTTACGCAGCTGAGGACACGGTGTGCCCCACACCGCTGCTGGCACAGAGTGAATGACTGAGAGACACTGTTGGGCAGATTTTGTGCTAAATAGAAAAGACAAATTCTTCTGTCTTCTCCTCGATCATTTACTGCTGCTCACTCCACCCCAAAGCATCGAAACACTTGAGACTTCCTCTGGCATTTAGCTTCTTTCCAGAAACAAGGAATCCTCCCAAATCACCACTCCCTACATTCCCCAGGCTCCGAGGTTCTGCCCCAGAAAGTGACCCCAAGATCCACCTACTGTGGCCTCCACTCAGGCCAGGCCTCTTGAGAGTCTGGCAGAGTCGGGGTCCACAGCCTCCCCGCAGGCCTGACTCTGCCCTTGGCCATGCATTCATCCGACACATGGTTAGGAGCTGTGTGTGTGGGCTCTGGGCCCCTCGCTGCCTGTGTGATCTTAGAGAAGGCCTCTCTCTCCTCCTTGAGCCCCAGTTTCCCATCTGTACAACGATCCAGCCCATAATCGTCTTATTTGCTACCACTGATTAAGCACCACTATGCGGGCCAAGCGCTTCACATGTCCCCCGCTTATTTCAAGCTGCACAGCAGCCTCGCTCCCCAGATGCGGGAGCTGGGGTGACCTCTCCCACATCATCCCTGGGTCTCATCTGGCTCCAAAGGCTGGACTTGTACCGTGTATCCAGTCCCGTGGTTGCCTTGGTAGGCTGGCTGCTTCATGGCCTCTGTGCAAATTACGGCAGTAAAACATTACTCCCCAAACACGTCTGTTCGTAAAATAACATGCATGCATATAACAGCCACACTTATCCTGGGAGGGACCCAAAAAGTAATGACATTAATGAGCAGCTACCATGTGCCGGGGAGGTGCAAGACATTTTCACACGTATGACTGCCATCGGGTAATTTGCCAAGTAGAATTCTCACCACTCCATGCCAAAGGTAAGCACACAGAGGCTCTGCCATGTTACGTATGTATGACAGAATGTCTTGCTTCCAATGGTCACACCAAGTAATGGTGACCACTGGGTGTGGGGAGGACATAAACTCCTCCCTTTCCCCTGTCACTAGGCCCTGACGCCTGGCTCAAGCCTAATTGAGCACCTGCCCATCCCCATCCTCTGCCTGCCTACCTCTCATTCATCCTCCAATATCCAGCTGGGTGCCGCCTCTTCTGGGAAGCTCTCCATGATCCCCTAGGTTTATCTAAGAGCCACACCTTCCACCTGAGCTCCCCACGTTGTTCTAGGGGCGCTGCTCTTCACAGTGGGACCAGAAGGGAGAGGGCAGGGGCAGGAAAGATCCCAGCTGTCGCTTCCAATCCTGAGTCAGGAAAGTTCCAGTGAACTAGGAGAAAGCCCCAAAGGAAGAACACGAGGCTGGAGAGAAAACACCACCCACCCAAGGGTGCTCCTGGTCCCTCAGATGGCCTCAGGTGGCCCTTTCCTGCATTCACTTTGAAGGGGGTGGGTTGGTTACGAACATCAATTATGCGAAAGCGCTGAGTGCTGGTGGGGAGAGGTGCATTACAGACGCAGGTGAAACCTAGCCTTCACCTTTGGGAGTTTATAACCTTGAGCAGGGCAAGACTTGCATTTAAAAACCCAGGTCTGCTTCGGAGGAGCCCAGGAGGGGTCTTGCGTCAGGCGGGGAAGCTGCAGGAGGAACCAGACTGGGCACTGGGCCTGCAAAGATGAATTAGATTAGGAGGGAAGGGCAGGGACACTGGGCCCAGTGGGCAAAGCGGAGTGAGGCCAGGCCCGCGGAGGTGGCAGATGTTAATCCCTAGGCACTGGGAGGCTACACTGCAGATGCAGGGATGGTGATTAGAGCAGAGAGCCAGTCCCTTGCCATCAGGCTTTAGTCCTCCCTGCCAAGGCCCCCAGCAGAAGCCAAATTCAGGGAACACAAGAGCAGGCGCTTTGGCGAGCCATCCCCCAAAAGACCCCACTTGTGATTTTTTGAAGGACCCTACGTCCCATGTCAATTCTCAGCTGAGGTTCCACGAGGCTCCTTCTCTGAGAATGTACCTGTCCTAGCCCTCAAAGACGCAGAACACCTCAGCAAAACAACAGGCCTTCAGAATACTCAAGTACACGGCGCTCACATCATAGCCACACACACGGGCTGGCACATGCTTGCCACTGAGTTTGCTGGGGGCCTGTGCAAAGACACCTACCCTGCCTGACCTGGTCCGGTTGCCCTTGATGGCCCACGTTGGATGCCATTGCCCTGATCCCCTTCTGTTTCTGTGACACATCGCCCAGTCACTTGCTAAGTTCAGTTCAGCTCTCTCCGCTGGACAAATCAGAGCTAGGCTTAGAAGACAGAGGTTGGCTCATGGGCAAGCAGGGGTACTTTGAGGCCACAAATGAGAAAGTGACAACCTTGGCAGTACCATGGGCAGGGCCTGCCCACGGCCACCTGGCCCTAACCTCTGGTGAGCCCACCATCCCAGGGTGGGGTTCTTATTCTCGACTCTTTGAGCAATTTACATTCCAACCAGAAAGATACATGAACCCAACATAAATCTGCTCACACATGACAGCAAAGGTGTGAGCTGCCAAGGGCTAAAGTTGGCACTCGCAAGAGACCCCAAATGGAGATTCCCCCTTTGTTGCTCACCAGGCCCTGTCTGAAGCACAGAGACAGAGACACATATAAACAGATCCACTGACGGTTGGTAGGTACAGGTATGTAGTATCTCATTTCAACCTCCCAGCCACCTTGCCAGGTAAGCGGGTTTAATGCCATCTTGCAGATGAGGACACTGAGCCTCAAAATGGCTAAGCAGCTGGCTGAAGTTCAGGCAAGCAGTGTGGCTGTCGTTTGAATGTGCCATCGCCTGTCAATTCCGCCGCCCCGGCCCAGGGTTCTTTTCGCATGCTCAAGTCTGGGAGCAGGGTGGAGGCCTGGAACCTCTTTCAACCCACTCTTCTCCTCGTTTACAAGGGTGAGCACAGCTGAGGCTCATGGGCCAGCGACTTGCCCAGGGTCACACAGCCCAGCTTCGGAGTCAGGATAAGCACCCAGGTCTCCTGACAGCCTGGCTACACCATGGGACCACTAGAGTAGCAGCCCATGTGATGACCTTCCGCAAGCCCAGACGCTGTTCTGCCACTGAAATGATCACGGCCCAGACCTCAGCCCCTGGTCCCCTGGGCAGACAGCAAGCCCAGCTCCCCTTTAACTTGTACAAAGATGGGCTCAGGTACATGGTACAACTTCACTGAAACCCTTTCCTAAGGGGAAACTTGTCTGCAGTGACCCCCTCATTAGAATACCCTTCAATGTGTCTAAAAGAGGAGACCAGACTTACCCTGTCTGCATGCTGGGGACAGGAGCCCCATACCCATACAGTGTGAGTGGGGGGCCAGAAGGCTCCACCTCCCAAGCTGACAGCTAACCAGACCCCCTGCAGCACCCAGCTATATGTTTTTTGGCCAACATCTAAAAACTGGGAGATTTCCAGCTTCTCTTGAAAGCACTGTTCTGGCCTTCCTAAGTCGACCTTCACACAGGGGACCCGAGGGACATACTCTCCTGTTTGCTCCTAGGGCCTCCGGCATGGAGGCTGAGTCCTGGCTGCTTTTGACGGCTGCACTGGCCTCCTCCCACCTGTGCAGCAAGCTCTGCTCAGGGCCCTGTTGTAAGCGCCATGCCCACCAACACACCCCCGAGCCTCTTCCTCCCCAGCCCCACTGTGCAGAGCAGGACGCTGGCAGGAGCGTAAGATGAAGGCTGGCCCGGAGGAGGCCTGGCCATCAAAGAGGTCACGCTGCTCTGGTCACACCTGAGCTTCCAGACAAAGGTGAGCATTCCTCCCACAACCAAGGAGAATCAGGCCGGATGCTTCCCTGTTAGCAGCAAATCTTCCAGACACTGGCAACCAAGAAACTCACCGGGCAGGCCAACAGAAGAAAAACAATTTAACATCTGATATGTATTTCCCTTTTTCTTAACTAACTCCAACATTCCTCCTCAGAATAAATCCATCCAAATCGATAACAGAAACATCATTTAAACTTTGCACGAAGAACATAACTGCTTTAGAAATGACACTATATCCAAAATAAAAACCGGAAATTAAGACCAATTCTCTAAAACCAGAAAACACACGTTGGACAAAATTCACTTGCAAGTTTCTTTAAAGGATCCTTAAGATGGAGCTGTAGTATCAGCTTCTAATGAAATAAATTTCAAATGCTTACCCTAAGACTTGTGGGGTCTTTTCAGAAGAGTTCACATGGCTAAATGTGAGTCTTGGGCCGAGGCTTGGAGCCTGCAACTTTGGAGGACTCTGGAATGGAACCCTGCTTTAGAAAGCCATTCGTGTAACCAGTCAGCAGGCAAAGTTAATTACAAATCGTACGGTTAATTTCCAAAAGCAGCTGTTTCTAGTAAATTGTTAAGTGAAATTAACTGCCTCTGTGTCTTTCAGGTCCACAGGGTTAAAGAATCCTAATTTCCCCCAGAATTTCAGGTTATAGTAGAAACACTCATCAAGGTAGACACAGCAAGTTTCACTCATGCAAAATCGCCAATAAAGAAGGTCTCAAGCATCAGGAATTGCAGGCGAGAGCTTAGCGAGTTTGCAAGGCTTCAATTTAAGACAGCTGAAGTCCCCCCCCCCCGCCAGAACCCCCCGACCCAGTGCTAGAAAGGGCGCTTTGGGCTTGCAAGCCTGCACACCCCACGGGGGTCAGTCGGCATCACCATGGGGGGAGGGGGAGCTTGCTCAAAGGCAGGCGGCCACTGGGCAGGGTTGTGCACTGAGCAAAGCTGGCACCACTGGTAGCCCCAGGACGAGGTCCTTGTGGGCAAAGCAGCAATTCTGCAGGGGCTCCGGGGGCATGCCGGGGCAGGGAGGGATGGGGGCCAGGCCAACTCTGGGGAAGGCGGGGTAGATTGGTGGATTAAACACCGATCGCCAACTTCCCTTCTTTCCAGAAGGCTCTAGATTATATTTCGTTTCCTTTTTGCAGAGGTTAATCGGATGGACATGTCTTTAACTGCAGCCCCCTCTCCAAAATGCCCCGCGCGTGAAGCAAGTCCGGAGTGCACACACACAACAGCACTTTGCGTGCGGGGACAGGGGTTCCCCGAGGCTCCCCGCGCTCCCCGTGCCGCGAAGGAGTGACATCAGAGGTTCTCGTGGACTGATCATGCAGCAAAGCCCGGCGCCGGGAGTGCATGCGCGGGGAACCGGGCTTCCCTCCGGGCGGAAGCCGAGAGGCACTAACCCTTTTTAAATTTATTCAGGCAGCCGGAGCTGCAGAAGGAGCGCACGGAGGCCGTCTCCCAGCAGCCGCGTCCCTTCATCCCCGCGGCGGGGCGGCCTCCGAGCGGCGGGGCGCTACATGGCGCCGGGTCCCGGGGGTTCGCACGGTCGTGTGCACAGCTCGGCCGGCCGGCCGCCCGGCGGAGGCGACGGGCGCTCGCGGGTCCGGTGCCGCGTTACCACAATGCACCACTGCCGCCCGCCGCCCGCTGCACGAGCCGGTTAACCCCGTCGGCGCCGCGGGAGCGGAGCGAGCGGCGGCTCGGCCTCCCCCTCCTCCCCCGGGAGCACAGCCTGGGCCCGCGAGCCACCTGCTCACCCGTGCGACCCCGCTGGTGCCTGGGATCTGGGGCAGGGGGTGGCCTTCCCATTTTAACGTCACATTTTAATGCGAAAATCCGAACGGAGGTGCCGCCCCCTGCAACAGCGGGTTTGGCGTTGCTTTATTTCAAAGGGAACCAACGATGCCCTTGAAAGCACAGGGGCACGTGGGAAATGGGGATCGCTCGGGGCCTGATGGTGAGTCCAGGGAATCCGGGTCACCTCTGAGACCTGGTCACCTTCTGACCCCGCTGCGGCAGTTGGTGCACCTGTCTCTAGCCACCTGCAGCCACCTGGCCAACGTCTGGGAGGAAGGCAACAGGCAGGGCCCCAGGGAGCCGGGCTCCCTTAGGCTGCTGCCACAGGGCAGGAGGCACCTGCAAACAAACGCCACTCTGCCCAAGCCTCTGAACACAGTTCTCCATGGGATGTCTGATGGGCATCACAAACCCAACTGTCCAAATCTGAGCCCCCATAGTCCCCTGGGGATTGCTCCAACCCTCCCCACCATCATCCTCCCAGTTGCTGGGGCCAGAAACCCTGGAGACGTCCTTGACTCCTGTCTCTTAGATCCACATCCCGTTGGTCACCACATCCTGACAGCTGTACCCGTAGAATACAGCCAAGGTCCTGTGGCCCTTCACCACCCTCACGCTGCCCCCAGGCCTACCACACCGTCATCTTGCCTGTGGGCTCTGACAAAGCCCCCTCACAGGTCCTCCTGCTCCCACTCTGGCCCCATGGAGTCTACGCTCAATGCGACAGCTGAGAGCTCCTGTTTAATGTATGCCAGACTCTGGCACTCTTCCCTCCTGCGTTCCCTGCTTTGCTCAGTAATATGGCACACACACCCACTCAATTGAAATTCACATATACATATCTGGGTGTGTGTGGATTCCAGTGCTGGAGGCAACCGAGAAACAGGTCCCTGGGGCACTGACAGCAGCTCCAGAAACTAGTGTGAGGCCTCTAGGGACAACACGGCAGTACAGTAAGAACCACCAGCACATCCGTATCCTGCAGCGCAGGAAGAGGAACTGGATTCATCACAAGTGAACAGTGGGAAAGAAGAAAGAAGCTCTGTATCCAATGCCATTGGTTGCAAAAAAACGAGGCAACCTAAGAGTCTAACGGCAGGTGGATTTCATCAACTTTATTTCACGAACTTCATGGACTATCAGAGAGCCATTTAGACTTATACAGGTGATGAATCCACAGAAATAAGACACCATGCTTTAAAAAAAATGCTGGAAGGAAAAAGGCAAATCATGCAATATATTTACAACCGTATGAAAACCATGCATACACAGATGTGTTAAAACAACAGGATCACAGGTGAATTTCCTCAAGTCTGGGCTTCTGGAGTGTCTTTTTTTTTTTTTTTTTTTCAGGTGAATTTCCTCAAGTCTGGGCTTCTGGAGTGTCTTTTTTTTTTTTTTAATAGTCAAGTGCAGTAGTGAGGAGGGGGAAAGTAGTAGAACAAGGAGTTCAATCTGTAACTGACTGTGAACAATCAAGTGAGATAACTCTACCTTCGGACCAGCCCTTCCGGAGTGTCTTGAGCTTCTTCCTCTCCCAGGACCTAGTGCGCCCAACTATAGTTCCTGTTTACTTATCTATCTCCTGCAGCAGACTGTGAATTCCTTCAGGGAAGAGACTGTCGCCTTTTCTCACTATTCTCAGCCTCTAACGTGGCCTAGCACATAGTAGGCATGCAGGAATGAATAGATGAATGACTTGATTGATGAAAGCAACTTAAGCACATCATCAAGAGCCCCATCCTCCTGCCTCCCTTCCATCGCTGCCCCTCCAGTCAGCATTTCTAGTGCACCCCCCCTCACAGTCCCCTGTCCCCTCTGCACCCCTGCCCCACCCTTCACTGAACTGCTCAGAGGCGAGCACGGGCCTGGGAGTCCCATGGGACCCAGATCCAATGGTGGCTTCCTGACTTGAGTTGGCCAAAGCCCTCAACCGCTGTGGGACTCAGGGATCATTGGCTTCCCCTCTGGGCCTCGGCTCATCACTGATGAGCCCACAGGGGACACGCAGTGACCTTCTCCATATTTGTCTGGAGAATCAAGTTCTCCAAGGGGTTGTCAAACGTACACGGTCCTTGTGGGGATGTCTCGAGAATGAAGCCCTTTAAAGCAGCAGTGTTCTAAAAATAGCCACGCTTAGATGCTGACTGCCATCCTCATTAATAAATGATTCTGCACCGAAGCCAAAGAATTAATTCGAGAGCAAGTTATGATAATGCGTTGCCAGGCAATTAAAATAAACTTCTGAAGGGAAAAACATTCAATTTATCATTGATTATTTTAGAGCAGAAAAATGGAACAAGGGGAGAGCACACCATTCAGATCAGTTTGATGAAAGGAAAAAAAGTAGGGGTGGTGCCTGTCCACACGTGCCCTTTGCTTTGAGGGGCAGTGGAAGCGCAGTGAGATAGACTTCGTCCTGGAGCCAGCGAGGGGCCGTGCTTGGCATTCCTGCACATGCCTTTGGAAAGGGCAGTCTGCCTGTGGGCCAGGTCGCCTGGAGGACCCGGGTGGACATTTGGGGTCAGTCCCACCAGGCAGCTCTGAGGAGACTGGCTTCTTCTCAGTCCCTATTTGATTGCTTATGTCAGTTATTAACCAAAAGGCCTTCTGCTCGCTGAACTCTAAATATTGCACCAACAAATCCGTCAAGACAATCAAAGAGCTGGAATTCCCAAGGGATCACTGTTCATTTGTTTAGTCTTCAATTCTGTTTCTTTCTTTATTTTTTTTTAAAGAAAGTGACAACAAAAAGAACTGAAAATACAAATCTATTGCAGAATGTTCCTTGTTTTTTGTCGGTTGTTAAAGCAACACAAATTAAAGCAGCCTTGATGTATCCTTATATTAAAATCGTGAAAAGTGCATTAAATTATTAACACCTAATGTCAACAGTGAAACTGGCATGCTCACTTGTTGCTGGTGGCCTGGAACATCGGGCCGCTCATTCCATAAAGTGACATTATAGCTCGTCAAGGAGCTGTGATGCTGCCACTGCTCTTAGCTCAGGAATCCGGGTCCTTTCCCTCAGGAAATAATTTAAGAGAAGCAGAAAGATTTCTGTACAAACATATTCATCACATCCGTATCTGCAATAGCACGACAGGAACTCAAATGCTCAACAGCGGAAGGATGATTCCGAACATTAGAGCACATCAACTCAGTGGACTATTATGCAGCCATTAAAATAATCATCATAAAGACAGGGAAACTGTCAGCTATACTTTGGGGCAGAAAAGGCAAGAGCATGAAGTGCTATGTTTCAATATGATTCCAAAGATGAGAAATATGGGGGTATGTACGGGGGTCGTGAACGTGAAGGGAGGGCAGTGTGCAAAAATAAAGAAAAGCTTTGTAAGGGTGTGAGATTACTGGGGAATCTCCTATATTCCAAATACTCTTTATCTTGCTGTGCAATCTTTCCCACAGCAACCGCAAAAATGTAACAAGAAACCTTCAATTAACTGAATTATTATTTGAAACCCTTTCCCATGGGGACAAAGGAGGTGCAGAAGGGTCTGCAGGGCGTAGGTGCTCTGCTCAGGAAGCGTGAGTTAGGAGGCCATGGGATGGTAGGGACCAGTGAGGGTAGGTCGGTGACCAGTGAGCAGGAAGTTCCGGCAGTGGAGCCCAGAGAGTTTTACTGTCAGTCAGGCTTGGGGAGGCCTGGGCTTTGGAGTCACATGCCTGAGTCTGAGCCCAGATCTGTAACTTGCTCTCTGGGTGGCGTGAAGTAAGCGCAGGAGCCTCTCTGAGCCTCACTTCTCTGATTCTCATCCAGACGCGGTGCTATCTCCTTTTATGGGTTGGAATTGTGTCCCCCCAAAATTCACATATTGACGTCCAATCCCCCAGTACCTCAGAATGTTACTGTTTATGGAGACAGGGCTTTTAACAAGGTAATTACGATAAAATGAAATCACATAGCTGGGCCCTAATCAATATGGCTGGTGTCCTCACAAGAAGAGGAGAGTGGGACACAGCCAGACAACATATAGAAGCAGGGGCCACGTGAGGACATAAAAGGAAGTGGCTGTCTGCAAGCCAAGGAGGCCTCAGAAGAAACCAAATCTCCCGACACCTTGATCTTGGACTTCCAGCCGCCAGAATAAATTTATAAAGAAATTTATTGTTATAGAGAAATAAATTTATCTATAATAGAATACATTTCTGTTGTTGAAGCCACCCAGGCTGTGGCATTTTGTTATGGATGTCTGAGCTGGTGAATACGCTTCCTCAGGTAGAACTGTGAGGCTGGCATCACCAGCCCAGGCAGGTACTCAAAACACATCTGGGCAAAGTGAGCCAGGTAAGGGACAGGGCACCAGGTGTCCTGAAAACCACTGCTCCACACAAGACCTGTGCTAGAAGAGTCAACCTCCATGTCCATCAAGGAATTAGTTGAACTGTGAAGTTCAGAATGACTACAAAAGCCCCATCCAAGACAGCTTCTCCTGTGATCCTTGTGGCAGCTGGAGGGAGGCTGGGCCGGACAGACAGCATGGCTATAAATAACTGGTGAAAGTGAAGTTCACTAAAGTTAAGGGGTTTTGTTCAAAGTCAAAGAGCAAGCAAAGACCACAGAAGGGTCAATAATGCAACATTTTAAGCCTCCAAGCTCCGTTTTCCCCCGACTACTAAAAAGTAAGCCTCTGACTGACAGATCTGACAACATAAACATTTAGAAATTCCACAGCACCACAGCTACTATAAACAGTTAAAGATAAGCAACAAGGAGAAAATACTTGCAAAATATATAACCGACGAAGGAGAAATAACTATAACTAGAATGAGCTTCTATACATCAGCAATTAAATCTGCAAATATCCAGAGTCACATGGCAACGGATATGAATATACAGGTCACAAAATACATACGATTGGTCAATAAACAGACAGAAGTATATACAGTCTCAGTGGTAACAAGGGAAACGCAAAACAGAGCAAGGAAATGCCTTTTCATTCACCCACCAGAGTAACGAAGAGCAAAGAGAATGATGGCGTGGCCTCTGTGGCCAATCCACGCTGCTGGATCATAGAAATGTACACATTCTTTTTGGCTGACAATTTGATCTGTTGCTATTTATCATGTGCACGCCCTTGTAACGTAGCAACTCCACTCCTAGCAGTCCATGCTCTGGGAAAACTCACACGTGCACAAAAATGCGTGGAGAAGAAGGTTCACTACCGCACTCTCTGCAAGAGTAGTAATAAGAACCTCATTGTCCGCCCAGAAGGACATGATTAAATAAATTATAATACACTATGGAATTCTATGCCATTCTTCAAAAAGGAGATAGTTACATTTGCATCAACACGTAGAGATCTCCAAAATATATTGGTAAGGGAAAAAGCAAGCTCCTTATCAATACACACAATGCGATCTCATTTACATACATGTATGCATGTGTACGTGGGTGTCTGTGTACTTACATGGCTTTGTAAATGCACGGGGAAAGATCTAGAAAAGTGCCACTGTTAACAAACTGGTGTGTATATCTCTTGGGAGGGGAGTGAGAGGAAGGGAGGTCATGAAGGATGACTAAATTTTATGTTATATAACTTAGAATTATTTAGATATTTTACAATTTTGCATTTCCTAATGAAAAGTAATCCCTCAATAAATTACGACTGGGAAGAATGTGCCAGAATCAATTCCTGCTCGTGTTGAAACGTGTGATGTCCTATGAGCGACGCTCTAATGGTGGAAAGTCAGGCATAAAGGAGGCTGCACAATGGGCGAGTTTTTGGGCAGGAGGGCCCAGAAGTCACATCAGAGAAGCCACCACATCAGCACACACAGACCAACCTGGCAGGCAGCAATCAGAGAGGGGCTGGATCATTTGGCGCACCCGTGGCACAATCCCCATGAGGTGGAGGAGCAGAGCCGCCCATGGTGACGGGCCCTGTAAAGAACGGACACAGCTGCAACCAGGTGTGGGAGGCAGGGGTTCAAGCACAGCCCCTGCAGGCCTTGTCTCACCCTCTGGCGCCAGGCTGCTGGCGGAAGCTCATGGCCGTGGACACCAGTGACTTTGAGATTAGTGACTGTGGCTGCTCAGGGATGTGGCCCAGGAGAGGCTACCCACGCAGGTGTCCAGGCAGCCACCTGTGTTCACCTCACCAGGCCTGCTCTGGGCAGCATGGTCCAGAGAGCGTCAGGAGAGGTGTGAGAAATGCAGAGAGGCTGTCGTAGGCAAGTGCTCACAGAAGACACAGGGAAAGGCAAGAAATGACAGGTACACTGCAGCTCAGAAGAGCCATCCCTGAATCCAGTGGCCGTGGCAGATGGCTTTTGGAGGGTCCTTCCAGAATCACACCAGCCACCCCTCTTTGAAACTCCCTGTGTCCTGGTCCTCTTGACATACACCCACTGTCCTCGAACCTTGTCTGTCCCCACTCTCAGGCAGGGGTCAGTCCTCATTCCCATTCTCTTCCCATTCCATGCTGGGGCCCAAGTGCTGGTGTCCACGTGCATAGCTCCATGTCCTATCTCCCTGTTCATGTGTTCCCGTCTAGCACCAGCACAGTCCTCCCCTCCAAGCTCCAGACCTCCATTGTCTCCTGGATGTCCCCTGCATTCCACCTGTCCCCACCTGAGCCCAACATCTCTCCTCTGCTCCCTCATGACAACCGTTCCCTCTCCAGACAATTCTTCCTGTCTCCAGGCACGGGCTGGAGACCTAAGAGTTGGCTCATGGGGTGTCCCCCTCTGCTTGAGCCCCCGCATGCAACGAATCCCCAAGTCCTTCCAAATCATTTGCAAATCCATTCTCCCTTCTCCACCTCAACCAGCCACACCCTCACTCACTTCTCAGGTCTCAGCTTCCATGTTTACCCCTTCAGGTCCATCCTCCATGACACCACAGGGACAATTTACTGAACATACCATCTGCTCCCTGTCATTGCCCGTCCATGGCTCCTTGGTACTGACAGTAGCAAATTCAAGTTCAAACACATTTACAAACCACAGCTGACCAGGACCTAGGCCTTGTGGGCCTCAGCACTCCCCACATCTGTCTTGCTTTCCCTTGGCTGACTCTGCTCCTCTCTGAACACTGGGTGGGAGCCTCTCCTCCCTCCTCCTCCAGGGAGCCTTCCCGGACAGGTGCCACCCCAGCAAGGGGCTGGAAGGCTGCTTGGAGGAGGGGCCCTTCTTCGGAGTTCTCATCACATCCTACCATGTGTCTCTCCTGCTGCACTTCCCCCGACTCATAAGGTCTGCTGAAGAGTCTGTCTCCCAGCAAAACGGTCAGTACATGGAAGCGTGGGAAGGGGTCTTAGTCACTGTATTCACGTCTCAGGGCTGCCAAAAACTGCACGGCTTAAAACAACGGAAATTCGTCCTCTCACTGTTTTGTAGGCTAGAAGTCAAAAATCAGGGTGTTAGCAGGTCCATGCTCCCCCTACCCCCAACGCTCTAGTGCATGATGCTTCCCTGCCTCTTCCAGCTTCTGGCAGACACAGATGTTCCTCGGTTTGCAGCCGCATAACTCCAACCTCTGCCTCTGACTTCGCATGGCCTTCCCCTCTCTCTGTTTTCAAGTGGCATTCTTGTCTGTGCGTCTGAGTCCAAATTTCCCTCTTCTCATGAGGACATCACTCATATTGGATTAGGGCTCACCCAAATGACCTCATCTTAATTTGATTACATCTGCAAAGACTCTATTTCCAAATAAAGTCACAGTCACTGCTACGGGGGGTTAGGATTTCAACGTATCTTTTGGGGACACACAGTTCAACCCACAAGGCTCACTTGGGCATTACCGGTGCCCCACACCGTACCTGACCCTGTGAGTGAATAACTGGGCAAGTGTGCTCTGGGTCTCCGAGGGGAAGAGAGCTCAGGGGAGGAAGGCAGCTTGGAGGAGGTAGCTCTGGAGGTGGGGGAAGGGAAGGGACACATCCAAGCAGGAGGGAGAACTCTGCCTGGGAGAGGGGGGAGAGCCAGCTGCTGCCACACGAGAAGCCTTAGCTCTGTGCTTGGCAGTGCAGGGAGCTGGGCCGGTGTGCAGAAAGGCCTTCCATCTGTGCTCCTCCTGGAGGCAGTGGAAGGCCAGGAAAGGTTCATTAGGAGAGCAGTGACAACAGCAGATTCCGTGTTCCTGAGAGATTAATCTGCCCGAGGCACACAGGGATAAGTCTAAAAGGGGCCCCACGCAGGGAGGTGTCCAGGTGGAAGGATGTTGCAAAAAGTCAGCCGATCACGAGGGAGGGAATCAGGGCAGTGGCAGCATAGCCTGAGGGAAGGGACAGAAACCAGGGAAAATGTGGTAGGAAAATGGACAGGGCATGGGCTCGGGTGGCAAGGAGAGGAAGGAGTTGAGGGGCTGGGGTTCCAGGCGGGAGACATAGGAGGACAGGGGCCAGTAACTGAACACAGCAGCCTAGGGGAAGGAGCGTGCCTGCAGGAACGGTGCAGGCTTTACCATCGTGAAATGCCGTTCAATTAAAAAGCAAGCTCACGGGTACACTCATTAGGTAACCACTGAGGCAGGTGTGTGCGCGCAAAGCAGCTATAAGAGATCACACACGCTTCGTAAATAATTCGAGTTTAGGAGCAGCGAGCGCATCTTTTTGTATCAGTGCCTGGTACCCAGGCTGTTAGCAGCAGGCGTTTTTAGAGAAAGGTTTCAAGTCAAGGGAACTATAAACTCAACTGGATAACCTTTAAATTATCTCATCACTCCAGGGGAAATGGAAATCAACGCAGTCCACAAATGACAACCGTGTACTAGCAGGGGCTGGATGGAGCTGCCTGCGGTTGGGCGTGGGGGGAGCTGTCCAGCTCAGTGGCATCTCTAGGATCCATGGAGGTCCCAGGACTTAGGAAGTCCTTTCTGACAGAGCCACCATCAACACCCAGGCTCCCCACAGAGACACTGTGGAGCAGTCCAAGGAGTCCCCACCCCACCCCCACACCTCCATGGATGAGTCATTTCCTCTCTGGGCCTCAGGATCTTCATTCATATCTTGAGAGGTTGGCCTCGTTGATCTCCAATGGCACTTGTCCCCCTTCCAGCTCTGTTTACTGCTGTGGCCGCTGTCTCTGCTGCTGAGTTCCCAGCCCCGTCCCCAGGTGGGGACAGGATGATGCGTTAGGCCAGGAAGGGAAGATACCTGACACTAACTCCTCCCTGTTGTGGTTCTGCCCAACTGGCCCTAACCCCTGCTTATTCCTCCTCTTCTTGCCACCCCACTGTGGGGCGCTGTCACCTCAGTGTGAGGGGAGGGCACCAGACTGTGGGCCTGGAGGTCAGGGTGACTGTGGCTGTGCTGCTCCCCCTTCCTGTGCCATCAGTTCATCTGCGAGGCCTTCTCATCATAGTGGAGCCCATGTTGGACCTTGGGCACTGAGACCTAACCTCTCTGAGCCTCAGTTTCCTCATCGATATAAGAAGGACGGAAATGGTTCTCATCTCACAGGGTCCTCGTGATGACCGAGTTACTGCAGGGAAGCCTGGCCCGAAGCAAGCACCCACCCCCTGCTGGCCACTATTACCATAGGGCGTGCAGGACAAAAATACGAGGGGAAGACACATTGTTGGAGGAAAAACCAGTATCAGAGAGACAGAGCTCTGGAGGGATAGCAGCAGCCTCTCCCTACAGCGAAACCTTCCTTGCCATGAAGCCTTTCCTGAAAGGGGTTTCTCGGAATAGGGACTCCTCAGGGCCTTTGGCATTTAGGCTCCATTCCTCCTGCAGGAAATAGTTCCTTTGTCCTTTTGCCCAAGTTCCACTACTCCCCAGCCAAGGTCCCTAGAGGACAGCAGACCCAAGGACAGTACCCACCTTGGGAACGTCACCTCCAGCAGGACCAGGCTACCTCAAGGTACGCTGTTGAGTCCTTTTCTGTCTCTCACACTTTGAATATACACACAAATTAGAGAGGATTTTGGGAAAACACACTCACATTTCTCTAATAACCAGTAAAGGTGGATGATGGCAAGAAATATTAAGAATAATATTGAGGCCGGGCATGGTGGCTCATGCCTGTAATCCTAGCACTCTGGGAGGCTGAGGCAGGAGGATCGTTTGAGCTCAGGAGTTCGAGACCAGCCTGAGCAAGAGCGAGACCCCATCTCTACTAAAAGTAGAAAGAAATTAGCTGGACAACTAAATATATATAGAAAAATGTAGCCGGGTATGGTGGCGCATGCCTGTAGTCCCAGCTAGTTGGGAGGCTGAGGCAGGAGGATCACTTGAGCCTAGGAGTTTAGGTTGCTGTGAGCTAGGCTGACGCCACGCCACTCTAGCCTGGGCAACAGAGCGAGACTCCGTCTCAAAAAAAAAAAAAAAAAAAAATAATATTGAGCACCTACATGCTAATCCTAATACCAGGCAGGTATTACTGCCTCCATTTTACAAATAATAAAACCGAGGCTCAAAGAGGCTCAATCATGGCATATGGTTAATCATGGGTTAGAATCAGAATTCAAGCTCAGGTCTCATCTACAAAGCTGGACCTCTTTTCACTCTTTTACACCACACAGCCATTGTCACCATCACCAACACTCGTTATTCTACAGGAACCCGAGATCAATTGCTTTCACCAAAATGAAATCTGTTCTATTGCCAAATATGCATCACTACATCTTTATTTTCTGCCTTAAGAAATCCAGATAGAAAGATTGTGTTCGTATTTTTCATGCACATTTTATAACCATGCATAAATGTAGGCTTGCATGTGATACAATCAAGTCAAAGTCAGGATTTTTGAACAGAGACTGTGAGCTCGATCTAGGACTGTATCAATCACCCAGGGTCAACCCTCAAATAGCATTATGCTCAGTTACAGAGGAGAACTCGATCCCACCTTCATTATTGAGGAGGTTTTAAGTTGCTCAGACTATGGGTAAAAATAGGTATCCCGATTGCATTACAGGTGGGGAGCATGCTAAATATATATATTTTTTCCCCCAACTTAATCTAGCTACAGAAAGCTTTTGGGCTAGAAATGTGATTTTCAAGACAAATAACCTGTAAAGTTCAAATATACTGTTTTCCAAAGACAAACACAATGTCCTACTGCTTAGCTGGCCCATCAATGTATTTTTGGACTTTATATTTTTACAAAGCAAGTCAGCAAGGATGTCAAAGTACACTCATGAGTCAGCCATCCTTCCAGACAGCAATTCTCTAAAGGGGTTCATTCATCCGGCCAAAATACGAGGTATTCACATGGTGTGTAAAAAATACTTTGGGTAGAAAAAAGCAGTCTAGAATAATGTAAACTGAGTATGTGTCAGACATGCAGTAATTATACTTTTCCCTTACGACCTTTCCTCTCTGTAGAACACTGGGGAGAGACAAATGGTACCTGGGTACCGAGAGGTCTGCTTTATGCAAGTAATGCCAACACATTCTTGGCATACATTTCCATCAGCACTGCAGCACCACTGCAGCTCACACTGACCCTAAAACCAGCGCATCATCTCACACGTCTTCCCCACCTCTCTCTCGTTGCATTGGCACCATAAGGCACCCGATGATCCAAGGAAGCTGCCCACCAGAGTCATTTCTGACACACACAGCATAGGCTAAACAGACGGAGCAAAACACAGATCTCAGTCCTCCAGTGTGAAATTCGGAAGCTTGATTTACATCTATTGAGTTAGAACAGGCGCCTCACACGGCTTGGAATCTAGCACAACTAGACTCCTCCGGAGCCCTGGTGGTCCCTCTCCTCGACCTCCGCCTCCCTCTTTCCACTCTTTCACCTCCCCCACACACCAAAAACCCTTTTTCTAGGCAGTAAAGCCCCCCAGAAGCCCACCCATCCAGTTCTAGGAGTTAAGAGGTCTATCTGTCTGACCTTGCCAGGTGATGGAGATGGGAACCGAATGCTGGGATCGAAGGCAGAGGTGACCCATCAAGTTTAAACACATCTCCCCCTTCAGCAGATGGCTCAAGGCAGGAGGGGGGTAGCTTTAGGAGTTAAGGAAGCCCAAGGCTCCTCTGGCTGGGTAGTTGCCCAGCGTGACCCCAAACTGCTCACTCAGTGGCACAGGCTGGCTGGAGAAGGGCTTTTCCTGTGACAGGCACCACTGGAGTTTAAAATCCTCTTGGTGTGCTGGGAAAACACACACACACACACACACACACACACACACACACACACAAGCAGGGATGGCCTGCCCAGTATCCATTCCAGAGCTCCTCTGCCTGAGTCCAGCTCATTTACAACAGCAGCCAGGTACACTGAAGTGACCCTCGCCCTGAAGCTCTGGTCATGGCAGCTCAGGTGCCTAAGGAGACAGGAGGGAGGCAGGGAAAGGGCTTTACTTCTCACTTGCAGCCCCAGTGAAGGCTGAAGCCAGCCTTTCCCTGCTAAAAGATGGCTGGCCCTCTGTCTGGGCTAAATTTTAGTGGATGGGCTGCCCAGGGCCAGCCCCCTGCATAGAGAGGGGAAAGTATCACTCTTGTGACACCAGCTTGGGCAAACAGCCTTTCCTGGTGCCCTGGTGTGGCCTGTGCCCAGGGTGGGAAGGAGGACATGCCGTATGACTGATGGATTTCTGTCCAAACCCTTTGTCCCCTAGCTTGTGAGGGCAGAGGGGCTTGCCCTCTATTCCAGGACTAGGGAAGCGCCGGGGCAGAGCTCTTCGCCCTCAGTCCTGCAGGCTGCTCAAGGTCTGGGCTGGAAGAAATTTACAATGGGGAAGGAAAAATTTAAAGCCCAAGAGACCCCATGCCCCAGGCCCTGTCCGCCCCATCCCTGCTCCGCTTGCCCTGACTCACCCCAGGGAGGGGCTCTCGGGTGTGGATGTGGGTCCTGCCCCGAGGCTGAGGGGGCTCTTGCAGCTGCCGCCACCGCCGCCGCCTTCCCGCCGCGGCGCTCTCAGTCCATCTGGGTGCAGTGCCGGCTGCCACCGCCTCGCTGAGCCGGGGAGAAGGAGGGCGGTCTCGGGATTGGGTGTGTGCTGCCCGGCGGCCCCGGGTCCGCCTCCCCGCCGCGGCCGCCGTTTCAGCACCGCGGACAGCGTCCAGCCCGCGCTCCGAGCGCAGCCTAGCCGAGGGGAGCAGCGCGCCCCGCTCCGCCGGCCCGCGGGTCAGCCTGGGCGCAGCAGGGGTGTGCGGCGCTGCTTCCTCGTTCCTCCAGCCTCCTCCCCACCCGCCAGAGGAGACCGCCTCCGCCCCCCAGGGCCCCGCTCCAAGAGCGACGGCCCCGCTGGAGGCCACCGGTGGGTACCGGAGTACCAGACACGCACCTCCACCGGCCCGGCCAGTGAGCTAGACAAAGGCGAGCTCTTGGTGACGGGACGGAGGCAGGCGGTGGAAGGTGCCGCTCAGCCTCTTAAAATGCCCCAGCAGAGCCCGAACCCGACCCAGCACTAAAGGCGCTACCGTGGCCAAATCGAGGCCACAGGGGGCCGGCCTTTTACCTAGGCCCAGCAGGGGAGGGGCCCTTGGATGGCCCGTGGCTTGAGCCCTCATTTCTCCACTGTCATGTGTCCTGGCGTTGCAAGGAATGGACCGGTTACAGGCAACTCTCTCCGGAACTAGGGGTGAGGGGCTGTTGGGGTCCCATCCTCACCTGGAATCCAATTCCTTCCTCCCACCCCGCCAGTCCTTGGTGCCAGAATGTCAATTAACCAACACATGGGACCGCTAGAGCCTGGGGACATCTCGAAGAACTACTTCCACGTTTTTCATTTCTGTTCAAATCCCACTGCTCCTTGTCTCCCACCAGGGCAGTCCTAGGAGGAGACCAAGTTCCCTGACTTGGCCTCTGCCACAGATGAGCGACATGACCTGGGCAACTAGAGCCTCGGTTTCTCCTCTGGGATGTGGTGGGTGGGGTTGAGCTCTCTCTGGTTCCCAGTCTGAAATAACTCAGCCTGCCTGTCCCTGGCAAGCACAGGGGAATCCACAGACATCACCCAGGCCCTGCTCACTTCATGGCCTCCCCTCCAGCCTTTCTGGAGTCCAAGATGAGGAGACTCCTCCCTCCACTGAACTAAACTGGCAACTCCTGCCTAATCTTGTTTCAAGCAACCAAAACTTCTAAATGTCTCCTTATTTCAAGTCCAAAGACGTCTTCATCTTTACCGTGTGCTGAGCCCCAGTTTGAAGGGGGAAGATGGAAGGGAATGAATTCGAGTCGAGGTTAATAAATGCCGTCCACACAGGTAGAGAGGACTCTGCTTAAACATTCACGGACTGTGACTGCTACACAAAGAGCATGGAGCCAGGACATTCATGAAGGGCACAGCTGGAACAGGAGTGGCCACTTGCCATTCAGGAAATGTGGCAGGCAGGAGGGAGGGGCTCCTTCAGTGGTATCTTTTAAAAAAAAAAAAAAGCAAAACCACTACCTCTACTTGAGAATTACTTCCAAGAACTTTTTCCTCTTTTTCTTTAAAGTAGCATACTCTCGAAACTCAAAGACAAGAGACAAGTCAGTGCCAAGGAGCAGCAGGTTACATGGGCTTCCTGCTACAATGGTCGTGGGCATCAGATGGGGGATGGGGCCCCCAATCACCTTCCAAACACCCAGTGTTTGCCAAGTGGACATGAGAATCTCAAGTTTTTCTTTGTGCATTTCTTCATTAGGAATGGGATTTCTGGAGAGTTTTGTGACAAAGGATTTCTTCAGTTCCTTTAATTGTCTAATTTATGGCACATTTGGCATTCACCAGTATGTCTGCGTCCCCACCTTCCAGAAGACCAGTGAGGGACCCAGTGAAGCCCATTTCTAAACACACACACACACCCCACTAGCACAAAGTTCAGAATTTCCACCAACAGCCACTGACGTGGCCACATTGAAACTGAAGACCCCCAAAGATCCAGGATTTGGTGCCAACGGAAATAATCCAAACCGCACAGCAAGATTTTAAATTTTAGTTCAGTTATTCAGTTATTTTGTGGGTTCTGGAAAAGCTTAGAACCTGGAACGTGTACCACTGATTCTAACCCACAAAGGCTGGAAGACACCGCCCCAGACTTTCTGCTGCCTGCTGCCCCACAGCGCAGGCCCCACTCTTGGACCTCCTAATTATATCTTCTCATCCTGGTGGGCAGGCTGTGACTGCCACCGCTTGTCACAACTAGTAAACCACCCCCAACCTGCCTGGAATGCCACCTTTACCACAAATGTTGCTGTCAAATCTAAACCAAATCCAGCCTCCACCCTGCCAGCCCAGCTGTGCTTTGTTTGCTCAGTTGTGTCCTGAAAACATGAGCATGTCCCTGGCTCATGCTCTCCTCCTCCCTCATAACCAGCCTTCCTCGGGCTCCCCAGTACTTCCTTGGCTTTCCACTTCCTTCTGACCCTCCTGGATCCAGCCCTCTTCTCTCCCTGGTCCCCTATGGCAGCTTCTTCCCTGGGCCTCTGCTTTCCCTCTTAATCTCCTCCAGAAAGTCTAAAACAGTCCTTGTCTTATGGTTTTGTGGGGGCCTGTTGGCTCCCAGCAAAGTGTTCACAGTATACTAAAAGGGGCACAGTAGCTCTTAATGAGCAAACTCAGCACAGGAAATACCAAGCGTGGCATAATTTCAAATCTGTTTTGGAATTTTGTCTAATTCATATTCCCTGCCACCTCCAGCCCACATCCTGCCAAGCCAACCTTTGGGATGGTAGCCTTGCCCAGGTCTGTCTTACTGGCACAAAAGAGAGAAAGAGGCTCTAGGCTGCTAGCAAATGCACAGAACAAGTTCCTTGCCAGTGGGCGATAAAGACAAACGGGCACTAAGAGAGTGCTCTGCAGTAGGTATTGCATAGCTGTGTTCAGGACCCTTCCAATAACTCTACCAACTAAATGTCAGAGCAAATGGGAACCCACAGAACAGGTGGCCTATTCTCAACATAGTAACGCCTCAAAACACAGGTGCTACTGTAACTGCTCCACAGGAGAGGTGAGGGGGATGGGTAAGCCACATACATTTCCTGCAGAATGAAAAATGCATTTGCCACTTCCATCAAAGTGGAACTGGTATAACCCTACTCTAGAAACAGAGAAAAACTAACAACCAGTTTTTTTTTTTTTTTAAACATCAGATGTGAAGTCAGGTCTGGGATGGACTCTTAGCTCTGTCACTATGAAACCCAGGGCAGGCCTCAGTTTCCTTATCTGTAATAAGAAGGCATTGGATTAGCTAATTCCTGCAGTGTCTTTCAGCTCTAAAAACCCAATGGCTCTTCAAAAACAAACCCTTGCATATATGGTTAAATGATTTTTCACAAGTGTGCCAAGACCATTCAAGGGGGAAAGGATAGTCTTTTTAACAAATGGTACTGGAAAAAGTGGGTCTCTACATGCTAAAGAATGAAGTTGGACCATTACTTAACAACATATACAAAAATCAGCTCAAAATGGCCAGGCACAGTGGCCCATGCCTGTAATCCCAGTGCTTCAGGAGGTTGAGGCAGGAGGATTGATTGCCTGAGGCCAGGAGTTTGAGACCAGCCTGGGCAACACAGTGAGACTCCACCTCTACAAAAAAAATTTTTTTGAAAAAACATTAGCTGGGTGTGGTGGTGTGCATCTGCAAGCCTAGCTATTTAGGAGGCTGATTTTGCAGAAGGATCACTTGAT
This sequence comes from Propithecus coquereli, assembly GCF_000956105.1. Lineage (NCBI taxonomy): Eukaryota > Metazoa > Chordata > Mammalia > Primates > Indriidae > Propithecus > Propithecus coquereli. The sequence continues at coordinate 502,668 of NW_012151585.1, read as the reverse complement.
CCCTGGAGCTTGAGGCTTTAGTGAGCTATGGTTGCACCACTGCACTCCAGCCTGAGCGACAATGAGACCCTGTCTCAAAGAAAAAAAAATTAACTCAAAATGGATCAAAGACTGAAATGTAAAAGCTAAAACTATAAAACTGTTAGAAGCAAAACCTAGGGCAAAAGCTTCATGATGCTGGGTTCGGCAATGATTTCCTGGCTATGATACCAAAGGCACAGGCAACAACAACAAAACTAAACAAACCAGATTTCATGAAAACTTAAAATTTTGTGCATCAAAGGACAATATCAACAGAACAAAAGGACAATCCACAGAATGTGAGAAAACATTTGCAAATCATACATCTGACAAGGAATTAATATCCAGGAAACATAGAGAACTCCTAAAACTCAACAATAACAACAAAAAAACCCAACCTGATTCAAAAATGGGCAAAAGACTTGAGCAGACATTTCTCCAAAAAGATGTACAAATAGCCAATAAGCACATAAAAAGATGCTTGACTTTACTAATCACTAAGGAAATGCAAATTAAAAGTACAATGAGACACCACCTCACACCCATTAGGATGGCTACTATCAAGGAAACAGAAAATAATAAGGGTTGGTGAGGATGTGGAGAATTTGGAATTCTTGGTGTTGGTGGAATGTAAAATGGTGCAGCTGCTGTGGAAAACAGTATGGAGATTCCCCAAAAAATTAAAAATAGAGTTATCATTATGACCCAGCAATTCCACTTCTGGGCAGATACCCAAAAGAATAGAAAGCAGGGTCTTGAAGAGATATTCGTATACCAATGTTCACAGCAGCATTGCTCACAATTGCTAAAATATGGAAGAAACCCATGGACACTGACGAATGAAGGGATAGGCAAAATGTGGTCTAGCTATACAACGGAATATTATTTGGCCTTAAAAAGGAAGGCAGTCCTGTCACATGCTGTAACATGGATAAACCTCAAGGACATTATGCCAAGCGAAATAAGTCAGTCACAAAAAGACTATGATTCCACCAATGTGAGGTACCTAGAGTAGTCAAATTCATAGAGTCAGAAAGCAGAATGGTGGTTGCCAGGGATTGGGGGGGTTGGGGAGTGAGGAGTTATTGTTTAATGGGTATACAGTTTTGCAAGATGAAAAGGGTTCTGGAGATGGATGGATGGATGGATGGATGGAGGTCATGGTTGCACAGCAATATTAATGTACTTAATGCTACTGAACTGTACATTTGAAAGTAGTTAAGATCATAAATTTTATGTTATGTGTATTTTATCATAATAAAAAAGTTTTTAAACCCAATGGTTCTTGTCTAAAGTACACATATGAACAAAGAGTAGAAGAGAATTTAAAATATAATAACATTAGGTAACTGAGTTGAATGTCAAAGTTATTTCCCCTGTAAATGTGTTTATGTTTATAATGTTTTAAAACTTGTAATAGACAAGGAGTAAAAACGGGAAAAACAAATAAATTCAACCCTGAATACCATCCTTGTAGCATTGGCATTTCCCTCAGTAGTCACTAAGCAGCTATATGCACACACAGTCAGGGTCTTGTCCAACTGTCCTCACAGCTCCTGGGAAGTTCTCAAGGACTTAGCACCCTCCCTGCGTGAAGTCCATGGCAGTTAAGGCAACAACAGAAAACACCATAGAAGAGAAATGTAAACTTTCCGAAACACAGATGGCTGAAATGCCAAGAGCCGGTGAGAAGAATCACTTGGTATATCTAGTGTGTCAAAAGCAGCTTGATTGACAAGGAGCTAAATTCAAAATAATCATGATTAATAACTTTAAAATATGGAAAAATAAAGGACAAATGGATGAACAAATGGAGCATTTCAACAGAATAGGGAATCTATAAAAATAATCAAACAGACATTCTACAATTAAAAATATAATATCTGAAATTAAGAATTCATTGGATAGGTTTAACAGCAGAATGCATAAAGACGAAAGCAGGTTTAGTGAACACAAACACTGGCCAGTCACAAATATCTAGAGAGAAAAAAGAATGGAAAAGACAGAACAGTGTGTAAAAGACGTGGTAGACAGTCAAAAAGTTTAACACACAGGTAATTCATGTCCCACAAGAGGAAGAGAGAAGAGGTCAGAAGCAGGTGTGGAAAAAATAACGGCCACAAATTTTCCTAATCTGGCAAAAGACATTAACCCACAAATTCAAGAAGCTCGATGAGCCCCAAGAAGGAGAAATATCTTATCTAAGCACCTCATAGTCAAAGCCCTGAAGATCAAAGACAGAGAGAAGATCTTAGAAGCAGTTGGAGAAAAAAAAAAAAGATATATTATCTACAAAGGAGCAATAAGACTGATTATTGTCATTTCAATATAAAATATAGAAGAAAAAACAACAGCATCTTTAAAGCTTAAAAAAAGAAAGAAAGAAGGAAGGAAAGGAGGGGAGGGAGGGAGGAAGAGAGAGAGGAAGGGACTAGAATCTAGAATTCTATACCCAGTGAAAAGATCCTTCACATATTAAAATAAAATAAAAATGTTTTCAGACAAAAACAAAAGGAAAGAACTCACTGTCAGCAGACATACTAAAGGAGTTCTTTAGACGGAAGGAAAATGATCTCAGATGGAAGCACAGAAATGTAGAAAGGGAAAAAGATCATTAGAACTGTCTTGTTAAATGTGGTTATATATAAGTCTTGATTGTTTAAAACAATGACAATTATAATGCTCTGTGGAATTTATACACATGCGTAAAATATGTAACAACAATAGTATGAAGAATAGTGAAAAAACAAAATTTATTGTGAGGTTTTTAAATTGGGAAGTGGTAAAAATAATAATTTAGGTTATAATATATCGAAGATGCATATTGTAATCTTTCATTAAACAAGGTAGAAATAAAAATAGAGGAGAGAATGAAATAAAAAAATGCTTAATTAATAATTTTGAAAATGAGAAAGAACATCCACAGTATAGCATGTATCAGAATTTCCTTCTTTCAAGGGTTGAATAATATTCCATCGTGTGGATATACCACATTTTGTTTATCCACTCATCACAGATGGACTCTTGGGGGGCTTCCACCTATGGCTACGGTGAATAATGCTGTGTGAACCTGGGTATACAACCTAAATCACTGTTTAAATCAACCTTTCAGCTAACTACAACCTCATTCACTGCCACCTTCCGTTTTGAGGCAACGTGGAGGACAGGATGGAGCAGAGAACCTGGAACCAGACAGGCCTAGATTCAAAGCCAGGCTCTGCCACTTACAAGCTCAGACTGTGGGCAAGTCACTTGATGGATTACCCATAATGCATGTAAACATGCCATGCACACAGCAGGCGCACATGGCAGCGATTATTAACGTTACTGTCATGAGCTCAGAGCACCTCCCCACCGTTAGGGTGGCTGAGGGACCCTCAGAGTGCCGGTGCGTATCACCCCAGAAGCTTGTGCTTTTCATATTGTTCATTTTCTCCCCAAAAGACAAGAAGAAAAACCAAAACTTATAACAACTGCCAATCAGCTTCTATCTCTATAAAACATGTTGCCAGCCAATGATAACTGGCTGAAGAATATTTTACATTTTGCTTGAAAATATTATTTCTATTCATCTGACTTGAACGGTCACATGCTGGTGGCAAGCACAGATTATGAATGATTTCTGCATGAACACGATGACTAATTAAACTCTAAAGAGACTTCATTAAAAAGTATAAATGCAAACTTTTTACCCGTGGGCTTGCAGGCACATGCCTGCAGGAAGCATTTGCAGGAAGGTTTATAACCTCCATTTCTTCTGTAAACAATATTGCAGATGGTGGATGAAAAAAATACTTGCATTTGTAAACTGTTTATCACGCAAACCATAGTGACTGAAACGTCTGTGTTTCCTGAATACTTAGTTTTTGGCTGTTTTGATTATGAATTTTTAAGTCATCATCCCTCTGACTCTACTGCTATATTTTTGGGGTATTTATCTATATACTGATAGATTTGGAGACAGGATAGGAAGCTAGGTGGGTTCTTAATCGAATCATTTACTGTAAAGGTTCTGAAATCCCCACTGGCCTGGGCCCAGCCCTGGGAGATGATCATGACCTCCCCGTCTTGCTGCTCTGTGCTAGCTAAGGCACTCTGCCATTCTACAATTCATTTTTCTCTATACACAAAACAGACTTAAGATTGACAACGTATTTCATAAAACTGTAACATGGATACCATAAAGACACATGACTGACCATACCTGGAATCCCCCAATATGTAAGCTCCTGCAACCTAAAAAGGAGCAGTGTTTCAAACAGGGATCACACTGGCCTTGACTGCCCAAGTCCTTCTAAGCAATGGAATTTAGAAACCAATAAATGGACCCTACGTCCCCTTCATTTCAGGACAACCACGTGATACAATGCAGCAAGCATAGAGATAAGGGAAGAATCCTTAATGGATTTTTAAGTTGTTGATCCCAAAGTTTATCAGTCTTGAAATGACCCTTAACCACATTTGCCAGTGAATTTTCAACAAGTTATCACATCTCAAAAAAGTTTCTTTTAACCTATAAAGTATGCCCCTCTTTTGTTTGTTTGTTTGTTCTGTAAAATGCAATTTGATACATCTCTTGGGGGTTGCTTTTGCATCTTGCTTAGAGTCTCACTGTAAAACTGTCTGGAAGCTATAGGCACACGGGTTTATAAGAGCAAGCAGCAGTAGAAGCTACTTGGAGCAAACACACACACACACACACACACTCCAAATGCAGCCCCCAAACTGAGGTCTCCTTGAATTCTCCAGGCTAACGTGGAGCCTCTGGTTTTGTCCTCTTTCCTGTCCCCCCTCCAAATCCATCCTGAATTTTGTGTGCAGAAACAGCCAAAACCTCTACAGACTGGGTGATGCAGTTTCAAGTTGTCAAACCTTTTCTATTCCTTCCTCTTTCTCTCCCTTAAAAGTGGGTCAACAGCAGCACCATATATTTTTGTGTGGCTACATATCCAAAATCTTTCCGGAACCCAGGAATCCCTTGCAGGCCAAGGGTGAAACTTGAAAGAACACAAAGAGTAAGCCCTGTGTGTCATCCACGTCACTTCCAGCCCAAGGCACCCACACTCGGTGGGCCACTGCGACAAAACAACACATCCGCCAGCCCAGGGTCCACATCCTCCTTCTGTGACCCAATCGCCTTGTAGCATCTTGCTTCTTTCTGATGACAGCTATTGTCACATGTATCGAGAGGTACACAAGAAACAACACGTGTTCTCACTGAGAGTCACATTGCTCCTACCCTCAAATAACATGGCACAAAATAAAATTAAACTGCGATCTAAAATGGGAACAGTTTCCACTGGTGGAGGAGGCAGAGCTGTTACAGAGAAAGAATCTCAAGGGCAGACCCTTGTTCCTAGAGAACATTTCTTCCTGCCTGTGCTCTTGGGCCAGAACTGGTCTGTCCACCTTCTGGAAAGGCTGCACCCAAACCATCTCCCCTTAGGGTCCTGCAGCAGACTCAGGAGCCTGAGCAAATGCTTGCTCTACAAGGTAAACCATCCATAGCTCCACTGGGCCGTCCTAAGGCTCTTTTGGTCTTTTCCCTATTTTCGAACACTCTGTAAATTGACTTTTCTTTTATGAGTGTCTGACCCAAGTTGGTGGGGGCAATGCTGAGGAAACCTCTCATTCACTTGTGGTAGCTACTGGCTCCTGAAAATGGTAGAAGATGTGCGCATCTGGAGACAAAGCAGACGAGACCCTGTTTCTAAAAGGAGGGTGACTTCATGGCCCATGAAATCCTGGCTTCTGAATGCGCAGAGGTTGTAGCCCCCACCTGCTCGCCAGATTCAGGCCTCTTCTCTCTGGTCAGGGTTAGACTTCTTCCCAGAACCTCTTTCTGCAACCTCTAGGATGCATCTCAGAGACTACCCAGTGAACCCTCCAAGAGCTTCCTCTTTTTCTTTTTTGTTTTTTTAAGAGATACGGCCTTGTTCTATCACCCAGGCTGCGGTGCAGTGGCACGATCATAGCTCACTGCAGGCTCCAACTCTTGGGCTCAAGTGATCCTCCCATGTCAATTTCCCAAGTAGCTAGGACTACAGGCATGCACCACCACACCCAGCTGATTTTTTAAAATTTTTGTAGATATGGGGTCTCGCTATGCTGCCCAGGCTGGTCTCAAACTCCTGGCCTCAAGTGATCCTCCCACCTCAGCATCCCAAAGTGCTGGGATGTGATTACAGGCATGAGCCATTGTGTCTAGCCCCAAGAGCCTCCTTTTAAGCTTCAAGTGAGCAAGGCAGTTCTTCTAAGAGGGTGCAACAATCAGAAGCTGACACTTCCAGCACTCAACACCAGGAGCAAACATTTTCTATTCATCTTTTCCTTTACGGACAGTCTCTGAGATGGCCGACAGATAGTTGGGACATACTGTAAATGGGCTAATGCCAAGTAATTTTTTGCCCTTTCATGATATCACATGTAGATTTGTCCAAAGCTATTCAAAGTAAATTACTCACCCCCAAAACAGCCCTGACTTAAAAGTCAACATTTACAACTTATTAATTAACACAGTTCCTGGCATTAGAGACTCATTACACTAGAGCCACAGTGATGATCTAATTTTCTGTGAAAAGACACACGCGATTGCAGGAGCTCTGTGCGTCTCAGTGCATCTCATTTCATGCTCCTCTTTGTATCTGTCGGATTAAATCATAGGAAAGACCCTGGCTGGTTTGTCAGCTACCCCAGAGCACATGTCAGCCAGTTGACCACGGGCTCCGAGTGAAAGGGGAGTAGCCATCAGCCACCAGCTCCCACGGTGCAAAGGACTGGCTTCTCCCTACTGCTGGCTTCTCCCTGGAGGAAAATCTTCCACGGGAACTGGGTGGGATTCTGTGTCCAGTGCCTTGGCAGCAGTTTCAGTGAAAATGGCACTGGGGGAAACAGTATAGAAGAGATGATGTCACTCCTCTCTCCTTCCCTTCTAAACAGGATAGGGAACTTTACAGCTGATCAAACTGTCCCCACCACCATCCCTGCCACGTGTACTGATGCCGCATGGGCCACACATGGTGCTGACACTTTACACATACTCACGACAACCCTATTTTTCAAATAAAGGGACTGGGACTGGGGGAGGTTATTTGTCCCAGGTCACATGGCTGGTAGATGACATGGCTGAGACCCCAGCCCAGGTCAGTCAGGCTCCCGGACTGAAGACACCACAAGGAACAAACCAGATGGACATGGAGCTCTGCTCTGCCCCCGAAGCACTCGCAAGTCCCCTGTGCTTCTCTCCTTCCCCACAGTCATGACCCTCTGACGTCACCACCTGTCCTCAGGATCCATTGGCCCCTCAGGCACTTTCCTACCTTGCTCTGAGAGTGCCAGGCTCTGGCTAACACCCTTCCAAGGTTCCCTCGATGCTGGGATCCAGTGGAGAATGTGGCCGGGAAGGTCTTTCCTGAAGTGTGATTTGCCCTTGCTGGTCTCTCCAGCCTCATCTTGGCACATCTCCACCCCACCGCTTCCTGCTCCTGTCACCCTTGTGGTGTCTTTAGCTCTCCAAAGCCATGCTCTCCCCTCACCTCCAAGCCTTACTTTCATATTGTACTCCTCCCCCTGCCTTCAACTGGCTAATTGCTCCTTGCCCTTCGGGTCTCAGCTTACGTATCACCTCCTCCAGGCAGCCTTCCCTGACCCTCCAAACCAGGCTAGGTGCCCCTCCTTGTGCGTCCTTCACCAGGGTGAAGCATCGAGCACGCTGTGCTGTGATCTCCTGTTGGTGTGTCTGCCCCCCTTTAGCAGGCAGTGAGGTCCCTGCAGCAGGCACTGGCTTTGTTTTCTGCAGACTCCTCGCCTCCTAGCGCTGTCTGGCACAGAGAGATGTGCAGTTTACATATTTACTGTAAATATTACCTGACTTAAAACATACTAACCACTATAAAATTTAGCAAGAAAGTATGTTTTCTAAATCAAAAATATTAAGCACTCTGTAATCCCAGCACTTTGGGAGACTGAGGCAAGAGGATCACTTGAAGCCAGGAGTTTGAGACCAGCTTAGAAACCTTGTGAAACCTAGTGAGATCTCGTCTCCACGAAAAAATAAAAATTAAAAATTAGCTGAGCGTGGTGGCACACACCTGTATTCCTTGCTACTTGGGAGGTGGGGGGCTCACTTGAGCCCAGGAGTTCAAGGTTGCAGTGAGCTGTGATCAGGCCACTGCTCTTCAGCCTGGGGGACAGAGTGAGACCCTCATCTCCAAAAACAAATCTATATTTTAATTTAAAAAAAAAGAAATATTAAGCACTAATGTGTGCAAGGTACGCTCTGATCCAAAACGTGGTCCACATTACATGGTGAGAGAAGAAAAATTAATCTACAATTAAAATGCAATACCAAGCAAAATCCCAATGGGGTATTTTTAATGGAACTTAAGTTGATTCTAAAATTTACATGAAAGAGAGAACTCCAATACATTTTTAAAATTAAAGAACAATGAGGGAGGATTTATCCCATCAGCTGCTAAAATATACTGTAAAGCTACAGTAATTAAACTGTGGGACAGGCACAGGAATTGATAAAGAGATCAATGGAGAACAGAGTGTTCAAAAACAGAATAAATGTTCTACTGGGAAAATCAGACATACTTTTGGAAAACATAAACATTACGTGCCTTCCTCACAACTTGCACAAAAACAAATTCCAGAAGGACACAATTGAAAACTCACTTGTCAAATGGTCCCTTTTTTCCCAAGTGACTTGAATGGCACTTTTATCCCTAAGTGAATTCCTATAAATACATAAATCTGTCTGCGGAGGTGCCATTCCGGTGCTAAGAACGAAAACCTAGGACTTCCACCTACAGCATTTTAACATACAATCGGAGATGGCTCTGTGGGACTACCCACTCAGGACAGGACCATGGAAACCTACGCCAGTTCTGAAAACGCTGTCCCTACTTCTGAACACTTCCTGGGAGGAAACGATCATTCTGCAGATGCTTACACACTGAAGGCAACTTTCAATTAACACAGTCCCAATGGTCACAGTGGACATTTCCAAGACCCAAGCTTTCTTCTCCAGCACTTGCCTGCTTTACCCAACTAGGCATTGCCCCAGGAAGCTTCCAGGGCCAAGGGGCAATGTTGTGAGAAGTACCAGGTTGAGAAAAGGTACATTTTACATCAAGATGCCACAGTTTTTCCATTTCCGAGAAATATTCATAAGTTGCATTCTTATGCAAGCATTCCCAAAGGCAAAGATTTTACATGATCAATCGGATTTGGGGAACAATAGTATTATCAGTATTGCAGAGTTAGTCATTTACCTTTAGAAGAAATATGCTTTCTGAACAAGCCTCTCTCCCTCTGAGATGTGGTATTTCATGTTGCGGGGAATGAAAACGGACAGAACCATGACAGGCAAGAACCTGTGTCCACAGTGAGCTGCCTTCACTGAATTCCCTCAGGGTAGCCATGGCTAGGACCGTCTGTATACAGGTTTCCTGCTCTTTGAAGCAAAAAGGACACAGCAAACACTGTGATG
>NW_012151585.1:479803-493101 GCF_000956105.1 Propithecus coquereli | reverse complement strand
AAGATGCCACAGTTTTTCCATTTCCGAGAAATATTCATAAGTTGCATTCTTATGCAAGCATTCCCAAAGGCAAAGATTTTACATGATCAATCAGATTTGGGGAACAATAGTATTATCAGTATTGCAGAGTTAGTCATTTACCTTTGGAAGAAATATGCTTTCTGAACAAGGCTCTCTCCCTCTGAGATGTGGTATTTCACGTTGCGGGGAATGAAAATGGACAGAACCACGACAGGCAAGAACCTGTGTCCACAAGTGAGCTGCTTTCACTGAATTCCCTCAGGGTAGCCATGGCTAGGACCGTCTGTATACAGGTTTCCTGCTCTTTGAAGCAAAAAGGACACAGCAAACACTGTGATGCCCAAGAAAACATATAATCATTTTCCAAAAGGCAAAATGAGCAGTTGTTTATCGGGAAAACCTTTGTTCAACACTTGCTCAGGTTGTCCTGGGATGGCTGATTCTGTCTCCCCAGCCCAGGACTCTCTCATGCCACCGGTGAGCACGTAAAATGGTGCTACCATTTTGGAATACAGCTTGGCAGTTTCTTAAAAAGTTAAGCACATATATACACCCTATGACCTACTCCTAGGTATCTAACCAAGAGAAAAAAAAAAATACGTCCATGCAAAGGCTTGTATACAAATGTTCATAGCAGCTCTACCTGTAATGGCCAAACCCGGAAACAACTCAAATGTCCATCAACGGTCAATGGAAGAACAAAGTGTGCTACACCATACAATGGAACACTACTCAGCAATAAAAAGCAAGAAACTAGTGATTTATGCAACCATACAAATGAATTTCAAACTAGCTCTGCTGGGTGTGAAAAAGGGAAATAGGAGAGTATATACGGTACAATTCTGTTTGTATGAAATCCTAGAAAATGCGAGTGAATTTATCACACCAGAAAGCAGGTTAGTGGTTACCTGGGAAGGTGGGAGGGACTGAGGAGGCTTTGGAGTGGTGAGTGGGTACATTATCTTGATTGTAGTGACAGTTTCATGGGTGCACATGTATGTCAAAACTTGTCAGATTGCATACTTTGAATATATACAGTTTATCGCACATCGATTATACCTCAATGAAGATTTTTTTTTTTTGCAAAGAAATGTATTGAAGACCAAAAAAGAGCAGCTGTCCATCAAGAAATGTTGTGCTGCTCACACCCTCCAGCTGGGACAACCGCTGCAAGCATGAGGCCCAGAACCTTCCAGGGGTTGGAATTCTCACCTCCTGCTGAAAGCCAGTGGTCTTTCGGCTCCCTCGGCTGCTGTCCCCACCTGCCCCTGCTTGGCAGATGCAGCTATCCATCCAGTCAGCCTGCTTGAGGCTGGTGCACAGTCCATGAAGGGATCTTCATGGGGGATCTCTTGGGAAAAAAGGGGGATTCCCTGGGGGACCTCTGCCCCAGCTGGCTAAGGTCTTTGTAGCAGGCAGAGGTGTTCTCCTGATGGGATTCAACTTGTGACCACAGTTCACCTTCTTGAGCTGCTTTAGGGCGGAAAGATGCCGGTGCCAAAGCTAATAAAAATCCAACTTATACTTTATTTCCCTCTCCTTGAGGTTCGCTATAATAAAAGTGGCTGCTATTTCATGAGAGCAGCAGAGCCCCTGGGCTTTGGGGAAGCTGCATTAACTCGTTCAAGCTTGGCCTGGAGAGCTCCAGGGCCAGCTTCTGAGCAAAGACCCCTAGTCCTGGGTGTCCCCCACCAAATGATAAACAAAACAGACCTTACTGGTTTCCGCCCTTCATTATGTTCTCATCCAGGGGATGCAGCAAAGCAAAGCTTGGGAGCTGCAAAGGTCTGCGTTTAAACGCTGGTGCCACCATTCATTCACCCAACATTTCCTGAGCACCTCCTGGGTGCCGGTCCCTGCATGTGGCACTGAGCACACCATGGTGAACGTGAGAGAGAGATGCCGCCTGTCTTCTTGGAGCTGACAGTTGCACAGAGGGGACAGATGTTGACCAGAGCATTACCACTTCCTAGCAGCCATCAGGCAAGGCACTTGGGGCAGGGAGGGCCTCCTTTGTTGGGGGGTGGAGGATGACCTGATAGTGCTCCCCTCCCTCTCAGGACAGCGCCGCTCATACAGATGGTGCTTGGGTTGGGTCGGGACCTGCCCAGCACACAGCCCAGTGCCACCTATGGTCGGCCTCATTGCCTGGGTACATCCCTTAAGGGGTCTCCTTCTCTCCAGGCAGCCCAAGGTCAGAATGCTTCAGCCCACTGCAGGGTCATTTTACAGGATGAAACCAAGTCAGTGAATCTCTGCAGAACACAGATGCCAGTGGAGAGAGGTGGACAGCAGGCACCAGAGGCTCCCAGGCTCCAGAGCCTCTCCACACCCACAGCTCAGGCTCCGGTTGAGTCAAAGGACAAGTGACTCAGTGTGTGGCAGGCGCCAGGGCATTAACCAAAGGCAGGAACGACTGCCTTGGGGGGCAGGATGGAAAGAGGGGAGGGCGTGGGGAGCAGGGCTGCTGGTTTTCACAAGAGGCACGACTTCCACTGCCCCCTTCCTGTGCATGTTAGTGGAGTTTTAAAAAAACCATTTAAATACTAAAATAAAAATAGTACACGAGGCCCAGAACCTTCTTGCAGTCAGCCCCCCACCTCCTGCTGAAAGCCCAGCCCTCCCCCACCGGGCAGATGCTGCTCCCGATTCAGCCCACTGGACTCTGACTTCTACCTTTGCGTTGCTTGGAATGAGATGAGAGGACAGACTGGGATCCACAAATGCCAAAGGAGTCAAATTGGAACAGTTTAATGGGGTCTCAACGGCCCGCGTGCATCACAGCAGAATGCAGAAAACGCCCAAGTCTCAGCACTGGCCTTTACTCCCAGCTCACAAGTGTCGGGGTGTTACAGGTAGCAGGGGCTGAGTAAAACTCACCGATGACACCGGTTCTTTAGCAGCCGTGCCACTGCTGGAGGAAGTTTTCCACAGGACCTGCTATTGGATATTTACTCTGCCAATTGTGAGAGAAGATGGGTCGCTGTGGACATTCACGGCGAAAGCATTGGCACCAGGGCACAGGGAATGACACTGGGCTTTCGAATGATGCTAAATACCAGTGCCTTTCTGCTCACCTGGGGCTGCGAGCCCCCTCGGGGACTGAACGCTCAGCCTGAAAGAGCATTCAATTCTGGCATCTTGATTTGGTTTTTAAATCAACTACAAATAGATTTTTGCTTCGTGTAGAATGAGAATCTGACTGGCACACATGAAATGCACGTCTAAAAGGAAAAACAAAGATCAAAGGAATTCTGAACGGCAAGAGGGAGCCGGAAGAGTGAGTACAAGCTGGGTTTCTGTGTAATAGGTGCTGAGAGAGAGGTGCAAAGTGCAGGGGCTGCACAGGTGGGCCGGGGTGGGCAGCAAGGACCAGCCATCACCAGCGAAAAGAGCACCCAACCACCAAAGGGGCCACGGGTCCTTCGGGTCCCCACAACTCAAGCATGAAACTAAACCTTTCTTTGACCCCTCTGTTTCTACTTCATTCTGGAAAGAAACTGGGGTGCTTTCAACAACAGGTGCTTCCTTTCTTTGTGGAGCTTTCCCAAGGAAGGGCGGGATATGGGTTCTTGTCACTTGGAGTCACTTGTGTCCAGCTCCCGCAGTAACAGGTGCACCCCAGGAAGGGCAGGGAGGCCGAGCAGCTGAGGCAGGAAGGCACCGGGCTCCTGAGTGTGCCAACACACACCCCTTCAGGAGTGTACTAGGTGACAGTGCCGCCTGGGAGCACCTTTCGGAGGCATGTGCCAAATGTCTGTGGGCTGCCACTCCGCGCCACTCCGTACTGGGTGGTAGGAATAGAAAGTGAATAGAAGGTGGTGCTGATCCTCAGAGAACCCACAAATTGGATCTGCAAACTGCTGTGATCACACACCCTATCTAAGAAAAGTTTCACTGTGAGTCCTCAGTATATGAATATTTACAGGTTATACATATGTTGTACTACTTGACTAATACTTTATGCACATTACATAACATATATAAAAACTAAAATTTTAAAAGATGAAATCAAATCAGTTTGAGTACAACTTCTAATGCTTTCTCCTCATATTGTAGTAGAGGTATCTTATGCCTTCCTGGGGGCGGGGCAGGGGACCACCTTCATTCTTTAAAACAACCGGGCTAGAGGACAGTGGAAGGAAGCCACAGCACCGTTCACACCCCTACCCAACACAATGTTCCCTAGGTAAGTACCGCGGAAGAAAGAGGGAGCTCTGAGCACGGACACGGTTGGTGGGGTGTCATATTTATAACAGGCCACAATTGTGAGCTGCCCAAGTGTCCAACTGCAAGACATCTGCAGGACAAGAAAACTGGGACCAGGCTCCAGACAAAGCAGAAGCAAGCACAAGAAGTGACAACGAAGACTGCAGAGCAGCCGGGATAGCGATGCCATAATGCCTGGGGAAGGAGGATCAGTGTAGTAATCGCTCTACTGTTGCTGGTGTGCAGGGGTGTGTGTGGTACAAACAGGTCCCGAGGAATAGCAATGGCTGGGATCATGGCAGTGTTTTCATTTCTTCTTTTAAATCTCCTTTGATGTCACTATAATGCTTTTAATAGTGTAGCAAATCAAGTTGAAGTGAATAGTGGAGGATAATTTTTCTCACTAGTTCCTTCTTCCTCCCTCTCCTCCAGAAGACAGAGTATCGATTTCCTCCCACCAGCTTCCCTGGCTTCCAGACTGATGAGCACGTCTGCAAACCAGCCGGGCTCCACTAATAGGGGCGCTGTCTGCCTGCTCTCTTGGGCCACTGCCATCGCTCTCTCCGACAGCTCTGTGCCCTCCCTCGGCAGCAGCGCCGCGTGTGCTATCACCGTGGGCACCAAGGTATTTTTCTCCTGCATTCGGTCATCCATTGATGGTCTTAAGCTGCGACCGCATCTGGGAGACCCTGAGCCCGGTGTGACTGGACATTTTTGTACAAATCAAGGAACAGTGGCGCTTCTACATGAGCTATGGCAAAGGATTAACATGGGAATATTTTCCAGGGAGTATCTGCTCTTAACCGAGCCACACGTTTCCTGCTAAGGGGGTGTAAACTGGAACAACCTTCATGGAGGATAACTGAGCAACAATATCAAAATGTGAAGCATGCATGTGACCCAGTCGTCCCTTTTCTAAGAATTTACCCTTAGGAAATAACCACACCAGTGCAAAAAAAGGAAAAAAAAAATGTGAGCATAGAAATTCTTGTGCCAGTGTCTTTTGTTGATAATAGAGAAACACTACAAACAACTGGAATGGTTCAAAAATGTTTAAGTAAATGACGCTATAACCATTTAATGGAATATTATGTACCATTAACAATGACATTTATAATTAGGTATTTGGATAGGTGATAATATTAAAGAATTCTGATTTCAGGTATGATAGTGGTCTTGAAGTTATACCTTTAAAAGAATCCTTGTTTTTCAGAGATACATAGCAAAATGTTTGCAGATGGCGTTTGCTTTAAAATAATAGGGGGAGGCAGGGCATGGTAGCTCACACCTGTAATCCGAGCACTCTGGGAGGCTGAGCCGGGAGGATCACTGGAGCCTAAGAGTTTGAGACCAGCCTAAGCAACATAGCAAGACCCTCTCTACTGAAAATAGAAAAATTAGCCAGGCATGGTCACGTACACCTATAGTCCCAGCTATTCAGGAGGCTGAGGCAGGAGGACTACTTCAGCCCAGGAGTTTGAGGTTGCAGTGAGCTAGGAGAATGTCACTGTACTCTACCCTGGGTGACAGAGCAAGACCCTGTCATAAAATAACATAATTTTTTTTAAAAATTAAAATAATTTTAAAATAAAATAAAATGGGGAAGGCAGATTAGTGGTTGCCAGGGGCTGAGGGAGGGGAAATGGGGGAGTGATTGCTGAATGGGTTTCCTCTGGGGTGATGAAAATGTTCTGGAGCTAAATAGAGGTGATGATTGCACGATAATATGAATGTGCGAAAAGCCATAAATGGTAAACTTCACGTTAGGAGTATTCATCAGAATATAAAATAGTAATAATAGGGGGTAACAGAAGATAGGGCTGAGATGAAATGAGATTGGCCATAAATTGAAAATTATTGGCAGCGGAATGATGACATCATGAGACTGTATATGTGCACATATTCACGTAGAGAAATGTTAGAAATTTTCCATAATAAAATGTTATAAAAAAGGACGCCATCATCTCACATAGTTACCCATTTTTTGGCAACCATTTTATTATTTACTTGCATCCCATTACAACATGCTGTATACCTCAAATAAACACAATTTATTTTTTAAAAAAGCGATGTCACAGATGTATACTCATTGACATGAAATGTCCACAACATATTGTTGAGTTTAATGAGTCAGTTACACAACTGAATATTGGGGATTTTCCTACTAATGTGAAATTATATATCTAGATTGTGGGAAATGTTTTCAGAAAAGATTTAACAGTCATTACTACAAGGTTGGTAGATTTGAGGAAATTTTTCTCCCTTTTATGTAATTTTTAGTATAGTCTGTATTTTTTTTTCCACTGAGTATTTCTGCAAAACATAAAGCTGTTTTCTTAAAAGGCAGAAATATTTAGGGACACACTTTTTACCCCTAATGTTGTGACTGAATGTTTCTGAACAGTGGCACATTCCTGATGCAAACTACCAGCTAGATTGGTGCCTGGGCACTTACTCCAATGACAATGTTCTCCACAATGGTGGTCACCTCACAGAGGCAATGAGGAGGGCCCGACTTTATTGTTGGACACCTCTGCCAGTGACAAAACCCTGACAGTGATACCAGGCAACGCTTTCTCCTGCACACACTCATTTGGCCTCACAGCCAATGTCAGCTAGGCTGGGACTGTCCCTACTTCAGAGACAAGGGAGCTAAAGCTTGAAGGAGCTGGTGGGCTTGCTCGGATACCACAGCTAAGCAGCCAAGGAAGGACTCAGTCCCACTAGGGAGTCCAAGCCTCCCCTTCTTCTCTCCCCCATGAGCTTCCCTGGTGTCCTGACCACCAATGACACCAGGTCTCCACACAGCAGATGAAGACTATTACAAATCAATCTTGCATAGGTAAAAACACAGACACCTGTATTATCCCCACAGCCAAGCATCTCCTGCCCCCACTGCACTTCACACAAATGGCAGCAGCCAGAGGGCTAAATATGGCAACCACCAGCGGACTGCCCATTGCCAAAGACTATGCTATTCCTGCCATGGTTTCTCTGCTTAGCTCCCTGGAGTCACCTCAGAGTCCCTTGTGGCCTTTCACACTCCTGGTGGTATCCTCTGGAAGGACTTGATCTTCAGACTTGGCTCTGTGAGAGGGGCCCTGAGACCACGTGTCTGAACGGCCTGGAGGCGGTGCACCCAGAGCGAGTGGACCAAAGGAACCACTGTGCCTGGCCAAAGCACCAGGCTCCCACTTGTCACCTTCATTCTTTCATTCTGGCTCTCTCTCTCCCTCCATCCCTCCTTCCGTCTCCCCAACAAATAATTCCCATGTATCTATTCTGAGACAAGAAGGGCACTAGGCACTGGGTGCTCGGTGGCAAGCCTACTGTCAAAATCTCTACTTTTATGTTGCTACAAGTTACCAGGGAAATCAGACAGTGAACAAATGCACACGAGTAATACGCGCAAGTGTGGTGAGTGCTACGAAGGAGAGGTATGGCGCTCTTTCCAGGGGTCAGAAGCAGACCTGGGCTGGAGAGTCAGGAGGGCGTCCTGGAGAAGATCGCACGTGTGTGACAATCCACAGTGCATGGGGCTCACATTGGCTGTCTGGGGCTCACATTTGCTGTCTGGCAGCCTGGGTGCTGAGGGCCAGAGAGGCAAAGGCCATAGAGGCCATCTCTCAGCTGAGACGAGGAAAAGCCAGACCTCACAGTGGCCTCAAAACCGGGGCTAACCAGTCACAGGCTTGTTCAGAGCCAGCAGGGCTGTGGCCAGGATGGCTGGGGCACAAGGGCTTCCATGGCCAGGCCCTTGAAGGCGAAACTTCTGGCTGAGCTCACAAAACATCTCTGAACAGTTCTCTCTGAACACAGAGCCATCTAACAGGTGACAAGACATCCCATGGGCTAGTCTGGCCTCCCTGCTTCAGGTGACTAACAGAGACAAGGAAAGACGGGTGATGGGCTCATTCGTAGCTGCAGGTCTTCCGTGGAGGGCATGGCACCATGACTCAAGAGCCAAATTAAAATGAAAAATTCCATTCTTCGGGAGAGGCTACTTCAATTCTGAGCAGTCAAGTGTTTCCGACTGTCTTCCAAAGGAAGATGTAAGATGGCCGCTGCTGGGGGACAGGAAAACCCTGCCTGCCATCCCTGAAACCAGAGCTTACCCACGGGAGTCCTGACTCGCAGGCTGCATCTGAGGCCGGCGTGAACCCACCGCAACGTTGCTTCTTTGCTCTCCAGCGGGCAGCGGGCACAGACACAGCCTCTGTCCTTTCTGGGGCACAACTGACTCCTACACTGCTGGAGAGCAGTGTAGGAGCAAGTACAAACTCACGCCAAGGTCTGTGAAGCCTTCCAGGGAGTTGCCCTCCCAGGCTTAGATTGAGACAGAGACAGAGAGAGAGAGAGACAGAGAGAGAGAGAGACAGAGAGAGAGAGACAGAGAGAGAGAGAGAGAGAGAGAGAGAGAATATGAGTGTGTGTGTGTGTGTGTGTGTGTGTTGGTAGTCAGGCCCTGTCCCTTGCTATAGCCTGAGCCCTTGCCACCCTCAGGCTCAGCCTCAGTTTCTAGAGCCAATCCCGATTTCCGGTGAAAGCTCTGGACCAATGGTTTTCAAATCTTTTGCACTGGAACCCATTTTTCAAACAGATATCCTTCAGTAGATATCACCAGACACAGAACAAGGGAAGCTACCTCGGCTGACAGAGGGAGGAAGCCAGCTTGGAGCCCCCCTCAGCAACATCCCCACTGGCAGGCAGCCCCTCCAGAGGAGTACAGTAGTTCACACTAGCCTAGGGCTCTGGAATCACACGGAAGCCCTGGGCTGCTGGTGCCACTGTGTCCAGCTGTGCCACATGTGGACGGGGCAGCCACTGTGCTGCCAAGAGCCAGCTTCCACTGGGCTCAGCTCTTTCTGTGCTCACAAGGCCTTCCCCAGCAACCCAGCCTGCCTGTGAGGGACCTCTGGAAGTTTCCGTGCCTCCTGCCTCTGCCCTAGGGGACTTGTCTTGTCCTCCAAGGTTTCTCTTCCACAAGCCGTGGTTGTCATGCCTGCCTGCAGGCCTTGCCCCTCTCCAGAGCTGGGTCTGAGCTCACCACAGTTCACTGGCCAGGGCTGGGCATGGTGAGAGGCAGCCTCAGAGAATGTGCAGCCCGGGCAGCTTCTGCCTGCCCTTCTGGGGGTGGTAGTGAGGGGGCTGGAGGTGGTAAGGAAAGACTCCTTAGAAGAGGCTGATTCTCAAGAAGACCCAGAAAACGGGAGAGGATTTAATGCTCCCTCATTATACAGACTCTGGTAGGCCCTCGGGCATGACTTTGCCCTGCTCCAGTGGGACTGGACCAGGGCAGGGGCCCTGCTGCAACCTGCACCGAGAATTAGAAGCTGGGGCACAGAGACAGCAGGGCAGGCCAGGCCCACCTGCAAAACCCAGTTATGGAGAAATAAAGAAGCCAGCCTGCAGAGAGAAAGGACACAGAAGGGACACTGGGAGAGAGCCAGAAATGGGAGAGTCAGAGAGAGCAGCTGCTGATACATCCTGTCCCTCCAGGATGTTCTACTTCCTGCGCCCGGAGCATGCCCCACCTGTGCTTAAGCCAGTTTGAGTGGGTTTTAGTTCCCTGTCATCAACTGACCATGAATAGAAAATCACACACAAAATTTTTTTTTAAAAAATGGATCAGTATTAAGAGCCCTGTCTATACAGGTGTTTCCAGTGTAGTTAGGAGGCATGCCACATGCATGAGACAATCGCACACAGCTCTATCGTCAACTAAGGACCCAGGATGAAGGGCCGGGGATGGCGGTGACAACAACTGGCATTTGTAAGCCGCTCTACATGGTCCCCTCTCCCGTAGGGTTGTTTTGTACTATCTAATTTTTAGATTATTGTTGTTATCTACCCTCACAACCATCTTATGATACAGACATTTTTCTTCCCTTTGATGAGCAAATAAATTGTGGCTTAGAGAGGTTGAAGGCTTTGTCCAAAGTCACACAGTGATTCTAGAGCAAAGCCAGGATACCAAACTTTGCACCCCTTTTCCTAAGCCATGCCTGTTCATACCACCACAACACTGAGACCCGGCAACTGACCGGGGTTGGGGGTGTGACAGAGCCCAGCCTCCTGGTTCCACTGCCCAGAATACCGAGCCTCAACCTTTCAATGTGAATCTCCAGTCAAAGCTCAAACTGGCAAAGTGAAGTGCAGGAAGTACCCAGGAAAATGTCACAGTCCTGCTTGCCTTGGGTTTAGGTCATACATTTCGGCCTGGCCCCTGGGACCCTCTGACTCTGGAATTAGTGACATAGAGAACCATCACCTTGCCTGTGTCAGAGCCTGGTGCTCGTGCCTACAGACCCACATGCGGGTTAACATCTAAATGGCAACAAAGAATAAACCTCTCCAATCTGATCATTAATTACAAAGGAAAGTGCTATTATGTCCCTTAGTTACAAAGGAAGCAATTAGTAATCAAGGTCATTACCGTGGCAGGAAAATGATGCTTAAATTACCTTAATGGTAAGAATATATCTATAGACAACGACACTTGCTATGCTCTGACCTCTTCATAAGAACACCCCCATTTAAAAGAAAATTCCATAATGCCTGTTTTTCTACTGAAGTAGGGTGGCCACCTCTGGGCTGGCTCCTGGACTTGGCTGGCAGGCCAAAGTCCCAGGAGGAGGAGCTGCTGCCTCAGAACAAACACCGACTGTCACCCTTACTGTGAAAATCCAACTCAGTTTCTCTGAGAACTGAACATCAATCTCCTTTGAATTCTGCACATACATTCAGACTCACTGGTGACCCATTTACCCTGAGCCTCTTTCAGTTAGCACTGATTTATACGGGTCCCTCGGGGACAAGCCACAGCCATCTGTATGGGTCACAGGGTAACATCTAAATCCAAATCATTCCCACCTCCTACAGAAAGAATAGCATCACTTTTCTGTGTTACTTTCTGGTGGCTCTTTCCTCTGCTACTGTGGACACCTGAGAACTGACTATCTCTGTGCCCTTCTCGGTAACTCCCTCCACCCATGCACCCATCCTGTACCCTGCGGGGCCCTGACAAGGCCAGGCCGCCAGAAGACTACATCCTTCCAACGCCCAGCCCTCCTTCTTTGGGAAGGGCCAGATCCTCGCCCAGCTGAAGGTCATTAACTTCTTGAACAGAGCCCAGCTTGTCTGCTGGAAGCACAAGTGCATTTAAAAAAAAAAAAAAAAAAAAGGGAATTCTTATCTTTTAAAGATACTTCCAGAAATATCAACAAATCGAATGATAAGATCTCTGCAACTGGCTTCAAAATGATATGGGACAAAGGAAGAGGGTGGTGGCATAGAGACAAGATTGGCTGTGAGTAGATAACTGTGGCATCTGGGTGACAGGTATAGGTAGGTATCTGAGATTTTTCTGTCCACTTCCGTTTATGTCTTAAATTTTCTACAACAACAGTAAAATTTTTAAAAAAAATCCCATCCCAGGGGTTTTGTACCCTTTAGCCCAGCTGTTCTACCTGAGGTTTTCACCT
This sequence comes from Propithecus coquereli, assembly GCF_000956105.1. Taxonomy (NCBI): domain Eukaryota; kingdom Metazoa; phylum Chordata; class Mammalia; order Primates; family Indriidae; genus Propithecus; species Propithecus coquereli. Next base: position 481,387 of record NW_012151585.1, on the reverse strand, counting down.
GCACCTCCGTGGAGCCCTCTGACACGTTTACTGAACGACAGCTACACGTAAGGTGCTGCTGAAGCCACGAAGTAAGAGTGATCTGGCCCCGCCTGCAATGAGCCCTCAGGATGGGTATCTGTCCCTGACCTGTAGAGTCCTGTCCGCTATTTTGTCAAAATCCTCACCCTCACTTCCTACACTGTGCAATGGTTTTTCTCTCCCTCAAAACCAGGATGGGCAGTCAGGGACTCCCCTTCCTCGGTATCACGGAGGGGGAATATTATGAGATGGCCGCCCACCCCAGTGCCATTCAGTGTTCATTCTGGGGCCACCACAGAAACAGACGCCAGCCTTTTCCGTGAGCAATGCCCATCACCACGACCAGCTTCGTGGCCAGTAATTCCTGCCCATAGTCCCGCTCTCTCAGTTCAGGTGAGCACCATGAAGAGAAAGCCTCTGATGAGTGACAGGTGTGGCACTCCCAATACAGACACAGTCCTTCTTAGGTACAAAGAGGCGCAAGGCCGCACCTACGCCAGGGAGACTGGGGCCGAGAACTTGGATGCAGACATACCTGATGAATAATAGGGCCCTATGTCATCCCTCTTGTTTCCCTGGATTAAAGAGGATGGCAGGCTGCCCAGATGTTCTTTAGGGTCAGCCCCTAGGGCCACCAGCCACCCAACGCCCCCGCACCCTCTGCTCAGCCGCCTGCCTTGGTTGCTCTAAGGGCAAAATGTGAGCTGCCTGGGATAATTCCAAGTGCCGGGTTGTGATATCAGAATGGGGCTATGACATCAAAGTGGGGGCAGGCCAACCTGGGGAAGCAGGGCAAGAGATAGGAGCCCCCGAAGAGCTGGACTAGGGATGCCCCCGCACCCAGAAGTGAAGGCCCAAGAGAGAGAGGTGGCCGGTTATTCCACTTCTTACAGCCTCCCAGAATCCTCTGGGAGACAGACCTGAAGATCTGAAAATGACTGGCAAGTTCTGAGAGGTAAGCTGCAAGCCAGCCACGCTGCTGGTGCTTCCTTAGACATCAATTGAGGAGCAAAGAAAGCAAACAAGCCATCATCCAGCGCCCCCCTGTGTCAAGTAAAAGAATATTCTCTGAGGTTTGCCTTTGGACTAGGAAGTTGAGAGCAGAGGCCCCAAGTGGGCTGGGTGTAGAGGTTCCCCAGGATGGGGCTACATGCAGGTAGATAAAATGCAGAATGCCCGTTTGAATTTCAGATATACAACAAATACATTTTAGCATAAATATATCCAAAATATTACATGGGACATCCTTATGCTAAAATATCATTTGTTGTGGCCGGGCGCGGTGGCTCACGCCTGTAATCCTAGCACTCTGGGAGGCCGAGGCAGGCGGATCATTTGAGCTCGGGAGTTCGAAACCAGCCTGAGCAAGAGCGAGACACTGTCTCTACTAAAAACAGAAAGAAATTAATCAGACAACTAAAAAATATACAGGAAAAAATTAGCCGGGCATGGTGGCACATGCCTGTAGTCCCAGCTATTCGGGAGGCTGAGGCAGAAGGATTGCTTGAGCCCAGGAGTTTGAGGTTGCTGTGAGCCAGGCTGACGCCACGGCACTCACTCTAG
>NW_012151585.1:418630-479738 GCF_000956105.1 Propithecus coquereli | reverse complement strand
AAAAAAAAAAAAAAAAATACAGGCCCCACCCCCACTCCCTCATGCCACTCTCATTCAGCTTTAACGGGGTAAGGAACCTGGGAACCTGTATTATTTTAAAGCTGCCAAAGTGCCTATTATTAATAACAGCAGCTAACTTTCATCAAGCATTTGCCAAGCCATGTGCTAAGATCTTTTCACGAATTATCTAAGCTAATCCTTACAGCACTTCTAAGAGATGGTTCCATTATGAAGCCCATTTTATGGAAGAGAGAAATGAGGCAAAAGATGGCAAGCACCTTGTCCAAGGTCACACAGCAGGTAAGGATGGAAGCCTGAACTTGAACCCAGGCAGGCTGGCTCCAGTGTCTCTGCTTAGAAATCTTTGAAGTGGAAGAACCCTGGTAGGTACAGAATTGAAGTCTCCGGTGGACTGACAAATGTGGGCTTTGAGGGTCTGGGAAGCCCGGAGTTCATACTAACTGCTACTTCACTGTGCACAAGGGGCAAACATCTGGGAACATCTGGCCCAGGCAGGAGGCCAGCCTGGGGAAGGCTTTCCTGAATGGCCTCTCCCTGAAGGGTAACGGACATAAAGAAAGTGGGGTGTGGGAAGAGGCTGGGTGCTAAGGGAGAGAGTGTGACCAAGAGGTGCGGCACACACGCTGGATGGCAGCAAAACAGCGTGCCAGTGAGAGCAGAAGCTGGATGGGTCCGGAAGGCAAGGGAGAGCCAGAGAGGAGACAGAAATCAAAATCACATTTTATTTTCAAATTAACACACAACAAAATTTACCTTTTTTGTCGCACAGTTCTATGTGTTTTAACACACGTGTAGACTCGTGACACACTACCACGAGCAGGATACAGGGCAGTTCCATCACACCCCACCGCAGACACTTCCTAGCGCTCTAACGTTATGTCGCATTCTCTCTTCACCTCTAAACTCTGACAACCCCTGTTCTATTTTTTCATCCCCATAGTTTTGCCTTTTCCAAATGTCATACAAATGGCACCATAAGCATGTAACCTTTTTGAGACGGGCTTCTTTCACTCAGCATAATGCCTTTGAGATTCATCCAAGTTGTTGTGTGTATTAATAGTTCATTCATCTCGGGATGCCTTTTTCGGCCTCCACCCATCTGCACCCAGATGCTCAAGATAAACAGCATTTTGCTACAAAAAAAAAAAAAAAGTTGATTCATCTTATTACCTAGTAGTACTCCACCGTATGGATGTACCAGGGTTTGTGAACTCAATTCACTCCATGAAGGACATTTGGGTTGTTGCCAGTATTTTGCTATTATAACTAATGCTGCTATGAATATTTGTGTACAGATATTTGTGTGAATGTGAGTTTCTGTTTCTCTGGATTAATGAATGATTGCTGTGCCATATGGTAAGTGCATGTTTAATTTTGTCTGTTTCTTACAAAACTTTTCCAGAGTGGTTATACCATTTTATATTCCTACCAGTAACATATGACAGACGCTCACCAGCAATTATTGTTATCGCTTTTTTTTTTTTTTTTTTTGAGACAGAGTCTCACCGTGTTGCCCGGGCTAGAGTGCCATGGCGTTATCCTAGCTCACAACAACCTCAAACTCCTGGGCTCAAGCAATCCTCCTGCCTCAGCCTCCCGAGTAGCTGGGACTACAGGCATGCGCCACCATGCCCGGCTAATTTTTTCTATATATATTTTTAGTTGTCCAATTAATTTCTTTCTAATTTTAGTAGAGACGGGGTCTCGCTCTTGCTCAGGCTGGTTTCGAATTCCTGAGCTCAAACAATCCGCCCGCCTCGGCCTCCCAGAGAGCTAGGATTACAGGCATGAGCCACCGCGCCCGGCCTGTTATCACTATTTTTAATAACTGTTCTAATATGTGAGCAGTGATCTCTCACAGTGATCTTAAGTTGCATTTCCCTAATGGCTAATGATATTGAAAAGCTTTTCATGTGCTTACTTGCCATCTGTATCTTCAGTGAAATATCTGTTCATGCTTTTCGCTCATTTTATAGATTGTCTTTTTACCGTTAAATTTAGTTTTCTTTTTACCACTGAGTTTTGAGAGTTGTTCATATATTCTACACACTTGTCTTTCGTCACATACGTGGTTTGCAAATATTTTCTCCAACTCCGTAGTCTGTCTTTTCATCCTCTTGATAGGGGCTTTTGCAGTGCCAAGATTTTCAATTTTGAAGTTCAATTTATTAACTTTTTCTTTTATGGTGTTTGCTTTTCATGTCACATCTAAAGACTCTTCACCTAGCCCTAGGTCCTGCAGATGTTCTGTTTTCTTGTAAAGGTTTTACAGTTTTACATTTAAATCCATGGTCCATTTTGAATTAATTTTTATATACTGTGTGATGTTTAGATTGAGGTTTTTGGGGTTTTTTTGTTTGTTTTTGCCTATGGAAGACTAATTACTCCAGTACCATATATTGAGAAGACTATCCTTCCTCCATTAAATTGCTTTTGTAGCTCTGTCAAAAATCAATTTGGTGTATTTGCTTTTGCTTATTTCTGGGTTCTCTATTTTCTATTATCTGTCTCTGTTTCTCCACCTTAGGGATAGGGAATCTCTTCCTGGTGGAAGGCCACATTAATTTAGCTGGAATCAAATAAGGCCGAATTCAAGACACTTCAATTAGATGTAAAAATGTACAATATTTTATAAAAATCTAACTACTATGTACTTGATAATTTCAAAAAGTAAAAACTATTTGTTAACTTTAAAGTTAACTAACTTTTAATGACTTTGTTGTGTCTGCTTTTTGTGGGAAAGCATTTGAATATTTCGTTGCAGCATGGTGGTCCGCAGTTTCAGTTGATCCTCTAGATGGGTATCAGTCATTTGTGACCTTAAGGGTGTCTTGATTTGGGTTAGGTAGGAGAATGTAGATTCACAGCAATAAATGGTTGAAGAGCAAGAAAGCATTTTTCAGATGTGTTGCTGAAGGTGTGGGTATTCTACTGCATTTTTCCATATTTCAATTGGATCTTTCTTAGCATCAGTGACTTTAAAATGTCATCTACTGAGAGCTCAACCAATTCCATCTGTAGTTCTCTAGATGCCTTGGTGATAGCAACTAGGTGAGGCTGAAATGCTAATTTCAGTGTGATGTCATCATTCTCAAAGTCAGTGAACCTTTCATTGTATTCTCCAATGAATAGGTCTGTAACAGCTGCGTATTCTTCAAATGATTCGCATATATCATTCTGCTCATCAATGACCTTTGCTAAATGGAGAAAACGTTCATTTGAAATTTCCTTTTGAAAAAGTGTTTTGAAAAAAGATAGATTTTTTTGAAATGGTTGGGTTTTTTGCCACAAATCATATATAGATGTAGTTTTACCTTGCAAAGATATATTCAAGTTGTTTTGACTTGACGTGGTATCACACAGAAATGCTGCATTCCCACAGAAATCTTCTTTCAATAATTCACATTGCTGATTCCGTTCTTCATAAAACTTCACTATCTGTTCTTGCAGAGATAAAATTTTGGCTAACACCTGTCCCTGTGATAGCCAATGCACTTTAGAATGATATGGCAAATCCACACCAAATACCTCGTCATTCAACTTTAGCATGTTCCAAAACTGATGATATGTTGCATTTGCATGAATATAGTTCATAATACCTACAACTTGTTGCCAACTGTCACTTAAAATAGTAGCTTTAGCACAGAGATTTTGCTGATGCAAGATACAATGAAAAGAAATCAGAGCATCTAGATCTGTTAATACCTTTTTTTTTTTTTTTTTTTACCTGTGCAATAAAGCCTTTATGTTTTCCTGTCGTGGAAGGTGCACCGTCTATACATACACTCACTAAATTTACCAAATTCAGTCCAACTTCAAGACATTTATCTTGATAGTTGTTGAAGATAACTATTCCCCGTGTTCTGTTCACAAGAGTGCCCAAAGCAAGCAACCCTTTGTAGCAAAGAAAAATGTTCTGTTATGACCTGAATGAAGTATAAAACCTGTGCCGAGTAAGTAGCATCAGTTGATTCATCCAAAGCAATTGAGTAACATATTTTCCTTTTAAAGTATTGCATGAAGTTGTTAAGTTGAAGGCTAATTCATGCTACCAGTTATGGTTTTCCCTGATAAAGAGGCAGTTGTTTGTACTTTGAAACATTACCGGGGTATAAGCATCCTACAACTTTAACAAAGCATTCTGTCATAATTTCTACATAACTGAATGGCTTCCCTTTTTTCCCAAGTATATAAGCTACTTTATAAACCAGGTCTTATTGCTGCTTGAAATAATTATCTTTGCTTTTGCTTTTTCTTTTAATTTCTGCAATACAACCTTTCATGCCTCTCCCTCTAATTTAAAGTATTTGTGGTCCTCATGAGTGTTATAATGCTGATGAGCACTGAATTTAATTTTGATACTTCAGTATCACAAAGCAAGCAAATCATCTTATCTTTAGCAGAAACAAGATAATACTGCAATTCCCAATCCTCATTAAAAAATCTGTTTTCTTCCTTCAGCATTTTCTTGGCCTTCTTTGATGTGATGGGCTGTTAGGCAGACAGAATTTAAAAATACTGTTGAGCTGTGCAACTACTCACAAATTCCACTTCAAACAGAAACACAGTGCACCACTGTCAAAAGCTGGTAACAGACTGGCGTACTCGACCCCCATAAACTCTTGCCAACCAGCCTCATGTGGTAGCGGCACCAGTCAGGCAGGGAAGTTAGAACTAAATCATGAGCGTAGCAGCTGTCAATTTAGCCCTTATGGCTAATTGTGCCAGTCAATCTGGGAGGATTATTTCATTGAAACTTACTTTATCCTTTGGCATTTTAAATATGTTTGTTTTAAAAATAAAATAAAAATACAAATGATGAACAAAAAGGTATTAATAAAAATATGCTGTAAAATTTGGATTCAGTCAAAAGGCTGCACTTACTCTTAACATCAAGTAGAGTGATTCCTTCTACTTTATTCTTCTTTTTCAGAATTATATTAGCTATTCCAGTTCCTTTGTGTTTCCACATAAATTTTACAATAAGCTACAAAAATTCTTGCTGGGATTTTGATGGAAATTATATTAAACCAATAAATCAATTTGGGAAGAAGTTACATCTTTACTATGTCGAGTCTTCCAATCCATGGAGATGGTATGTCTCTCCATTTCTGAAGATTTTCTTTGATTTCTTTTCATCAGCATTTTGTAATTTTTAGCATACAGATCCTGTACATGTTTTGTTAGGTTTATACTCAAGAATTTTATTTTGAGGGTACAAATTGTAAGTGGTATTGTGTTTTAAATTTCTTTTTCCATAAGTTCTTTGCTAATATATAAGAATATGATTGATTTTTGTGTGATCTTGTATCCTATGACTTCACTGAACTCACTTATTAGTTAATTTATTGCTTCTTTGCATTTGGGGAGTTTTTTGGTTTTCTACCATAGTTTTCAGTTCTTTATATATCCTAGGTACAAGTCCTTTGTTGAATATATGACTTGCTAGTATTTTGCAGAACAAAAGTTTAACATTACTAACTTCAATTTATCATTTTTTTTCTTTTTTAGATTGTGCTTTTGATGTTATGTTTAAGAGTTCATGTTTGGCTGGGTGTGGTGACATATGTGTGTAATCCCAGAACTTTGGGAGCCCAAGGTGGGGGATAGCTTAAGGCCAGAAGTTTGAGACAAGCCTGGGCAATGTAGTGAGACCCCTGCCTATATAAAAATTAATTAACAAAATTTTTTTTTGCATATGGATGTCCAACTGTTCCAGCACTACTTGTTGAAGAGACTATCCTTTCTCAATTGAACTGTTTTTGTACCTCTGTCAAAAGTCATCTGACCATATCTGTGTGGCCCATTTCTGAACTCTCTATTCTGTCCCATTAATCTATATATCATTCTCATTAATCTATATGGTGTTTGCCAACATCATGCTATCTTGATTATAGTTTATAAGTCTTAAAATTGGGCAATTACTCCAAATTTATTATTCTTTTTCAAAATTACTTTAGCTATTCTGGTTCCTTTATCTTTCCATATAAATTTATAAGTGTGTCTATACTGCCAAAATATCCTGCTGGTATTTTTATTGGAATTGCATTAGGTCTACTGATTAATGGTGTAGAAATCAGATCTTTCATCCATTCAATCTTCTGATCCATGAACATTGTATGTCTATCTATTTATTCTGGTCTTTTCTTTCATCAGTATTTAATACTTTTCAGCATATAAATACTATATATGTTTTGTTATATTTACATCTAAGTATTTCATACAGCCACTATAAATGATTTTGAAAAAATTTTTTGGTTTCCAATTGTTCACTGCTACTACATAGAAATATGATTGGCCTTTGTATACTGACCTTGCACCCTGTAAGCTTGCTAAACTCACAATTCTAAGAATATTTTTGTCGATTTTTTGGGATTTTTCTACAAGCCATAATGCCATTTGCAAAAAGGAATAGTTTTGTTTCTTCCTTTCCAAATTGAATGCCTTTGATTTCTTTTGATTTTTAATACTGGCTAGGACTTCCAGTATGAGGATGAATATGAGTGGTGAGAGTGGATGCTCTTGACTTTATTGATCCTGGAGGAAAAGCATGTAGTCTTTCACCATTACATCACTACATATGATGTTAGTTTTTTGAAGATGCCCTTAGTCAGGTAGAGAAATTCCTAGTTGGCTGAGAGTTTTTACCATAAATGATGCTGAATTTTATCAGATGTATTTTCTGCATCAATTGATAAGGTCAGGTAGTTTTTCTTAGTGCATTAATATTGTGATACCATTGATTAATTTTCAAATAATGAACCTATCTTGCACTCCTAATATGAACCCCACTTGATCATCATGTATTATTCTATTTGTATGTTGGTGGATTCAAATTACTAATATTTTGTTGAAGATTTTTTTCATCTACATTCATGAGAGGTATTGGTCTGAAGTTTCTTTTTCTTGTATTGTTTCTATTCAGTTTAATACCAGGGAAATGCTGTTCTCATAAAATGAGTTGGGAACTACTCCCTCATTTTCTATTGTATCCTGGGAGAGATGATGTGGAAATGGTATTTTTTTTCCCCAAATGTTTGGTAGAATTTACAAGTAAAGGCTGGGTGAGGTGGCTCACACCTGTAATCCTAGCACTCTGGGAGACTGAGGCGGGAGGATCACTTGAGGTCAGGAGTTCAAGACCAGCCTGAGCAAGAGTGAGACCCCATCTCTACAAAAAATAGAAAAATTAGCTGGGCATGGTGGTACATGCCTGTAGTCCTGGCTACGCAGGAGTTTGAGGTTGCAGTAATCTATGATGATGCCACTGCACTCTAGCTAGGAGCGACAGGGTGAGACTCTGTCTCAAGAAAACAAACAAAAACAAAACAAGAATTTACAAGTAAAATCACCTAGGCCTGAATATTTCTTTTTTTAGAAGGTTTTAATATATAAATGCAATTTCTTTAATAGCTATAAGATTATTCAGGTTACGGATTTGATCTTGGGTTAGTATCAGAATTTGTGATTTTTGAGGAATTGGTTTATTTCACCTAAGTTGTCAATTTTGTGGGTAGAGTTATTCATAGTATTCCTTTTACGTATGATATTATTTATGTTTCTGTAGGTTATCCTTTTATGTCTGTAGGAGCTGTGCTGTTGATTGTTTCCTTCATTCCTGATATTGGTAATTTGATGTTTTCACTTTAGCAGGCAATCTACCAAGTTCAGGCCATACGTTCTGACCAGCCCTCTCTGGGTGTTGGTTTCACAGACTGTCAGTTCCATTTTCAAAGCATTTGCAGTGCTATTCAGATCTTTCTCCATGTGTGCCAGCCAGTGGGCATTCATGTAGCTTTCATCTCAGTTCTCAAAGTCTTTAGTATGCTGCTTAGGGTCAGATCCATGCGTCTGCAGCTTAGACGTGAAGCCAGGAGTTCATAAACAACTTTATGGGGTTACTTTCCCAAGGTCTTCTCTCTCTGTGATCTCCTCATATTTTCTGGTTCCCTGGAGCCCCTTGTTTCAGTCCTCTGGCCCAACACTGAGGCTTTATTTACACCTCTCTGCTGCCCACTTTCCCCCACTGCTTCCATATGTGGGGCCAAGTGGTGGAAGGAGACAGAGAGACACGCAATGAGGTTCTCTCACCTCTTGGGACCATAGCTCATCCTATTGAGTATGGGGTTTCCTCAGATTTTTAGGCACCTGCAAGCCCCCTGTCCCCACTGCTGTCACTGCCAGGAGACTTTTCTGCTCCTTCAGCCTGAGCTTCTCCTGGAGCTCTCTCTCTCTGCTCACTTCTGGGTCTCCCCTCAGTCTAGGTCAGAAGATATTGGGAGGGAAAAAATTGTAAACTCACCAGGTGTTTGATGTTACTTCAAATTCTGGTCTTCTTCCCCAATCTGCCTGCGGCTATTTAATTTTCAGGGTGCTCAAATAGCTGCTCTGTGCATTCTGTCCAGGTTTTACAGCTTCAGAGTGAAATCTTCTTACTTCATTCTACCTGGAACTGGAACCGAGTAGAACTGCATTTTAGAAGACTCACTCTGGCTGTTGGAGAGAGTCTCTACTGGAAGACGCTGGAGTCCAGAATCCAGGAGGCCAGGCAGTCAAACCGGGGTGGAGGCCATGCAGATGGAGGACAGTGGGCAGATGTGAAAATGTCCAGGTCTGGCGTGGACAGGATCTGGTGACAAGCTGCACGTGAGAGGGCAGGAGTCAAGGTGACACTCAGGCTAGACACACATCTGCAAAGTGACCTGCGACCTTGGCAAGGGCATTTTCAAGGCAGCAGGTGGTGGGTCATATGCAGCAGGAAGAAGCCAGGAGAGAGACTGAGGCTCTAAGAGAGAGAGAACAGCAGCGGAACCAAATCCCCAAGGAATAGGGAGAAAAGAGTCCTCAGGGCCAGGCACTGCTTCTAAGAGGAGAAACGTCTTCACAGAAATCACACCAGGCAGAGGCAGAGAGTATGGTAAGTCTGATGGCAGAGAGCTGAGGCGGTCGGGCTGTGGATTTGTTTTTGTTCTATGAATGAGGAAGCAAGATGGTTTGCTGGGGTGGCAGCAGGCTGCGGTGAAAATGTGCAGAGTGGTGAGGACTTCAAGAGCCACTGGGAGATGGGAGGGAGAGGAAGGTGGCAGGGGACCCACACGAGAGGGGCAGGCACTGATAAAGAGCCAACAGGCGCCCTGGGTTTGGGGGATGTGGTCTGCACGGCTGGTGGGGGGCGGTCACCCCCAGAGCTTGGCTGTATGGCTGCGCACATGGGCTCAGCAAAGGCAGAAGGTACAGAACTGATGGGTCATCGCCAAAGGAGCGACATCCTCACTGCCATCTGCTGAGGAGTCACCACACTCCAGTCACTGTGCTGAGCAGCTTGTGACATGATTTGATTTATTGCTCTTGATGATCTCAGAGGTCTTTTTCATTTGGTACACTTCACGGGTAAAGAAACAGAGGCCAGTGAGCCAGTCAGAAGTGACGGAGCTAGGATTCAAGGCCAGGCCTGCCTGGTCCCCAGGCTGCCCCAGGGTTAGGTGGAGGACAAGCGGGTGTAGGGAAGCTACACAATGGGGTGAGAGAGGAAGAACCCACTCCAGCAGGGACTGAGGGACGGACCACAGAGCAGGCCACGTAGGAAGGCAAAGAACACACCTGCCTTCTAGAGGCGGCAGAGAGGCCCAGAAGAGCACTGGAAGGGCAACTGCTGCGGCAGCCAGAAAGGGCTGGCCTCTGGCTTTAAGATCACTGAGCCCTCAGGGTCGGGAGATGGCCGTGTGGGGCAGAGCGGACAGGGCCTGGTAATGTCAGGCCACACGGGGCCAGGTGTTCCTTGTCAAGGCACGACTGAAGATGCGACGGCATGCCGACAGGGTGTGAGGACAAGCTGCATGGCCAAGGGCCATGGTGTCCCTGAGGGCTGAGGTGGAGGAATCCCAGCAGAGGCACCACGATGTCAGGATGTGGAAGAATGCGTGGAGCGGGGAGGGAAATGACGGAAGTGAGCCCAGCCGACCAGTCCCTGAGCCTAGATCTGCCCCTTCCAAAGGGAGGTGCTGGCTACATGGAAGTTCCTTCTCCTGAGTGGGCTCTTCTCTCCAGAGCTTCCATATCCTGATGACCTCACAGGGACCTTAAAAAGACAGGTGAGCGAGCCAGCCCCGGCAGGCCCAGCACACCCTCAGAAGGGCCTCAATCCAGCCACCAGATGGCAGCTAGGGATGCTAGATAAAGCTTCCCAACGTTAAAGAATGCCCACACTTCAGAAACTGCTTAAACAGCAAATCACCCAGTCATGGGGTTGCCTGACCCCTCATTAGAATACCAGAAAACTGCATGTCCTCCCTCACATGGATTCTTCTAATAAAGCACAAGAAAGGAGCCAGGCACAGTGGCTCATGCCTATAATCCTAGCACTTTGGGAGGCCAAGGTAGAAGGATCACTTGAGGCCAGGAGTTTGAGACCAGTCTGGGCCACATAGCGAGATCCTGTCTCTACAAAACATAAAGAAAACTAGCTGGGCATGGTGGTGTGCGCCTGTAGTCATAGCTGCTCAGGAGGCTGAGGCAGGAGAGTCACTTGAGCCCAGGTGTTAGAGGGTATAGTGAGCTATGATCACGCCACTGCACTCCAGCCTGGGCAACAGAGCAAGACCCTGTCTCAAAAAAAATAAAACAACAATAAAAAGAAAACCCTGAGAAAGGGTTTGAGAATCTGAGAATAGGTTGATAGGTTGAAGGTTGGTTGGTCCTCCTGTGAGCTCTGGTCCCTCTGGTGACACGGGGCCCTGCCCTTCTCCACCTAGTAGTGAGGCTCCCTGATCTGCTGCCCAGGACATCATCAGAGGCCCCAGCCATCAGCAGCCAGAGCCATGCACACTCTGTGCTCCCGGGCTCCCTGGGCCTGGCATGCCGGGTGGGTGGAAAGCATGACCATTTGGCGGCCATGGCCTGCACAGCTATGGATGTTGTCCCCCAGCCAGTGAGAAAAGGCCCACGGGAGGACACGAGTGGGCTAATCCTGGCTTGAGGGTTGGTAGATGAATGTGCTAAAAGGTCAAGAGGTCAGGAAGGTACAGGTACTGGTACTGGTAAGACAGGCTGCCCAGCAGGAAGGGTGGGTAGACAGGAGGAAAGCAGAGGGGTCAAGGGAAGCAATGGGGACAGGAAGCAATGGGGACAGGAAGATGTGGTCAGCAGACAGCTATGTGTCAATGGAGGGCTTCGAGGTGCAGCCCCAGGAGGAGATGGCCAGGGGGCTAGAACTGGCGGCCAGAGGGCTGGACAGGTCACTCCCAGCCTCAGCACAGTGGCCAGAGCCCTGCAGAGCAGCTCCAGGTGGAAGAGTCAGGCACACAGGGAGGACCCACTCCTGAGGCCTTCGAGGCAGGATAGCACAGGACACAGGCTTCCCTGAGGCCAGAGGAGGGGGCTTGCTACAGAGCAGGCTGGGGTGTGAGGCCAGGGGCGCAGGGAGAAGGCGAGGGAGGAAGGAGGCCTCAGGCAGGGTGGAAGAGCACAGGATGGCCTGGCACCTTGGAGCAGTGCCTAAGGATAACAGAGACACAGCAGATTCATTTCCTCCTAAGAAGCAGTTAAGGACGATAAACAAGGGAAAGAGAACTCAACTCAAACCAACAAAAACATGGTAATTGCCAAAATGAGCATAGTCTTCATCAGAGGCTCTGCTAGAGGCCACCCAGAACATGAGCACAGAGGGTGAAAGCACTGTGGCGTGTGGCCCAGATGCACACCGTGGCCACGTGCAGAACGGAAGGCCACCTCCAGGCCTTTCCTAACCACTAGGACAGCAGCCCCAGCCCTGGCAGGAATGGGTCCTGTGGGGTCTTAGCCTTTTGACCTCATTCCTTGAGGCACCTTCAGCAGCTACGGTCAGCCTGGGGGCTGGGTGCCTACAGAGCAGCGGGTCAAAGGGAGCAGGTACAGCAGCCACAAAGCCAGGCCCGACAGGAGGGCAGAGGCAGGAGAGAGGCGGGGTCATGGGGCCTGGAGTCAGTGAGAGGTAGGGGTCAGAGAATGCCATCATGTGCCAGGACCTGGGCCTGAGTATACTGTCCTGTTTCAACTGGGAGCCCCAGCCTGGCCCTTGGAGACAGGCAAGGAAGAGGCCTAATGTGGGGAGACAGCCCGAGTGCAGGAGTAACTGCAGAACCGCCACCCCCTTGATCTGAAGCAGTCTGGAGGCGTGGGTGGATTCTTGCTGTCCGCTATGGCAGGACGAGGTGTGGCTTAGGGGAAGCCAACCAAGGGAAGGCCCCCTCACCGCTGGCCTCTTCTGGGGACTCGGAATGGCCACTAGTTTTCCTCCACAAGGCAGGGCCAGGAGTCCTCACTGCGGGTAAGCCGGTTTGGCCTGTAAACAGCTACCTATTTAATCATGTGTGTTTTGAAATATAGCACACGTTTATTCTGAAAATCCCTCAAGGATGGCGGGGAGAAGACAAAATCCTGCCAACAGAAGCTTCATCTGTGAAAGGAATAAAAAGACATTTGACCTCTTTGACCTTTAGATCTAAAAAGAATGAACATGGGCAAAAGGTGAGAGGTGCCAAACTATCATTTCCCAAAGACAAGCTGGGGGAAGAGACTAGCAGCACCTTGAGAGTCAGCCAAGCTCTCCTCAGGCCAGGGGCCAGGGGCCAGGGAGAGGTAGCCATGGCAGCAGGGAGCCCAAGCATCCTCCTGTTGCTCAGACACTGGGCCAGCCCTGCCTGGGGGGAGTTTGGGTGGTCCCGGCAACCTGAGTTTCAGGCTCACTACCCAACAGGCCTGGAGGACTGCAGCAGGACAGGGCCAGTCCAAGGCCTGCAACTGCATGTCCCCAGGACAAGGGAGGACCAGCATGCATTCACTGGGTCCCCATGCCCAGAGCCAGCAGCGACTGAGAGGACGAGAGAGAAGGATGCTCTGCAGAGAGGCCCAGCACAGAGATATAGGTGACAACTTCCAGTGCTATTCCTTCACTTAACCTCTGCATACTAACTGACCACATTTGCAGGACTCAGTTTCCTAGGATTTCCAAGCTTGGGAACATCAAGCGCTTTGACAAAACAGACCGACATACGGTTTCCTACATTTTATTCTTCCAAGGAGATTTAAAAAAGAAAAATAATAACATACTGTCATTTCATAAATGAAAAAAGATTTTAATACAATGTCAACTAGGAAGGCCCAATTTTTGAATAAAGGACAACCTTTAGGTGGAGAACGTGTAGCTTCGTGAAGCACTCGTTGCAAGTTGCAAGTTGCTCTTGGCTCGAGTGGGCCATCCAGCCTGCAGCCTGTCACATAGCCCCTTCTCCCACTGTTCCCTGGTGAAAGGCCCCCCTTTACCCTGCCCCACCATCCGCCACCTCCTGCAGGGAGAGCACCGCCTGGACTGCTGCTTAAGTCTGGAGCCAGCTCCTTCTCCTGAGGGGCTTCCAGGCCAGGTGTCCCTGGCCTCCTATTCCACCCCAGGCACAGCTCTTCTCTCCCTCTCCATGGGCCAGTGGCACCCGGCCTGCCAACGTGGCAGCCTCCTCTCACCCCACAACAGTGAGCTCCTCAAAGGCCAGGCCCAAGCCTGTGCCTGTTTATCTGAGTTCCCTGTATTTGGTTCAGCTCCTGGGATACCAAAGGACACCAATCAAAGTCTCTGGAATGACACATGCATACACTTTAGGGCATAAAGAACATTTGCCTTTGAGTGACCTCACATTACCGTGTTGCTTTAACAGAAAAGGAGTCTTCTAGTCTTGTTAATAAACAGGAACCTTAAACAGAGAGAATGTGAGATAAAAACAGTAACTAGGGAGTTTGAGTATCTTCCTATGTACTTGGAAAAGTATGCCCAATTTTTAGCTAAAATCCATTTCCTTGAGTGATTATTTATAAAAAGATTAAAAGGAAAATATCTTTTTTTCCCCATGTAGCAGAAAGATCCAATGTCATTTTTGCAAGTGGTATGTGCTTCTGATTTCTCAGAGCCTGATCAATGTGACACAATATTTGGGCATAACAAGAACAAATATGCTCCATGCAGGGAAAATGTACCATCCACACTCCAAATACACAGGTGGAAGGGACTGTGAGAGCCACCACTAAGCAAAACGGAAGGAATACAAAACGGACTGCAGTAAAGGCCACCGAATTACGAGGCATTTTACAAGACATGCCTGCTTTGCTGCTTTCAAATCCTTATCATATCTTGAAATACGTGTAAATAATTTGTTCCCCCGAAGGGCTGCAGGCAGATCTGCCCTATCCATGGGGATGAGTCCAACGCCTTTGCAAAGGGATCCAAATAACACCAGTGTTCAAACCATTAGATGCAAGATCCTTGAGGAAAGCAGGTCATTCTGCCCTGTGGGGGCTGCTGCTGCCGCCCAGATGGTCTGGCCTCCTGGGACAGGTAGGTGGCTTCTGCACTCTGGCCACTGAGCCTGTCCAGCCCCCTGTCCCTCACACTTCTGGCCAGATGGAGGCCCAGATCCTGCTCAAGCCAATGCCCTCAGCCTCGAGGGAGAAAGCGAGGAAGCCGTCTCCACCATTACTTGATCTTGAACCTCCCCTGGTGACTGCTGCCGCGGGATGCCGCAGCCTGACTGCATGCGATGCCCAGGCCACAGGGGACCCCCTCAGTCCTTGAACGCATCTACCCCTTCGCTCCAAGCACTTCCACTGCCTGATTCGTCTGCCTTCTTCCCCGCCCTCCTCACCTCCATCTCCATGTTTCAAACATTTCTCAGGTCTCACTTCCCACAAGTCAATGTCTTCCCGACCTGGGGCACTGAGGGCTTCCTACCTCATGCCAGGCTTGTTTACCTACAAGTCTCACCTGACCACAGTGGGGCTCGGCCCATAAAGTTTGAATTACTACAGAGTTATGCCATTTAAATGACATCCATTTCCCCCGAAAGGTTAGTGTACAAGAGTACATATAACGCAGAGGTCTACAAAGTGTTATTTTTTATATAATAAAAATTACATCATGGCCTAGAAATAAGTGTTCCTTCCTTCAGCCCATTGTAGGCAACCGGCAAGTTCAAGGCACAATATAAAAATGGAAAACCCCAAAAGGCCACGTTTCAGGTGCTCACATAAACAGTCACTTCCGCAGCAAGCAGAGGCGGCGGGAGTGGGCTCCGGGACTGCTGCTCCCAAGCCTGGTCCTGGGCTCTGCAGATGGCCCACAGCTAGAGCGTCGCTGGCAGGGGAGGGTCACTGTCCCAGCCTACACACTCTTCTCTGACCGATACAGGCATCCTTCCGGAGGTGTGGGCACACTCCCAGGATGACTGTGGCTGCCTCCTCTGCAGCCACAAGCAGCATGTCCTCACCCAGGGCAGAGGGGAAATGTCTTCCCAGAGATGAAGACCTTTGGCGCTGCCGCACCACAGTTCAAGGAAACGCATGCTGTTGGAGATAAGCTGCCTCAAGGCAGTGAAAGCAGTTTCTTCCCTTCCCCCTTCAAATACCCAGAGGGCGTCCACAGTGTGATACACTTCCCATTTGTTGTCATGTAATCCTCCCAGCAACTGCTCAGGAGCGTTGAAGATGAGGAAACTGGAGCTCGGAAACATTAACTGGTTTGACCAAGGCCCTGGAACTGGACAGGGGACTGGGGAGAAGCTCAGCTCACTGTTCATCTTGCAGACGGGGAGACAGAGCACAGGACCTGCCCCTACACTCAGAACATGCTACCAAATTTGGAAAGGAAACAGTTAAAGAAATGCAAAGCTAGCCCAGAATGACAGCACCCAATCCCTGGAAGGACCCTCAGGACCCTGTTGGGACCACTCGTTTCCCTACCTCTCTCCTCTCTTAGTGCCTTCGGTTTTGGCTCTCAGGCTGAGCAGGACCAGTCTCATTACTTCCGCCCTGGTTACGCAGATGCCACAAGATGCAGTTTGCAGCCTCATCCGCACACCCCGACTCCTCGAACTTCCAATACGAGCGGGCTCTGCTTGGTCTTCCTTTCCCTAACTAAATGTCACAAATTCCTTCTTTCCAGTGGTGATAAGCAGAGAGAAACTGTGATATCCCAGTCCTCTCTTCCAAGGACACTGCTAGCGCTGCCAAGGGTGTGACGTTTGTATGTTGATTTTGTATCCTGCATCTTTGTTGAATTCATTTATTAGCTCTAACAGGGCTTTTTTTTTTTCTTTTGGTAGATTCTTTGAGATTTTCTATACATAGAATCATGTCATCTGCCAACAGAGAAAGTTTTACTTTTTCCATCCCAATTTTTACTGTTGTTTTTCTTACCTAATTGCTCTGTCTAGAACTTCCAGTACAATGCTGAATAGCCTTGGTGAATATCCTTGTCTTATTCCTGATCTTAGGGGGAAAACTTGCAGTCTTTTTCACCATTGAGTAAGATGTTAACTGTAGGTTTTTCTTAAATGCTCTTTATCATGTTGAGGAAGCTGCCTTTTATTCCTAGCTTACTGAGTGTTTTTATCATAAAAGGCTATTGGATATTTGTCAAATCCTTTTTCCGCATCAGTCAAGATGATCATGTGGGGGTTTTTCTCCCTTCATTTGAATTGGTGTAATAACATTGGTCGATTTTCTTATGTTGAACCACCCTTGCATTCCTGGGATAGATCCCACTTGGTCATAGTGTATAATCCTTTTAATACACTGTTGGACTTTGTTAGTATTTATTGAGTGGTTTTGCATCTACATTCATAAGGGATAACGGTCTATAGTTTTCTTTTCTTGTGATGTCTTTGTGTGGCTTTGGTATCAGGGCTAGCCTCATAAAATAAGTGAGAAAGTGTTTCCTCCTCTTCAACTTTTTTCAAAGAGTTTATGAAAGATTGGTATAGACTCTTCTTTAAATGTTTAGTAGAATTCACCTAGTGAAGCCATCCAATCCTGGACTTTTCTTTGTTGTGAGATCTTTGATTATCCTAGGTCTGTTAAGATTTTCTATTTCTTCTTTAGTCAGTTTTAGTAATTTATGTGGATTTCTAAGAATTTGTCCATTTCATCTAGGTTATCTAATTTACTGGCATACAATTATTCATAGTATTCCTGACCTTTTATTTCTGTAAGGTCAGTAGTAATGTCCCCACCTTCATTTCTGATTTTATTAATTTTAGTCTTCTCTTTTTTCTTAGTCAGTCTAGCTAAAGGTTTGCCCCTTTTGCTCATCTTTTCAAAGAACCAATTTTTGGTTTCATTGATTCTCTCTATTGTTTGCTATTCTCTATTTAATTTATCCCAACTCTAATCTTTATCATTTCCTTCCTTCTGCTAACTTTGGGTTTAGTTTGCTCTTCTTTATCTAGTTCCTTAAGGTATAAAGTTTAGTTATTGATTTGAAATTTTCCTTCTTTTTTAATGTATGCTTTTATAGCTATAAATTTCCCTCTGGGCACTGCTTTTGCTGTATCTGATAAATTTTGGTATATCGTGTTCTCATTTGTACTTACCTCAAAGTATTTTCTAATTTCTCTTGTGATTTCATCTTTGATCCACTGGTTAATTTTCACATATTCATTTCTAGTGTTTCTTCTGTAATAGATTTCTAGCTTCATTCTACTGTGATCAGAAAAGATAATCCATATGATTTTCATCTTTTGTAAATTTATCAAGACTTGTTCTGTGGCCTAACATATGGTCTAGCCTGGAAAATGTTCCATGTGTACTTGAGAAGAAAGTATATTCTGCTGTTGTTGGGTGGAGTGTTGTGTATGTGTCTGTTAATTCTAGTTGGTTTATGGTACAAAAGAGTTTTTCAGCAATGCAGTTATATGATCAAATTCCCATTTTTAACATGTCCTTCTGCATGTTGTTTGGAGAGCTGACTGGAGCAGGAAGACAGTGAGGAGGCTATTGTAGACATCCAGGTAAGAGAAGATGGTACCTGCACTAGGGTGTGGCTGAAAGCTGCAGAGTAGCAAATAGTTTCAAAAGGTAACTGGAAGTAGGAAGCGGGCTTCCTGCAGGATGACATGGTCCACTGTCCAGGAAGAGACAGACAGGCCCCACAATGACCTACAGGAGTCTGCCTGGAGCACTGTCTGTTCCTTGACCTAGCTAGTAGCCATCAGCCAGGCCCAGGGATAATCACACCAAACAGTCTTCTCTCATTCATGGCTACCCCAACCTGACTCCAAGACTGGCAAAAAGCTACAAACCACAACTCTCTGACATCAGCCTGAGAACTTTGGGAGGAGGACATTGCCTTGAAGAGAAGGCCCCCAAAAAGGCTACTTTTCAAGCCATAATAAGGTGGACTCAACCTTTCTATAAATGCACAGTAGCTGCCTGAAGGCTTCTCCTTCACATACCTCAATACATTTGTGCTTCAAAAAGCCAAAAGGAGAGGAATCCTACCATTTCTCACTGATATATAGCATGTACTACCTTGAATTACCTCAACATTTGTTTCTGTCCTGTGTCCTTGCCCAGAAGGCTTCCCCCTTGGGAACACAAGCCATGTGCTGCATCTCACAAAATGAAGGAAGATGAGCCTGAGGCTGCTACCTCAGAGGTCTCCATTTCTCCTACAGGAAGACCAGGCCAGAATCTCTAACACTGCCCCGCTGGTTAAGCAAGCACTTCCTCCCCAGCTGTAAAAGAAACCTCTCCCACTGGCTGTCCCAGGAAAATTGCTCCAGAATAACTAATGCCATAAATGCTACCTGCTACATTATTTTCAGGAAGTCTCTAGAAAATGAAGCAATTAACATTTTATTTATTAATTTTTGTTTAGAAAGGAGAAGCCAGAAAGAGGAAGCTAGTTCTTTGATGAGCAGTAGTGATCCTCACTCGGCCAGCATGGGTGTTCTGGGCCCAGCCACACCACCAGCCACAGCCCACAGGTCCTGCGGGGGTCTCAGCATGGCCCATGGCTGAGATGGCCCCAACCCCCTCCTTCACTGGTAAATGGAGTAGTAAGCCAGGGAGCCCTTGCCACGCTTAGCATCATTGCTGACACACCAGAGCCACATGAGTGCTACCCCAGGGAGAGAAGTCACCAAGCAGGTGACCCATGCTCCAAACAGGTGAGACAAAAGAGAGGACCAGACGATGTCTGATGCCCTTCAATGCTTGTTGAGAAGGTAGAACTGGGGGAGAGACCCCAATTAAAAAAGACAGAGTATAGGGCATGGTGACCAATGGCACTAGCCTGTCTTATCCTGCTTTATGCTGGAGCTCCTTCCACAGGACTCACTGTCTCCCACCCAACCTGTGAGACAAATCTGGAGAGAAAAATGCCCAGGTTTGTGGAAACACACACCCTTCTGCTTATGACTTCAGAAGGATCCCAGCTGCCCCAGCCCTGCTCCTGGCGTGTAGACACATTTTTCACCCATCAGAAGCATCTGCTGTAGCTGTGGGCAGCAAGGCAATGGGGAGGCGGGTGTTCTCACATACTGCTGTTGGGTCTCACAGTACAACCCCTATGGAAGACAGTTTAACGATATCTCGCAGAATTACAAATGCACACTCCCACTGACCCAGCAAGCTGGCTTCCTGGAAGGAACACGTCATGTATACTCATATGCACACGAAATGAAGTGCTTGCAAGGTTACTCAATGCAGCACACTGTGTCACAGCAAAATAAGGAAACAACCTAAATGCTCATCAGTGGGTTATAGGTTAAATAAGCTATGGTACATCCATACAATGAAATATTACACAGCTATTAAAACAAAGAAGCTTTTTATATACTGATAGGGAAAAATTTCCAAGATAGCCTACTAAATGGAAAACAAGCAAGGTATAGAACTGCATTTATTTTGAAATAAGTACCTATTTGAATATACATGTAAAGGTACAAGCACCTCTGATTGCCTCTGGGTGGGAGAAGAGGGTGGGTGGCTGGGACAGGAGTAAAGACAGACTTCACTGCATAGACTTTTGAAGCTGTTAGTTTATGAATCATATAAAAACATAAAATATTAAAAATAAATTATTAAAGTAACAAAAGCCTCGCTCAGGACATCTTAGCTGGCCTCCTACCTCGGCAAAGGCAGCAGCTTTGGCTAAATGGTTTCCGTCTCCGTCAGGCGGACACTGGAGAAAAGTCTGGCCTGAGGCACCGGTGCGCGATCTTGGACTCCTACCTCCAACTGCTGCTTCCGGACCTGACCCATTGCGGCATATGGAAGGTCTGCGGAAGTCCAGGCACACCCAGTCCCTGCCCACCACAGACATTTCCACCCCGAGCTCTGCTGCCTCCACAGGATGGCAGAGCGTCTCCCTGCTGAGGACACACAGAGCTCAGTGGGAAGGGCACACGCACACCTTGACCTTCCGGGTTGGTCCAGTAGCCTGGGTTTCCTGGTCACCATTGCTCCCCAACCACTTGCGATTCCCACTCCCTCCAGACCCACGACACCACACGTCTACACTGGCCGCGGTGAGTACTCATTACCTGAATGGATGTTCATCATGCGGACAGCCTTGGTCTTGGCCAGCTCCAGGGCGTTGATCCACTGCTGCCGTTCTGCCTCTGAGCTTGCCTTGAGGTGGTAGCTCCTCGCTCCACTAACCAGCAAGATACCACAAGAGTCCTCCTTGTCAATGTGCACCGTGGACAGATTGATGGTTGCACGGCAGGTGTGGGCCATTTCACCCTGATTTCTGTAGAATGCAAGAGAAGGTACAGGATGAGACTCCAAGACTCAAGAAAAAAGCTCCAGACTGAAGAAACCCTCCAGGCAAATCCTCAGAATCTTAGCCCCTCAGAGCTGAGAGAGGCCCTGAAGTCCAATTTGGGAGATGATGTCTATTGGGATTAACTGGTCATGGCTTGGTTGAGGGGGACTCTGAGGCCACATCTGCCCTCCATGGGGAGAGTGGCAGAGGGATGGGGGCCTGCATCAGTGCCACAGAGAGAAGAGGAGTGTCTACCCAGGATCCCACAAGGCAAAGCAGGCCTTAGTCTCCATGCCAGACTCCTTTCATGAAGTCTCAGAACCACAGGTGGGAACAGGTTGAGATCCTGCCACATAAAATGAGATAGGAGGCCCAGAGCTGAAGGGGGTGGCCTCAGGGGCACCTCCTGCTGGTAGTGACCTGGCCAGTGTCACCCCAGATGCTGTCCTTTTGTTATTGCAAGACCCACAAAGCAAGGATGCCCCATTCTCCTCTGGGTCCGCAACAGATGAGTCAAAGGCACTGGCTGAGCTAACACAGCACTGCCTCATGACAAGGGACTGGCCCCTTTGCTAGTAACAAGATTACGGAGCTAATGGTGTTAAAGTAAGGGGATGCAGAAGTGACTAAGTATGTACCATTTCCAATTGTGACCAATGTCTGTAAATTGAGATGCAACTACCATGACTAGATCTATTTTACTTACCCCCTCAGACACTCGAAAGAAATTCGGAACTCCCCATAACAAGTATCTTTCCACGGAGGGCATTGGAAAAGGAAGAGACTAATCAGCATTTAATACATCTCATTTGGCAATTTTCTGCTGCCCTTGAGTTCTCATTTATTTTTCCTGGCTGTCATCATCTGTCATCTTCTTGCTTCTTCTACCAGTTCTAAAGTCAAATTACTTGAAATTTAAGAAGACATTCATCTTTTTTTGAGCAGCCTTTTCTGATTCCCTTCTGCTTTGGTCACATTCCTTAGAGAAGATGACGCATATGTAGCTGAAGGAAAGTCCAGCGCTTCGGTGCTGGTATCTTTTGCTTGAAGGAAACTGGCAAATCTGGGCATGCCTGCTGGAAGCCTTACGTTTCAGATTTAAGGACAGTCCAGGTGGCAAATAGTGCAGTGATTCACCAAAAATGACACTATGATTTAGCTCAAAAAGAAGAGGGGGGTGGGCAGTGTTCTAGACAGAGGGAATATCAGGGCAAAGACCATGAGAAAAGGAGTTTACAGCTGAGAGAAAAATGAAGCTAGAAAGTCAGGCAGAGACCAAATGCAGTACCTTGCAGGCTACATTAAGGATTTAGACTCTTACCCTAAAACTGAAACAGTGAGCCCCCTGGGCCTAAAATCACGGAAGAAGCAGAGAAGATCAAGAGTTCTACAAATTCTTGTGGAAAAATGGGGAATAAAAGTGACTTGTGCAGGGCAGGAAGTGGAAGGCAGGCCACTCTGTGAAATCAGGGAAGTAACCCAGTGGTGATTGTATTGGATTATATTCCATGGACTAAAAAACACACAAGTCCATGACGATCTAAGTAAACAACTGAAGGAATAAATACATGTGGGGGAAGAGACAGATATTCCTTAACAAAAGCAGGTAAAATTGTGGACATAGAAAATTACTAAATGCAATATGGGATCCTTTATTGGATTATAAAATAGAAAAAGAAAGACTAAAAAAACTAGTAAAATTCTACTAAAGTCTGGAGTTTAGTTAATACTGTTAATTTCTTAGTTCTGATAACCGTACTTTGGTGAGGTAAGATGTTAACATTAAGGGAAGCTAGATGAAGAGGATATGGGAACTCTCTACTATTTTTGTTACTTTTCTGTAAGTCTAAGTTATTTCAAAATTTAAAAAAAGTTAATGCTGCTATCACCTTCCTCCAGGGTCACAGCCGACATGAAGTGGCCAGAACCTGAACCCACCTGCCTTCAGGCTCAGTGACTGGATTGGAGATATTCCCAATGTCACTGAAGGGCAGAAGCTCTCAGCCCCCATCACAGGATCTGAGCCTAGATTGGGCTCCCCAGGGAACTAGGTGGAGGCATTTTAAAAATCACTAGACCAAGAAGAGTAGAGTGGTCAGTGAGGCTGAGGGAGGGAGGGAGGACCTCCCAGTCAAGACAATGTGAATTGAAAATGTGAATTCAAAATCCATGAAGAAAACCAGTGCTTATAAGAAGCCAAGAAAGTTGATGCTTAGAAGATGAATCGGCCGGGCGCGGTGGCTCACGCCTATAATCCTAACACTCTGGGAGGCTGAGGCGGGTGGATCGCTCAAGGTCAGGAGTTCATCGAGACCAGCCTGAGCAAGAGCGAGACCCCGTCTCTACTAAAAAATAGAAAGAAATTAGCTGGACAACTAAAAATATATATATAGAAAAAAAATTAGCCAGGCATGGTGGCACATGCCTGTAGTCCCAGCTACTCGGAAGGCTGAGGCAGTAAAATTGCTTGAGCCCTCAGGAGTTTGAGGTTGCTGTGAGCTAGGCTGACGCCACGGCACTCACTCTAGCCTGGGCAACAGAGTGAGACTCTGTCTCAAAAAAAAAAAAAAAAAAAAGAAGATGAATCACTTGAGACAAAATAGAACTAACAGAACAACATGAAAAGGATTTAGTATAAAAAGGTTTAGGATTCTCAAAGATGAAAGAATAACATTAATAAAAGGAGTAGTAATTTAATGAAACAAAAGCCAATAAAAATGAAACAAGAACAGGTAGATATGAAAAAGTAACAAGAGCAATTCAGAAAATGAAAATATACCAGATTAGCTTTTCTAGTCACCCAGCACCTAAATCTACACTAAACCTTTGGCCCACCAAACACCAGAGCTGGTATGGCAGAGCCCCCACAAAGCAACTTTTCTGGCAGGAACCTAAGTGGAAAAATTTCTTTTAAGGCATTTTTACAAATAACTTTATTTGGATTTTTTTTCATTTTATAAAATTCTAAATTAACATACCATAAAGTCATTTTTGTGAATGTACCGTTCTGTGATTTTTAACACATGTATAGATTAATTTATCTGCCACCACAATCAGGGCAGAAAACAGTTCCATCACCCAAAAAAAAAAAAAAAATCCCCTCATGCTTCCCTGCTGTGGTCACACCCTCACCTCTTATAAACATTCATCTGTTCTCTGTCCCTGTACATTTACATTTTCTGGAATGTCAGATCAACAGAATCATACAAGATGTAACCTGGAGATTGCCTCCTTCCACTCAGCATAATGTCTTTGAGATGCATCCACACTGTTGCTTTTTATGGCTGAGTAGTATTGCGAATTGTATTGATGGGTCAAGGTTTGTCTTACATTCACCTACTGAAACATATTTTGGTTCCTTCCAGTTTTTGGTAGTTACTATTTAATAATAAAGTTGCTATAAACATTTGTGTATAGGTTTTCATGTGAACGTAAGTTTTTACTTCTCTAAGCTATATACCTTGGAGTGGGATGCTGAGTCATGTGGTAAACATATGTTAATTTTGTAAGAAACTGCCAAACTTCCAGAGTGGCCATTGTGAGTTCTCACCAGCACTGTATGAGATCTAGTTTCTCTGCATCCTCACCGGTATTGGTACTGCCAGTGCTTTTTATAGGAGTCATTCTGATAGGCATGCGGTATTAGTTTTTTATGATTTTAATATGCACCAACTTTAATATGGTTTTAATACAGTTAACGATGTTGGGCATCTTTTTGTGTGCCTAATTTCTTTCCATATTTCCTCTCTGGTGAAGTATCTACTCAAGTCTTGCTCATTTTTTAATTGGGTTGTTTGCTTTCTTGCTATTGAATTTTGAGAATTCTTTATATATTCTGGATACAAGTCCTTTGTCAGATATGTGACTTTTGTAAGTATTTTCTCCCAGACTGTCTTTTCATGCTCTTAAAAGTATCTTTTGCAGGGCAAATGTTTTTAATTTTGATGAAATACAATTCACCAAGTTTTTAAAAAATAAACTGAGCCTTTACTCATTCATTAGGGTTACTTTTTCTTACGGGTCTTGAGGGGATTATTTTAACTTTTCAGTTTTACTTTTCCGCATTATTTGGAAGAAATTATATAGCAGAATACAAGAATTTGGGGGCTAAAGGCCCTTAAAATTAGCAAAGTCCAATGCATTTTCTGGTCTTGGAATTCAGCCCTGCTCTTATCTCTTTCATTTAGATGTTTTATGTTTGACCCATTCTTCGCCAGTAGCCAAGGTATTATTTTTATCCTGTTTATTCAGTTTTTAAAATTTTTCAATGGCTTCAAACTCAGTCCTGAAAGGGCCTAAAATTCAGGGGCACATCCTAACATGCAGACTGCTGTTTGGGAGTGGTGTACCTGCTCATGTTGGATATAAATGCTTTTGCTTCTCCCACTGTGAAGCCTGGCTGAGCTAAACTCTCCATGAGGGCTGACCAGGAATGGCCAATAGGCCAGATGGTAGAAAAATTGAAGTCCCACTCACAGTACACTGTGGACCTGGTCCCTGCAAGCTATGGTGGCAACTCCTCTCCCCCAAGGGTCTATGGAGGTGTGTGACAACCCAGAACCATCTATTCTCACTGGGCCCTGGGCAGTTTCAGTGGCCTCACTACCAGGCCATGTCTTAGGGTCTCCCAGTTATATCAGAGCTCATATCCAAACACACAATAATGTACTATCTGCCATTTTTTAAAAAATACAGGTTTTGAGGCATTATTTTGACACCTAGTGGATATATGGCGTATTTAGAACAAATAGAAATAAAATATGAAATAGCTGCAGTAAAATTTAACTGCAAGAGAACTTACCATAACCAATATCCTAGTAAGTGAGCTACAGCTACTCTCAACAAAATAATACTCAGCAGTGATCCTGGTCACACCCTTGTCTCTGGCAAGGATACTGGCTGTCAGAACGTGGAAGCCCGTAATAGCTAATGCAGCACTTTCTAAGCCATGGAGACCACCTATGGTTAGTGACCAACACATCTGTATTGGACACAAACCTTGTGTACTCCTTCACCACCTCCACCATTCCCTCTCTCACTCACCCATTTGGGCCAAGTCACCCCTTCATTTCCAGACTTGGGAGAAGCGCCAAAAACTCAGAATAAAGAATCTGGCTTCCTGAGTAGCCACCAAAAAGCTGGATTTTTCCAACCCACAGTATGGAAGGGTTAGAGCCTCATAGGTTAAACAGTGACCAATGGGAAATGGGAAGTGGATGGGAACCAGGCAGGGAAATACTCTTTACTTATCTCCTCTGTGGATCTCTCCAAGGTATCCTTGCAAACCTTCCAGAGAAGGCCATGAGTCCAGAGAAAATGAGTGGCCTTGCAGTTTGCCCCAGAGCCGTGGCCATCCCTTTAAAGCATCATATCACTTTGCATCCTTCCCTTGCCTTTCTTTCCTTTCTGCCTCCAAGGCACCAAGGCTTGTCTCACTGTACCACTGAGTGCCCAAGGTGCCACAGTAGAGACCGGCACTGAACCCTCCACGATATGGCCCATTCCTCGGAAAGAACCAGACAGCCACCAACTGTTCCAGACCCTTCCACCTTGGAGGGACAAGCAATGTGTCAATGAAATTGATGGACTTTCTGGTAATGGGGTTGCCTTCCCAGCCTGTAGCGCCTCCAGAAGCACCATGGCCCAAAGCTACCAAATGCCTCATCTGCTGGCCTGGATCCCCACACAACACAGCTCAGACCAAGTGGCCCATTTCAGCCAAGGAGGTGCACACATGACTCCTGACCATGGATTCACTGGCCCCTCGTGAACCCAGCCATCACTCGGGAGCAGCTGCCCTGACAAAACAATGGAATGGTCTACTGAAGGCTCAGCTGAGGCACTGACTTGGGAGATGTCCCTTGGGCTTGAGCCTCTGTCCACCAGGATGCAGCACATGCTTTAAACTGACAACTGATCTCTGGTGCTATGTTCCCCATGGCTATAGCAGAAGGATCCAGGAGTGGCCCTGATCACTGTCACACACAGTCACCCCTTGCAGCATCTGTGCGTGCACTTCCCATCCTCACACACTTGGGCTCAGCTGGGTTAGAGGATCTAGTCCTGGGGTGAGGGAGAATGTAACATGATAAGGCTTCGTCTGCACTGGAAGCTGACCCTGCCACCTGGCTCCTCATGCCAGTGACCAACAGACAAAGAAGGGAGTGACTTACTGCTCGGGGTCAGTGATCCTAACTGCCATGAGGAATAAGCATATGGGTTAGTGGCCCATATGAAGACAGGAGAAGAATATCTGGGAATAGAAAGAACCCAGAGGATTCCCTGGGGTATCTCTTAATACCTCCGTGTTTGGTAACAGCTGTTAATGCACTCAGATCCCTCAGGGCAAACATCGGAGACCAGCCAAAGTGCTGAGAGAGAGCAAAAAGGGTCTAAAACAGGAAGTGGGGAGAAAGATGATGAATGTCAATGACAGCATCGAGACCAGCCACAGAGCAGCGAACGAGCTTGTTTCGCAACCTTCCTGCTTTACTCTTCCGAGCAACTCCAACTGGCTACCACCAGCAAGTGGCCTCTGTCACTGACCGGACTTGTACCTCCCTGCCCAAGGAAGGGTGAGGATGTTTTCATCGTCTGAGGAAAATGGAGTGGAGGTGCTCAACTGGAGTAGGAGAGAGGATATCATGGGAGCGCACGAGCAGACCTGAGTAGCGCAAGGTGTGGACTGTACCGGACACAAACCTTGTGCGCCTTCTCAGATTCCCTCGCCCGCCTCCTTCTTGTCTCTCGGTCGGTTTCTAATTCACGCCGTTCTGTCCCTCCACTTCTGGACTTGCATGAAATGCCACAGTGGGAAGTGGGAGATGAAAAGGAACAGGGCAGATAAATCCCCCCTCCACACCTCCCTCCATGGATGGCTCTGAGGTTTTCTTCTGGTGTATCTTCAGGAAAAGTCCACGTGCCAGGCAAACATGCTTGCTGAGTAACCTGCTGTGTCCCTGCAGCTCGCTGTGAAGTGACATCCGACAAGGTAATGCACTGGGTGGCCCCTTTTATCTTTCCTCTGCCTCACTGCCCAGAGACTGCATCTCCCAAACCAAGCGTCAGCTCTTTAATCCTTGCCTTGGGCTATGTTTTCCACAGGACTTTCGCAAAAAGCATCCATGGGCGAGAAAAAATTGACGGGGCAGCAAATTTGAATCCAGACATACAAAAGACAAAAGCTACTCTACTCTGGAACAAAACACTGAGCTTTACATGTAATTTTCACGCAACATGAGCTGAAGCTGACCTTGATTCACTTGTTAAATTCCCATGCAACCTTCTAAATTCCAACTCAGCAAGCACTTTAGGGGCTATTACATAAAGGAACTGTGCTAGAAACTGGGGAGCGGGGAGACAGAAAGATAAATAAGAACATTCTAGCTTGTGAAGGAGACAGATCTATAAATTACAAGCCACTGTTTAATAATAAACAGAGGGAAATAAATTAAAAATATATAAGGTGTTCATCTCATGAAAATTCACTGAGCTATACCCTTATAATTTACCTACTTTTCTGCATGTATGTTATACTTCGATTTTTTTTATTTCAGCATATTATGGGGGTACAGATGTTTAGGTTACGTATGTTGCCCTTCCCCCCCCCAAGTCCGAGTTTCAAATATGTCCATTCTTCAGGTGGTGCGCATTGCACTCTTTGTGTATGCATATACCCATCCCCTCCTCCCTCTTCCCCCCTCCCCCCTGCCCAACATCCAATAGATGTTATTCTTATATGTGCACTTATGTTATACTTCAATTTTAAAAATAGGCTTTAACAACAAACTCAAAATGGAGGGATAAGCTGCCAGTGCTAGGACCTAAGCAAACAGAATGACCCTTTCTGTCCCTGAGGGATCAAGGAGGTAGACTAGAGCAGAGTCTCAAAAGATGAGGGGACCTTGCCCAGGCAAGACTTTGCCCGAACACTTGTGAATGTGCCCTTGTTTGGACATAGAGTCTTTGAAAACATCAAGTTAAGGTGAGGTCGTTAGAGTGGGCCCTAACCACATAAGACTGGTGTCTTTATAAGGAGAGAAAAAGAGACATAGAGACACACCGGGAGAAGACAACAGAAGAACAGATTGGAGTGACCCATCTACACAGCAAAGTAAGTCAAGGATTGTCAGCAAACACCAGAAGTTATGAAGGCCTGGAACACATTCTTCCCTACAACATTTGGAGAGAGCTTGGCCTTGATTTTGGACTTTTAGCCTTTGTGGACTTCAACACCTTGATCTTGGACTTCTAGCCTCCAGAACTCTGAGACAATAAATTTCTGTTGTTCTAAGTCTCCCAGGTTGTAATACTTTGTTCTGGAAGCTCTAAGACACAAACGCAAGGAGTGGAGGAAAGACATCACAACAGATGAGTGGAGGGATGACCATCCTGAACCCCGAATGCAGCTGAGCTGGTTTATTCCCATGTGGCAATCACCGGGGCTATAGTTCAACCTCCACAAATTCCTGCCCAGAATGCTCAGCACCTCGGCATCCACACAGCTCTTATTGGTTCCAGAGCAGCCCTGTCCCAGAGCTGCTCATCACTGCTCAGAGCCTTCCCACTCTTCCTATACCACAGATGCCAGAAAGCCAAAAATGACCTGCAGAGTAGGTTCTAAGGATTCGGTTTCCACCAGTGACATGTACTCACATAAAACTTAAATATAGCAGCAAGTTATGAGAGTGACAAGCAAGAGACAAGGCATGCACAGGGGTGGCAGGAATTGTGATAGAGGGAACATGCTTTGCAGCCACGAGCTTCCTGCGTCTGTGACTCCCTGCATCACAGTGTGGGCACAGACGCCCAGACAACTCCAGGATGCTCAGCCTCCAGCCAGCTCCAGCGGCCCTCCTGGTGAGTTAGGAAGCCACTCACCCGTGGCAGCACACCCCTTTCTGCTAACACTAGCCAGAGTCACTTCTGGTATGAGTCACTAAGTGTCTGCCGAGGCACCTCCGCAGAGGCTATGATGTCATCTCAGAATGGACACCTGTTAACTACAAACTATGGGCTCCCTGTACTTATGATGACATCCCCGTTTGTGTTCCAGTTAAAGTTACTATCAGGTACTCGTTCCAGAGTACTCAGGGTCCATCAGCCAAGCTATGGAGCGTGCTTGCAAAAACCACACAAACACACACCACAGGAACCAAGCTCATTCAACGCCCATTCCCTCACACATAAACAAAGCAAAAACTACAGCCAGCGATCACAAATTATTGCTTCTGCCTCTGTGTTTCCCGTGTATTAACTGACAAATAACAAGGCAATGCAAATCCAGTATCTGAGAGAATTCTGCAACGGAGAAAGGCCAGCCCACAGAGATCAAGTGACTTGTCTGAGTGCAAGGTAGATGCAAGAATTAGGATTCAAGTGCACTGGGAGCTTTGAGAGTAATTCTGGCTTTTGTTTGGTTGGATCCTGCTGGGAGTTTCTGGCAAGGCTGTAGTGAAACCAGGTCAGAGGGCAGGGGGAAACACACAATGTTTTTCTCTAAGCTAACTGGGAAAGCATGCTTTCTCCAGACTCCATCACTGTTATCTGAGCCGGGAAACTACATAACGGGACCTCCAGGAGGAGGCTCTGCAGGAAATGGAGGCCTCTGTGGCTATGAGCCCCTGAGAATATGAATGTGCCAAGGAGTCGCTAAACAGGCAGGACAAAAGAAGTTACCAAAGGAGGCGCCCAGCTCAGTGATTCTCCAAATAGCCTGGCCCAACCATAAATACCTGTTGCATGAATGGAAGGATGCCTGGATGAGGACGGCCGCGAGGGGCAGAGGGCTAAAGAGCGCACCGTGTACCCTGGCCAGGTGCCTCTGCTGGGCTGCCCAGCATCCCCAGGGACCTTACAATGTTGGTGGGAGGCCGAGCCCAGCTAATGGCACAGAAGCTAAAAAGATCTGAGGTTTGCTGATCCTTCCAGATCCCTGACAACCAGGACACGTGCAGGCTAATCCCGTGCATTTGCAGAGGTTTCTTAATCTGTAGTTAGATGCAAAAAAAGCATGCTCAGAAAATGAAAGCCATCCACTTGGAGACATATTCACAATAAATGTATCCAACAAAGAACATGCATCAAGAAAATATGAAGAACTCCTAAAAATCAGTAAGAAAGAGTCACTTTAAGCTTTTTAAAAAAATTATTGTGGAAGAACAATATGAGATCTACCGTCAATAGATTTTTAAGTGTACAATACAGTATTGCTGCCTGCAGGCACAATGTTGTACAGCACATCTCTAGAACTTACTCATCTCGCATAAGTGAAATTTTATACCCATTGATTAGTAACTCCCCTCAGCCCTTGGCAACCACAGTTCTATACTTTGCTTCTATGAGTTAGACTATTTTATTATAGATACTTCATATAAGTGGAAGCATGCAGTATTTGTCCTTTGTGACAGGCTTATTTCACTTAGCATAGTGTCCTCCAGGTTCATCCTTGTTGTCACAAATGGCAGGACTTCCTTCTTTTCTAAGGCTAACATTCCATTGAATGTATATACCGTGTTTTTTAATCCATCCATCTATCGATGGACATTTAGGTTGTTTGTAAGTTTTGGCTATTGTGAATAATGCTCCAATGAACATGGGAGTGCTAATATTTCTTTGAGATCCTAATTTATTTCTTTTGGGTAAATAAACAGAAGAGGGATTCCTGGATTACATGGTAGTTCTATTTTTAATTTTTAGAGGAATCTCCATACTGGCAAACAAACCATTTTAAAATGGGCAAAAGACTTGTACAGGCACTTCACAAAAAAGGATACCCAAATGGCTAACAAACATATGAAAAAGTACTCAACCTCATCAGTTATCAGTGAACATACGTAGGCCCCATGATTCAGCAATTCTGTTCCTATGATTTCCTCACTGGGGATGTGTACGCATGCCCGCCAAAAGACATGCCCTAGAATGTTTGTAGCACTATTCCTAAAAGCCAAAAACTGAAAACAACCACGTCTGTCCATGCAAGAATGGTTAGACAGACAAATGGTGGTTTATCCATTTGGTGATTTATCCAAATGATGGGACAATATACAGCAATGAGAATAAATGAATTAAAACTACGTGTAAGAACCTGGAAGAATCTCACAAATATAATGTTGAGCAAAAGAAGCCAAACAAAAAGAGAACATATTGTGCAATTCCATTTATAGGAAGTACAGTAACAGGCAAAATTAAGGTCTATAGTGAGAAGTCAAGACAGTGGGGGACCAGAGACTGGAAGGGGACAGGAGGGCTGGGGGGAGAGGGAGCTGGTCATGTTTTATTTCTTCATCGGGGTGGGGGTTGTTCAGGGTATTCATCTGTGAGCATTTACCGAGCTTACACTTACCTGCCCACTTTTCTCTATGGATATTAAACTTCATTAAAAGTTTATATTCAGAAGAACAGGAATGGGGAGAATTCCCTGGCAGTGGTGGCAACAGCAATGACTGGTTCTCAGGGGCAGCAGAGGGAGCAATACCAGGTGGCTGTGTCCTCTCCAGGATGGTTCTGTGACGTGACTTTGGCCACAGATCTGGCTGCCAGGGGCCTCCCTTGTTCTCACCTCTCCTCTGAGAGCTCTGTTCCCCTGCCTTCCCATGGATTTTATGAGCTACCCAAGATCCAAAAGCTATATATATATCGTTTTTTGCTTAAAATATCCAGGGCTGGTTTTCTATTGTTTTCCACTAAGAACCTGCTGGCAGACTTGGGCATTGGCCGCAGAAGGGATGTCAGCAGGCAGAGAGGGTAGTGAAGAAGGTTGTTCAACAGACACAGACAAGAGAAGAATCAGTTTTTGGTTCTTCTGCCTCTCAGGCCAAGAGGACACTGCTAGGATCCTTCCAGGTGGAAGTAAGGAAGCTCAGCTTGTCCATTCTAACTTCTACATCTTGAGGGCTTACCTTAGAAGTGTTTCGTGTGGATTAGCCATTTAAGATGGGATAGAAAGGTAGGAATGTTACCTCCCTGTTCCATGTGCAGAGGCTGAGGGTTAGAGATATGGGAAGTTCCCTGGAGGTCCCACAGGGCACTGAGCCACTAGAGCCAGGCCCACCTGCCCACTCCCCTCCTTGTCTGTCTGTTACCCACTGGGCTGCACAGATTTGTACCCCCAGGTTTCATTTATATTCTCAAAAGCTATCAAAGCTGGTCAGATCATGCCATCTAGAAAACACTCAATGTCTCAAATGTCAGCCACTGCCCAACAAACAGAGCATCTACTTATGTAGCGTTCACTTTCAGAGCTGAGGCTATCGCTATGAGACATGACACCAATTCATTCTGCTTCTGGCCTCATTCTTTCACATTTAAAGTTTCCCTCGAGAAATATTAAATAAATGCTGCTACAAGAACACTTCTAATGTAATGTTAGAAATAAAAAGGAGGCTTGGAAACCATTCTCACATTACTGAAAATCAAGTCACTACATCTTTACACAAACAGGATGACAGACAGTAATTTGTAAAATACGGCATTCTCATCAACACAATTTATATCTATGTAGTGCTACACTTTCTATGGGAGACTATTGCAAACATGACTCTCTTGATCCTCAGTAGGGCCCATAAAGTGGGAAAAGCAGACATGGATTCATTTAGCAAATATTTATCAGGTACATTCCATGTGGCAGGCACTTGTTGCGGGAAATTAGCCCCATTTTATAGCCAAGAAAGGGGAGGAGGCCAGGAAAGGATAAATCACATGCTCCAATTCATAGAACTGGTAAAGACAGCAACGACAGAACTAGAACTGGGTTTCTTTGCCACCAGCACAGGGCTCTTTCCATGGAGAATACTCAGCTACCTGTCCAGAAATGATGTGTTGGTTTACTTGGTCATTGTCTGTATCCACTGCTCACAAACTCAAATGTAAGTTCCACGAGACACAGACCTGGCTTGTCTTTTCCCTGCGCAGCTCAGAGCTAACATGTGGTGAGATGTGTTATGTCCAGACAAAAACCTGCACATGGATGTTTATTCATAATTGCTAACACATGGGACCCACCAAAATGTCCTTCAGTGGGTATACGGATAATCTGAGGTACATCCAGATAACAAAAAAGAAATGAGTTAACAAACCATAAAAAAGATTTCTAGGACAGTGAAATTACTCCGTATGACACCGTAATGGTGCATACATGTCACGTACATTTGTCCAAATGCATAGAAGGTACATCAAGAGTGAACCCAAATGTAAACGATGGACTTTGGGTGATTTAGATGTGTCAATGTAGGTTTATCAGTTGTAACAAATGTACCACTCTGGTGGGGGATGTTGATAATGAGAGAGTCTGGGCATGTTTGGGGTAGGGAGGCTGGTATATGGGAGCTCTCTGTACCTTCTGCTGAATTTTACTGTGAACGTAAAAGTGCTCTAAATAAATAAAGTATTTTTTAAAAATCTGAGAAGTCTCAACCAATTGCAATATATAAACCTTATTTGTATCCTGACTTCTAAAAACTATAAAAAAAATCCTAAATCAGTGGGGAAATTTAAATATTGACTAGAAATTTGATAATATCAAGTAATTATTGGGAAGGGGAGAGGCAGAAAATGAAAAAGAAAAAAGAAAAACTATTAAGCAATTACTGTTAAATTTTATGCATGTTAATACTATTTTGACTACTTTAAAAAATCTTCATCTCTAAAGAGATATATAATGTACTGAAATATTTTATAAATGAAAGTTAAAGACATATGCCATTTGATTACATTAAGTGAGTGTGAGAAGA
Source organism: Propithecus coquereli (assembly GCF_000956105.1). Classification (NCBI taxonomy): domain Eukaryota; kingdom Metazoa; phylum Chordata; class Mammalia; order Primates; family Indriidae; genus Propithecus; species Propithecus coquereli. The sequence goes on along the minus strand of NW_012151585.1, from coordinate 445,418 downwards.
CTGCAGATTGACCCTAAGGTGAGACTTGCTGACATTGGGTGATGGGGACAAGGGATTCATTATACCAAAATCTCCATTTTTGCATATTTTGAAAATTTTCAAAATAAAATCTGTAAATATTGTATTGTAACTCTGCCCTGTGTGTAGCCATGGTGAACGGCAGTGCTGAACAACTTTGGTGACACAGGGGACCTCTTGAGTCCCAGGGGGCCAGGCACAGGAATGAGGCTGCATGCTAAGTGTCTCATGATGAGAAGTTAGGAGATGGTAGGGTCTCTAGGGCACAGGGCTGGATCTGTTTTGAGCACATCTGTGGGCCTGTAAATACAAATTCTCCTACATAGAAAAAGTCAGGATACTTGAACAGATTTTTTTTTTTTTTTTTTTTTTTTGAGACAGAGTCTCACTGTGTTGCCCAGGCTAGAGTGCCGTGGCGTCATCCTAGCTCACAGCAACCTTAAATTCCTGGGCTCAAGCGATCCTCCTGCCTCAGCCTCCCGAGTAGCTGGGACTACAGGCATGTGCCACCATGCCCGGCTAATTTTTTCTATGTATTTTTAGTTGTCCAATTAATTTCTTTCTAATTTTAGTAGAGACGGGGTCTCGCTCTTGCTCAGGCTGGTCTCGAACTCCTGAGCTCGAACAATCCACCTGCCTCAGCCTCCCAGAGAGCTTTGAACAGATTTTTTTTTTTTCAAATCATCACACAATCTCTATAGCTGCAACTGCAATCTATAGGATGTTCTCACAACCTAGATTCTTCCTTCCACAAGTGACCTGTGAACCTAAAAATCCAGCAGTACAAAAACATACCAAACAAAATACTACACTAAGCAAAGAAGTTTCTAAAAAAGAAAATCAGTTACCCAGCCAAGCAAAAGACTAAAATGGCACAGATTAGATATAAATTGAGGAAGCACTTAACTCCAAATTTAACACACCAAGGCCAATTACAAATTTAAATGCTCAGATTACGATATGAGTTTACAGATCAGATGATGAGACATATAATTTATTCAAGAATTCTACTTCTTCCCTTCAGGGCCTCCAGTATTATATATAGGCACTGATATTAATATTAAAGGACATAATCCTATGTAAAAGTGACTCCTATCAAGCTTCAAATGAAGCAGAAACAGCAGGTAAACTCCTGCCAAAACACATCAGTGGCCGGGCGCAGTGGCTCAAGCCTATCTATAATCCTAGTACTCTGGGAGGCCAAGGTGGGAAGACTGCTTGAGCTCAGGAGTTCGAGACCAGCCTGAGCAAGAGCAGGGTCCCGTCAGCAGAGAGAGGTCTTCCCATGACAAAGTTTCCAAACTCTAGAAGGATAGTCCACAGCCTGGCTCCTCCCCAAAGAGGCCTCAACTACGTCTTCTGCAGCCTCTGGCAAATCCAGCCTTGCTTTCCATAACTGTACATTTTAAATAGGAGTGTGGGGGTTAAACTGGAGGTTCTCATTAGTTAAGCACTACTGGCAAAATCCTTATGTTCAAAAACAGATGAGGAAAGTGAGGGTCATGGAGGTTTGGAGACTTCCTCCCACACTGAGCCAGGCTGACCCATGTAACCAACAGGATATTGTGGAAATAGAGTGTGACTTTGAAGGTAGGAACATTTTGGTCACTGCCTTGCTCTGTCTTACATCCCTCTCCCTTGGGAAAGCCAGCAACCATGTTGTGAGGACACTCAAGCAGCTCTTTGGAGAAATCCACAGGGAGAATAACTGAGGCCTCCTGCCAGCTCCCAGCATCACTCTGCCAGGTATGTGAGTGAGCCACTTTGGAAGCGAAGCCTCCTGCCCCAGTTAAGCCTTTGGATGACTGCAGCCCTCATGACAGATCCTAAGCCAGAATCACCCCCAACTAACCACCCACTTGTGAATTCCTGACCTCCCAAAGCGCTGGGATTACAGGCGTGAGCCACTGCTCACTGTGAGGTAATAATTATTGTTGCCTTCAGCTTCTAAATCTTGAGTTTGTGTTTTGATTTGTTATGTAGCAACAGATAATACACAGGGACAATGCACCAGGCTCTCTGAAGAGTACAACCACGTAGAAGGGATAAGACCACCTATGTGGGACAGAGAAACACCTCCAGTGAGGACAGATGTTGTGTGTAGTGTGTGGCCAGCTAACAGTTACTGTTACTGAACAGTTACTGTTACTAAACAGTTATTGTGGGTTAGGCCTTCTGGGAGAAAAACATGAAACACGAGCTACTGGTCCTGCCATGCAGCTGCATTGCATTGAGACAAGTAGCTTTTTGTAACCAGGAAATAATAACTACCTTTCTCCCTGGGCTGTCATCAAATGGGATGACATATGTATAAGCACCTTAGACATCATTAAGCACTGCTCACATTTGGTCATTATTAAAATCAAAGCTAGAACCGGAAAAAATACAACAGGGTACAATTTCAGTCAAAATTTTTTGTGACATGGATTAAATTTTCCTTTGAAGAACCAAATACCTTATATTCAGATAGGATAGCTTTGGCCCAACCCACGAAGACATGGAGTAAGGTAGAACCCTCAGGTTTTTTATTTCTGTCTCCTTTCTTCTCAAAGATTCTTACAAGTCAAAGTAGACTGGTGTCAAAGCAAACTCCTGTTTCCTTATGTCTCATTTTAGCACCATCACTAACAGCCGGCCTCCCAGTTGCGGAGTGGTCAGTAGAGACGACATGAGCAAAGTAGTCAGACTACCTGGGTTAACTGCCCACCACCCACGTAGCAGGTGCCATCCTGGGCAACCTCCTTAACCTCTAAACCCCAGTTTCCTCATCTCAAATATGGGAATTTTTAAAAAGTTTATTTTGAAGATTAAATGAGCTAATGAACATAAAATGCTTATACTATAGCTAAGCAGTCTATATAGCTATAAAACAGACTTAAAGGATCCACGACCTTGGATTTCTGTCCGTCTCTGCCAGAGACACTGGGGGACACGTGCAGCCTACACCTGGGCAGGTGATGACCTGTCTACATGGTTACACACAGCTGAAAGCTGGTCAGCACTCAGCAACCAGACAGCTTGAAGCTGAGGTCTCACAGGAAGCCTTCTTAAATTAACCAGTACATTTCAGGAAGCAATCTTTTGTGGTTAATTTAATTGTCTTGCTCTCTATACTTGTTGAAAATATTCCTGGAAAAAAAAAAGTGAGTCTGAGTTTCTGCCGAAGTTCAGGCAACTGGCCTCTGCATTCCTGGCTCGGGTTTGGCAGGTGCAGCACTGAGGGCAAAGACCAGGGCTCCTTTCGTCACTAGCAGCCCAACATCCAGCTCCTGACTCAGGGCAGTAGACAGATATGCTGCCGGATGAATAAATAAAAGAATGAAGAACTAGGGTTATAGCAACAATGACCCCAAGATACAACCTGTATGTTGAAGGCAATGACAGAAGTGATACAAGTTGCTGGGCCTTAGACGAAGCAATTACACTCTCTGGACCTTGTTTTCCTCTATGTAAAATGGGGGTGACTGTGGACGCCCCAGTTTCCTCCCAGGTCATAAAGACTGGAAGTGAGATGAAGTGCGGGAAAGCATCTCTTAAACCATAAAGATCTATACACATTTGAAACATTATTTCCTACAATATTCTATTTCTGATCAGTTTGTTTGCTTTTCATTTCGTACAATGTGCAGAAGGGTAAGAAATGACGCTGAGGCTCCATGGCAGTTTGAAACCTGACCTCATGGAAATAAATGGCCATCCACGTCCTCACTTAATCCAGAATCAGCAAGTACACATCTGGCTCTCTCCTTCCAGTGCAAACGAAGGAAGAGAAAAGGCTCAAGCACACTTCAGTTCCGCAAGCATTTCCTGGGCTCCTCCTCTCCCAGCTGATGTACTGCTCTTAAAGATGTCATTCTGCCAGGTGGGAGGAAAAGGTGAGGTAGCGGGGTTAGGTCAAATCCCAAGGCTTGGAGAAGAAAGAGAAGGGGAAGGAAGAAGCTAGAGGGGAAAAATACTAATCTCCTTTGCCAAGGAGATCTGGAGGAGAACAGAGACAGAAACAGTCTGGAACTCTCTGTCTTCCCCAAAGAAGAATTTTCTTCCCTACAGACCCACTTGCCATTGATCTCCCTCTGGGTTCACTTGCATTATCTTGCAGATTACACCAGCGTAGTCAGCCTGCACCTTTCATGTCACGTGAGCACTTCTGGGAAAGACGTATGAAGCCCAGGCTGGAGTCCAAGCTCTAGCTGAATAATACTGTCAAGTAGCAAAGACCCTCTCTACGTGACCCAGCCCTGGGGCCTCTGGAACAGGCCTCCAAAGACCAATACCATCACGTGGGCTCTGGGACTGTGAAGATTACCAAAACCCACCTTGGCTAAAGGGGACCTTACACGATGGTGGGCTGCAGCAAGTGATGGGACACAAACAAAATGAGCTATAGCTGGGCAAAAACACTGTGGTCTTGAATCTGAATTGAGAGTACCAGTATGAACTTACATTTTACCTTTAAATAAAACATAGTATAGGTTTGTTTTATATAGAGCTAGGAAATATATATATTTGTGTATATGTGTATATACCTATACACATACGTATATCTCTTTATCAAACATGTAAATATATATTTTTTCCAGCTGTGTATAAAACATATAAATATAATCATATATATTTATGTTAAATATTACCTAGTTCTACATACTAAAAAGACCTAGAAACAATGACCAATCTAGTGGCAACAACCCCTCACAGCACCAAGATTATTGTAACCAGCTTCATAAGCAAGAAAACATTTTTTATAGGTTTTTTTTTTTTTTTTTTTTTTTTTTTTTTTTTTTGTAGCTCTCTTATATTTCAAGTTCCCAGGCCCATATTATCTGCTGACTAGAACCTTGTAACTTTCTGTCGCACTGGCGCATTCTCTCTGGAGTTTCTTTCCCAAGATCGGCAGGACTGCCTTGCAGCCACGAGATAACTACAAAGCCTCACACCTCCTGTTTGTCCGCAGAAGACAAGATAAGAGATACTCCACCACAGACCATGCCCAAAGACCCACTGAGCCTGCGCCCAAGGCTGAAAGAACGACCAGTATTAACCCCTAGCTCATTATAATACTAAAATCCCCGCCATGGTGGAGACTTATCTGCCATTTTTTGATCATGGGACATAATGTACTAGCATGATTTCTCACTGCACTTGCATGCCCTGCACTGCACCCCAAACACGTAATGATGCTAACTCCCATCATGCATTATTCTTCATTTCACCTCCAGAAAAAAACCCTGACCCTGTTTGCTGGGGAGACAGATTTGAGGCAGTTCATATCTCCCCCTCCCAGTAGACAGGACCACTGAAATAAATCCTTTCTTCCTTGACAATCCTCATTGTCTCAGTAATTGGCTTTCTGTGTGGTGAGCAACACTGAACCCCCCTTGTGGGTTTGTTAACAGCAAACACCATTTCCCACCAAAAAGAAATGGGGCTCCTTGGAGAAATGGCTGACTCCAGGGCTGGGACAAGTATAAGAAGAACCTAGAACATCTTTTCAAGTCAGATAGCAAGGAAGCTATCAACACTAACAGGGTTGCCCAAAGGACTCCAGAACAAACTTGAAGAGGCTCCCATTAACCAAAGACAAGGCAGGACAACAGGGGCATCATTAAGGGTAATAACAGTAGTGGGCTGAAACACATCAAACATGAGCATATCCATGAGACTGTAATGATACTTAAGAAAACAGAACTAAGGCTGGGTGCAGTGGCTCATGCCTGTAATCCCAGAACGTTGAGAGGCAAAGGCAGAAGGATCACTTGAGGCCGGAAGTTCGAGACCAGCCTGGGCAATAGACTGTGAGACCCCATCTCTACAAAAAGTTTAAAAAAAAAAAAAATTAGCTGGGCATGGTGGTGCATACCTATAGTCCCAGCTACCTGGGAGGCTGAGGCAGGAGGATCGCTTGAGCCAGGAGTTCAAGGTTACAGTGAACTATGATCATGACACTGTACTCCAGTCTGGGCAACAGAGTGAGACCCTGTCTGAAAAGAAAAGAAAAGAAAAGAGAAGAGAAGAAAAAATAAAAGAAAGAAAAGAGAAGAAAAAAGAAAAGAAAAGAGAAAAAAAAAGAAAAACAAAACCAACTGGCTATCACTGGAAGAGAAGGACCAACTCATTTTTTAAAAAACTTGTGAATGAAGAGAAGGAATCAAGTATTGGGATCAATGTGTGAGAACTGTACCTCTGAGTAACCAAGGGATAGTAGATAAGGGGGAAGTTTCTCTTTATAGAAATATTCCTGCTAATAAACAAGGATGAGGTGATAGAATTAGACTAAGATTGATCACAAGCTGCTAACATCACAAAAAGAAAAGCCACCAGACATTATGAACTCCTGATGGAAGAAAAAACCACTCCCTGATCAAGTCTCTAGATCCATCTGTCAAATTAAGAAATTACAGAGGACAGAAGCATGTGTTTAGCTACGCCAAAAGAATATCATCAGCAAAATCCAGACTGTGGAAAATTCTATGGGTAGGCCTTATTTGGGTCCTGATACAAACAAATGTATCAAAAAAAACCGTTTATGACACTTGAGACTATTGAAACTGTGAATGCTGATTAGATATTTGATGATAAGGAATTACTGTTCATCTGTTTTAGTTGTAACAATGGTATTGTGGAGAGGTTTTTGAAAATCCTTATCCTTTGGAGATACGTACTGAAACAGTTACAGGTGAAACATGATATTTGGGGTTCACTTCAAAATGATATGAAAGGGGGACTAAGATGAAATAAGATTGGCCTGGAAGTTAGTAAGTATTGAAACTAGGTAATGGGTGCATGGGGGTTCATGACACTATTGTTTACTCTCATAAACATTTAAAATTCTTTATAACAAAGATGCAATGAGCTGTCAATACCCTCACATATCCTTGGCTCATGCTAAGCCTTAGAAAGGGGGCTGAAAAATCTGGACCACATGTAGCCCTCCCTGTGTGGTCACTCCATTCTCCCTGCGATTCAGTGATTCCCTCTCAGCTACTATGATATTCCAGGCTGCATGGTGGATCTTTATAATATGAAACAAATCAAAATTACAAAGTGTATTTTTTATAAAAACACTTCACTGAAATTTGAGAATCAACTAAGTCCACTAAGAGTGCACTATGCCCAGCACCTCGGAGGATACTACACTGAGAAGACAGGGCCCCAGTTCTGGTGGGGAGCAGGGAGGTGTTGCTCTAACAGAGGGAGACAAAGACCCAGCTATCAGGGTGCAGGGCCAAATGACATAATACATAAAAGGGCATCCAGAGGATCACCTACCAGGGGAAATCCTGGTAGGTCCATGCTGGAATTAAGACTACCTGGCTAGGATGTCAGCAGCAACGAGGAGGGGTCCTCCTGGCTGAGGGGATGGCAGGTGTGACGATCTGAAGAGGAGAATGAAAGGCACGTGTAGGCAGAGTAAGGCAAGTTGGTCAGAAGAGGGGTCAAGGCCAGGGAAGATGAGTGACAGGGAAAGGGAGGCAGAGACCCGGCTGTGAAGGACAGTGAGTGCTGTGCCTGGAGCCAGGGCTTCATCTGGTGCAACCAGGGAAGCCGCACACCATGTTATAGGAAGGCGGCATCTACTGCTGCTTCGAAGGACGACACAATCTGGCAGTTCCTATGCAAGCCCAGCAATGCCATCTGCCCTCTTCTTGGTTTCAGGCAATGGTCCAACGATGCAGATTAAACGGTGTGATTTGAGATTATCAAATCAGTATTAAATGTACAGAGCTGTGGCGGACCACGTGGTGAGGAGCCAAAAGGAGCGAAGCATCACTAAGTGATTGGAACTCTTAGAAAACGGAAACAGACGCAGAAAAGCGTCACACATAACAGAGAGAAGCGTATAGCACCCAGCATGACCCTAAAACTCACTGACAGCTTCCTCCCTGTGTATAACTATGGAAGGGGTCTCTTAAAGCCACATCTCCATGTGGTGACAGCTAATGTGTGATTTACCACGTATCAAGCTGCCAATTTCAATTTTGTTCTGGGGTGTTTCTTACCATCTCCTCCTCCCCGCGAGTCAGTATCCAGCATAGTCACCCAGGCAACAGGCCCATTTCTTCCATCTTTCTTCCCCTTGGGTAAGAAGATACTGATCTTGTTTTAAAGAACTTCACACCCTTTTCACAGTCCCTGCCTTTCTTTACTGACATAGTTTGCCAGCTATATCCCAGGAGACTGCAGGAGAAGTAGAATCTGCATACTTAAATACGCAGCTCCCTGGGAGATCCCACAAGCCCTGTCGCCTGAACCTGCCCACCTCTTACTGAACGGCCAGGATGTGTGCAGACATCCCTCCCCCTCCTCCACTTCAGTGGTGTGACAGTGGGTATGCAGGTGTGTCACCCATACTGCCTTGCACATTGTTGGCAATGCAGGAGATCAATTAATGATATGACTAAAGTTAGTGTATGCTCACGGTCACAAATGTTCCAGACTACTCATTGGGCCCCAATCTTGGATTAACAGACCCTCCCTGAGACAGGTACAAGGTTCACTAGCAGCTGAAGAATTCACATTAGACATTTCGCCAAAGGTACAAAAATACTGGGAAGGAAGGAGGACCCTGTGGTTAAGTGTACCCTAGTCATATGCAAAAACCAAGCTGTCAGACAGCCTTGGGGATGGTCTACATGAGAAAAGTGTCTATGAAGCAATAAAGGGCCAACCACGTGGCCAGACACAGAGAAGCACTCAGCACACACAGCAGCAGACTGTGCCGTGTGTCAGACACCCTGCAAGACTGGCATGTGGCTCTGATAGGGAACAAGAAGCCACGCCATCACTCAGAGTATAGGCACTCACTCTTCTCCAACCAGAGTGAGGTGTTAGCCCTTACCCTGATGTCACTGAAGTCTGCCAGGAGGAAGGAGGTCAGACCTGTGCAGAAAAGAGTTCACACAGCAGGCCTGAGACTGTCCATCCTTTGACAGGCCTGCTTCCAAGGTTGGCCTTTGGTTGTTGTGTGGGAGCTTGGATTTGGGGAGGGTTCCCACCATTCCCTAAAGGCGGCACACTGTGCCTAAACTGTACAAACAATGTGATTTATGCTAAATAACTGCTTTCCTTCTGTGCATCTGGAGTTTGGGTAAATGTCAAATAGAGGGTGCCCACAGGATCAGCCCCCCAATAAAAACCCTGGGCTCTGAGTCACTAACGAGTTTCCCTGGTTGGCAACATTTCACACGTGTTGTCACAACTTGTTACTGGAGGAATTGTGTATTGCGTGACTCTCCCGGGAGAAGACTCTTGGGAGCTTGCACCTGCTTCCCCACCACCACCACTTACCCCACGCACCTTTTCTCTTTCTTTGCTGATTGTGCTTCATTTACAGCCTTTCATTACAATAAAGCACAGCTGTGAGTACAACTATATGCTCAGTCCTGTGAGTTCTCCTAGTGATTCACCGAACCTGGGGTTAGTCTTGGAGACCTCTGACCCAGGGTCCAAGCAAGGAGTCTCCCTAATGTGATATGGGTGGACACCTTGCGTGGGCTGAGTCAGAAGGCTGTGAGTCCTGGTGCTGTTTGTGAGCTTCTACTTTTTCCTCAATGTAACAGGATGGCAAGACCAAGACCAGCACTCCCTCGCTGGAACCATGAGCTGGAAATCACTCAGACACCTGCAGAGTACCCCACAGATGGAAGCTCCTGTTATCCAATTGGATCTAACATTTTAGGGCATAGGCCTCTTCTTTAACTCGTGGTCTGCTTCTAACAGGGTCTTGCATATGTAACACATGCAAAGGAAACCATCAGGTGCCCCAAAATTAGTTTAAAGAGCTATAAGATGGAGAAAAGTCCTTTTAAAAACTTTATCTTTGCTCCCCATTCCCCCGGCCACTGCCAACTTCACAAAGGGACAAATCACCCTAGGTACACAAGTACAAACACTTGCAACCCTATGGAAATGCAAATGAGGACCACAGAAATAAGCTATTGGTTCATCAAGTAGCCTACTGCAACACACGCAGACCATCAATGTATTATACCCACATTTCCTAACTTGCTTTTCTGGCACTCCTGGCTTAAGCCTGTAATCTGCAATTTCTCTTCCCAATCTCACTGCAGCAAAGTTTTTGGAATTGAAGGCAAATTAAGAAAAATCCAACTTTGGCACTAACGCACTTGGCTTCCTGAAATCCCAAACTCACAGGCAATTCTGGTTCATTTCCTTACTCATCCATTCACAGACTAACCAAGCTACAGAGAGCGTATCAGTGGTGAATTACTATGAAAGGCTCTATGTGGAATACAAAGAAGATTCCAAACTTTGCCATGGTTTCCCGTTGGCACAAAGTTGTCTGAAGAGATGCCCACAGACACACCCTATAAACTCCCAGAGGAGGAAGACATGGTCCTTGGATCAGTCAGGGGCCACTGTAGGTATTCCAAACAGGATAAATTCAATGCAGGGAGCTGCTTACACAGGAGATTGCACCATTGAAAGAGAATCCTAGAGAAAGTGAGACAACCCCAGGGCCTTTGGGGTGGGCGCTAGCACGACAGCAGGGACACATTGTCCAGGACAGAAGCTGGAAGCTAGGACACCAGGTAAGCAGAAGACAGACCCGAACTATGACATGGCTGTGAGGATAGAGAAGGAGGGGCTAGAGGAGAGAGACAGGCAGGGCTAGGAAATTCCATCTGATGTGGGATGAGAGAGGGAGGAGGTAGCAAGCACGACTCAGAGGTTTTCAGCTATTCATAGAAACAAGAAAGTTAGGAGGAGGAGGCAGGTTTTGTGGGGAAAATTACAATTCATGTCACTAGAACTTGCTAAGAATATTGGTGTGCATTGTGCTCCTCCAAAATTTGCTGCTAGTCCATTTGTCACCTCTTTGCCATGCTCCTGTGCTAAATGTTAAGAAAATATACCTCAAATGCTTACACGTCATCAACCTGTGCATTCCTTTTCAGCCTTCTAACCACCTCACAGTATGAAACACTGAATGATATTTCAAATTAAAGTTGAATCTAATATAATAAGGCATCTTCTGGGGTGTTCAACCCATATGTGGGGACCTCAGTAACTTACCCTGCAGACCTGCACCCTCAACTTCACATTTTCAGGGACATTTGGCACCTGGATGGTCTTTCTCATCTCCATCCTTCAAGTATTATCAAAATGGACATCAAAAACACTACAATATTGAGGCCAAGGTGGGAGGATCGCTTGAGCTCAGGAGTTCAAGATCAGCCTGAGCAAGAGCGAGACCCCATCTCTACCAAAAACAGAAATTAGCCGGGTGTGGCAACGTGCATGTGTAGTCCCAGCTACCCTGGACGCTGAGGCAGGAGGATCGCTTGAGCCCAGGAGTGTGAGGTTGCAGTGAGCTACAACGACACCCCTGTACTCTAGCTGGTGTGACAGAGTGAGACTCCATCTCGAAAACAAAACAACAACCAAAAAAACTACAATATTCTTGGTGTCCAGTCTCCACAAGAGTTGGCATTGGAGAGTTGAGCTCACTTGGAGCAGTCAATACACAATCCACCCTAAAGGCAAAGATGTCCTAGTGTGCTATCATCTGTTACCTGGTCACTGTCCCAAAATGGGCACAGCTCACCAAAATGTTCAGTGGTCTTCCTTAGCCAAAGGGCTTTCAAAATTTATTTCACATGACTGCAGCCTTCTGTCTCATAGACCCAGACTTATCTGAGGACTTCCTTGCCCTAACTAGTTTAGCCATTACTAAGCATAGATCAGTCTGAATAAAAAATAAATTAAAACAAATGCTTCTGTTTGAAATAATTCCCTAGTAAACAAACATCATTTGTAGTGTTAACAAAAAGACCACCGGTATACAACAAAACAGAAGTTTGCTTAACCTAATCAATTTTGTTGCTGATGTGGATAAAAGTTGTGTTTGGGACACTTTCTCCATAAGGACTTGCTGAGGCAAATACTTTTGAAAATTTTGTATCATTTATGAACTCCTCCCTAATTGTATGTAATTACATGTTCCCTATGAGATGAGAACTGGGGATGAAATTTTTTCAATGGGAACTTTCTAACAAAAAAAAATTGAATGCAAAACTATATTCTCCTTGTTGGTATCCAAATAAACACATAATTAAGAATGCCAAGCAATGGAATAAGAATCTCATCTTCTGTTTTATTTATATTCCTAGTACATTGTCAGAAAAAGGTAAAAACCTGCCAACAATTATCCATGTTTGCCAAAAATACCTTTTATACATGACAACATTTACAAAGAGCATTTTTTGGCCAGGTGCAGTAGCTCACGCCTGTAATTCTAGCACTTTGTGGGGCCAAGGCAGGAGGATCACTTGAGGTCAGGAGTTTAAGACCAGCCTGAGCAAGAACAGGATCCCATCTCTAAAACATATAGAAAACTTAGCTGGGCATGCTGGTGTGCACCTGTAGTCCCAGTAGCAAGAATGAGATCCTGTCTCTAAAAACAAAAAATTACAAAAATTAGTCAAGCCTGGTGGCGCATGCCTGTCGTCCCAGCTACTAGGGAGGCTGAGGCAGGAGGATCACTTGAGCCCAGGAATTTGAGGTTGCAGTGAACTATGATGACACCACACTGCACTCCAGCCCGGGCAACAGAACAAGACCCTGTCTCCAAAAAAAAAAAAAAAAAAAGCATTTTTTTAAAAAAAAAAAAAAAAAAAAAAGCATTTTTTTAAAATTCCTGATAATATGAATGCTACTAAGTCCAACTGTTGGCACTACGTGCTTTCTTCCCTAGAATAAGCAATTAAATGAGCTTCTCAAGCAAAATCCAGGGCATAAATACCTGAGAAAACCACACTTGAAGGAAAAATTTTAATCCAAATCACTACTGTTTTTCTCTTAAGGTAAAAATAATGGGAATTGAAATGCAGGTCAAGACTACAATGAGATCCCATAGTATATCTGTTTGATTGGCAAAAATCAATGTTGACAATACGAAGTGTAGCCAAGGATATAGATCCACAGAATTCTTGTTCATTGCTGGTGGCAGTAGAAATTGGTACTAATACAACTGCTTTGGTAAACAGTTTGGCATTATGTAAAGTAAACATTCACAATTCTCTACAACCCAGAAATTTTGCCCAAGAGAAACTCCTGCACAAGTACAAGAATTTTCATAGTAACCCATCAACAGGAAAATGCATACATAAAAAGTGCTACCTACTCATATCCTGGACTTCATAGAGCAGTCAAAATAAGTCCCATAGGCCAGGCGCGGTGGCTCATGCCTATAATCCTAGCACTCTGGAAGGCAGAGGCGGGCGGATTGTTTGAGCTCAGGAGTTCGAAACCAGCCTGAGCAAGAGCGAGACCCCGTCTCTACCAAAAATAGAAAGAAATTAATCGGGCAACTAAAAATATATAGAAAAACTTAGCCGGGCATGGTGGCGTATGCCTGTAGTCCCAGCTACTCGGGAGGCTGAGACAGAAGGATTGCTTGAGCCCAGGAGTTTGAGGTTGCTGTGAGCTAGGACGCCACAGCACTCTAGCCTGGGCAAAAGAGTGAGACTTTGTCTCAAAAAAAAAAAAAAAAAAAAAAAAAAAAAAAGTCCCATAAAACTCATATATTCTGTGTGTATATTAATATACATCCTTTTATAATGTTAAAAATGATTGCAATAAAAAATATGGGCTCTTAAAATCTGCATGTAGGCTGGGCATGGGGGCTCACACTATAAGCCTACACTTTGGGAGGCTGAGGTAAGAGGATCATTTTAGGCCAGGAGTTTGAGACCAGCCTGGGTTACATAGCAATACCCCATTTCTACAAAAAAATTTTTAATCAGCTGGGTTGTGGTGGCGTGTGACTGTAGTCCCAGCTACTCTGGAGGCTGAGGCAGGAGGATAGCTTGAGTCCAGGAGTTCAAGGTTGCAGTGAGCTATGATTACACCACTGCGCTGCAGCCTGGGCAGCAGAGAAAAACTCTGTCTCTAAAAAAACAGGAATTTCATAGATGAGATAAAACTAAATAAAAAGGGAAGAAAGGGTGTGGTGACCAGAGCTACCCTGGAGGAGGGAAGGCTGGAAGACAGGATGGAATGGCAGGAGTCACAAGAAATATGTGCCCACATTTTCTCCAAACACCAGGCTTCACTTAGTTAAAAATTAAAAATTTGAGGGTAGTCTTTCCAAAAGGGAAGCTAGCAAGAGAAATGACTCCAATTCCTTCCCCACCAGCCGTATCACCCCAACAGGCAAGCTTGCTTCTACCAGCCCCTAAGGAAAAGAGATCACGAATAAAAAATTCTTTCACTGTTTTCAGTTCACAAGTACCTAATCTTGCCTCTATCCCAGACACACGCACTTGGAGAACCTCTGGAGAGGGCCAAAGGAGATAACACGCATGCATGGCGCTGGGTACAAACAGAGCACCCAAGAATCCACCCTGCTACTCTCAGGATTATGAGCGACACAGGCCTGGACGCTCAGTCCTTGACCCTAGCTGGCAGGATGGCCATGCCTAGTCTAGAAGATGGGATTCAGATCAGAAGAGGGGACAGGAGAGTGGCGTCGAACACCTGAAATGGCAATTCTGGCTCCACCTCAGAAGGGCCTTTTCTGCAGACGGAGACTTACGCATCTCCAGTGGCGTTCAGACACACAGCCGGCGAGCTGGGTGCCTCTGGGTAGGCCACTGAAGCTTGTCTATTCAGCCTCAGTTCCCCTTTCTTCGCCGGCTTCACATGAACCAAATGAGAACACGGGACTGTATAAATGTCAGGAATCATTCCTTCTACCCAGGTGAGTCAAGCAACAATTCTACCCACCTCAGAATCTAGAAATGTCTAAGAATGATACTACTGGACTGTGCAAGCACACACAAAAGAAATTTGTTCCCACTCCCTCCTCCCCACTAAACAAGTATTTGTCTCCACAGCCTTATCAGCAAGCAGTAAGAATTTTTCTTAGTTACCCAGAGAATCTGCACATTTGAGGTTACTCTGAAATGCCAACTGTCTATACATAGTTATTTTAAGAAAAGAAGATGGACGTCTTTGCTCTTTCAATGAAAACAAAAACGTATGAGGTCAGGTTTTACTTCCACTAGAACTAGGCATTCCTGCCACTGTGGGACTCTAGACTCATAAACATTATCTTGACCTCTATAGTTTAATAGTACCTAGTAAACATAGATAACACTGAAATGCTGAACTCAAGGGTGAGTGGGCATCAGGACATATCTGGGACAGGTGTAGACTTTGGAGTCCAAGAGGCCTGGACTGGAATCTCTCTCCACTGCCTACTGGGCTGGTGCCTTCGGGTGATGAGCCATGTCACCCTCTCGAACCTCAGGACTCCTCATTTGTACAACAGGACAACACTGGAATCCACTTCACAGCACAATTGTGAGGATAAAATGAATGAATACAAGTAAAAGGGAGTGTATGGTCCACAGCTGACATGCCCTGTGTGTTTTGTCCCTGGCCTGGCCTTCAAGCAGAGTGACACATATTTATAGCAAATCACCGGAGGTCCCTATTGGTGTTTGTCCTGGTGAAATATTTACATAATTGACAGAGTATGGTGAGATTAAAGAAACATCATTTGCAAAAGGGTCTCATTTTGCTCAGTCTCCTTACTCCAAGGACAATGTGTTCTGTGTCATATGTACGGCGCAACTGAGTGAGCCAAAGGGCACCAAGACACCACATGGGAAGGATGCATTAGAAACACATCTCAGCTTTCTCCCCTGCCAGGAATTAAAGACAGCCAGTGACCACTCCCCTCCCCCCCATTTTGGAGTAGTAACCAGCACTTAACTTCAGCAGAGCTCCCAAATTCTCAGGGGCATCATAGACTAGACCATCTTCTAGAAGCTGTGTCTCACGAAGGCTGGGAAGGATGTAGTGTAAACCCTGTAGTAGGTGAGATGAAGGGATACTATTGGCTGAGTGAGGTGAGCAAGGTGACCAGAGTTTCAGCAACAAGTCAGGGCCCTCCTTTTGGCAACAATGAAGCAGTGCTTCTCAGAGTGTGGTCCCAGATCAGCAACACAGGCCTCACCTGGGAACTTTTTAGAGCAGCTGAACCTCAGGCCCCTCCCTAGGCCCACTGCATCAGAAACTCAGTGGCTAGGCCCAGCATTTTGTGTTTCAACAAGCCCTGCATGGCTAGTGTTAGCTCTCTCACCACCGGACTTCAATTTGGAATCCCGTTCTGCTTCTGGAATAAGAAAGGAGATAGCAGAACACTTCCCGGTTTTCCCCAAAATGCCAAGTTGGGCTCCTGAAGGGCACGAGCTGTGTCTAACACATCTGACTCTGCTGTGCCCTGATCAAAGCCAAGGCAGTTACTTCCACTTTTCCAGCCCATCAGGAAAGGAGTAACTGCCTAAGGAGGGAAAAGCAGCCCTTCCCATAAGTCGGTCCTAAGGACTGAACAAGGTTACTACCTCCCTCAGTCCGCAACACAATGATCTTAGCTCCTGAGCCAGAGAGGGCAAGGGCTGTGGAGGGTTAACTCCAGCTAGCTGCCCCAAACCCCACAACTACCAAGACCAGAGGGAGACTGAGGCCCCAGATCACTCCCTTACTCCACCTCCCCATTTGTCCCCTAAACCCACGCTTGCCAGCCGTCATGTCCATAGGTCATGTCCACCCTCGCCAGAGGTTAGGGCCCCCAGCCCTTGGCAGTTGGCCACAGGCATTACTTCTTCTGCTGGAGTGCATGCTACTAAACCTCCACAGACCAGTGTTTCTCAACCCTGGAGGCCCTCCATCACCATCACCGCAGCGTCACCACCCTCCAACCCCAACCGCCCCACCCTGGTGGCTCCATACCTGTAGTAAGACAGCAGGCCATTGCTGAGCACGAACCAGCGGCGCTGGTAGCCCTTCAGGTAGTTGGTCCACTTGAGGAGCCAGCCCTTGAAGCTGTCCAGAGGCAATGAGGCCACCGAGGCACTGGGAGTCATGCCAGTCCCTGACATTGGAACCACAGCAGAAGTCTTTGCCTGTCCAGGTCGCTGAAGAGGCAAGGACTTTAACGCCGGCAGCGACTCTGACCCAGGTTTGAGCGAGGGCACGCTCCCCAATCCAGGGGATAGCTGCTCTGATGCCGCCTTGGTGAATGGCCCAATCCTCACACCTGGGGCGAACTCTGACCCCGTCCGCAGCAGTTCCAATCCCTGCCCAGCCCCCGGTCCTGGCTCGGATTTCCTCTGGATCATAAGCTGCGATCTTGGCAGCGGCTCAAAAACTGGCTCTGACTCCTCTTCTGACAGCGACTCCTGCTTAGGTCCGGGCACTGGCTGGGGCTGAGGCTTGGGCTCCGGCTCGGAGCCGGACGTGGAAGTGCTCATGCCCGGCGCCGCCGTGTGGCAGGACAGGCAGGGGACAACCGTGAACAGCGACGAGAGCCCGCGGGAGCGGCCGCCGCAGCCCCCGCCTCGGCTCGGAGCGGCCGCCTTCCCCACAGAGCCCGCCGACCCGAGCGCGGCCGAGCGGGCAGTGGGGGCGGAGGGCAGGGCGGCGGCGGGGGCGCCGTCACGAGCGCGCGGTGCGCGGCGGGAGCGCGCGCAGGTCCCTCCGCGGCCCCGTGCCCGCCCGCGCCCACCGGCTGCTGTCCTCCCGGCCAGCCGTTGGCTCAGCTCGGCCCCTGGTTCCTGCCTTGGTCCGGCCCTTGGAAGGAGCCCTGGAAACACCTGTGGGCCGACAGCTCGGCGGGCCGGCGACGCGGAAGGCACGGCGCGCTTCAGGCCACCATCCCTGTCTGCGGTCCAAGCCGTGCCAGGCGCTGGAGGAACAATGATGAATGTGGAGCCCGCCGGCTCCCAGCGCAGCTCTGCCCACGGCGCCCTGCGCCGACGCCCCCCATCTCCACCCCGGCTGGGGTGGGTTAGCTCACCGCAACCCGGGAAAGCGGAATGGGGAGCAGGTGCAGCGCACAGAACCCACGAAATGCGCCCGAAGCACAGGGGCCAGCTGGGTGGCGCTAGATAGAAGCTGAGGAAACTGCTCCCCAACCCCCATGGAAGCCATTACCTGTCTGTGGGTCCTTTCTGCGGCCCCCAGGAGCGGCGGCCCCAAGCCACCACCGCCGCTGCCTCCTCCACCTCTTGGGCCAGCTGGCCTATGGTTCGTGCCAGTGCAGTTCGCTGCAAGTGGCGACATCGTTCGGGTTCTCTAAATGAATATAGGAAGAATTTTTGTAAACCAAGCTTTTAGTACAACAGGGAACACATCTAAAAGCAGCGTTCTTGACTTGGACCTCCTGGTATCCCTGGGTGGGCTGGTGGTCCGTGAAGTTTCCACAGTAGTTGTTGAGGTTTACCTGTCTGCATTTTTCTGGAGAGAAAGTCCACAGTTTTCATGGAATTTCCAAAGGAGTCTGTGACCTCAGAAAGGTTAAACATCGCTGATTTTAAAGAGTCTATGGGAAGGGGAAAAGCTGATGGTTACTACAAATAATCAGAAGTGCAAATTGAAAGACTGGATATTGGGCTTCTTTCTGCCCAGACCCTTCCAGCTGAGACCTCTTTGCAGACTCCCCTTAGCTCATCACGTCTTACTCTCTCTTTACCCACTCATCCCTTCCTGATTTTTGCTTTTGACAAGATGACCTGTGCAGGGACTGTCTCCTACATCAAGTGGTGGCTGGAAGGAAGCAGACTGGACGGTCCTAGAAACAGGAGGTGCAGACACTCACTGAGCAGGCATCCCTGGCACCTTTGCTGGTAACTCTGAGACCCCTTCCTGGGGCACTTGTCCTTGAATGATGGTCTTACCTGCAATTTTGCTGTAAGCTCTGGAGTGCAGAGACCTGCCCATCTTGATCTATCCCATACGTACAATGGTGGCCCTCAAACTTCAGTGTGCTGAGTCACCCCAAGGAAAAGTGATTGCCTCTGGGGAGCACTGGGGACAGCAGAACTGGGCAACTGGGAAATGGGGTGGAATGCTTGCTTTTCACCTACATTCTGTGAACCTTTTGAATGTCTTACTGTGTTCATGTCTCCCCCATTAAAAATTAATAACAATTGTTTAAAATCACCCAAGGAGGCTTATTAGAAATTCAGTTTCCCATCCCCATCTGCCTGATATTTTGATTCAGTACGTCTGAGGTAGAATCTAGGAGCATGGATTTTAAGGAGTTACCCAGGGGTTTTGGATATGGGTAGATCATGGAGCACATTTTGATGGACAGTGATATGGAAGGAAAATCTTGGGCTTCAGGAGCCAGACTCACTAAGGAAATCCCAACTCAGCCACTCCCTAGCTATGGGCCCTTCAGCCACCCCACTGAGCTTCTTCTTGCTCATCTATAAATTGAGGATAATAATTCCCACCTCTCAGGTGTAATAAAATCAGACATGTAAAGCACATTTGGCATAGTAGGTGCTCGGTAAGTATTCTCTAGTTATTTAACCAGAAGGTGCTCTGTGAAATGTTTGGTGAAATGTATTAAACAGAGGCCAGAACAGAAAGAGATGAGACCAAGCCTGACAAGCTTGGGAAACGGCCACCAAAATGGGCAAAGCTCAGTGCCTGCTATGTATGCATCAGATGTGTTTGCAACCCTCGAGGAGGGAAGCTGTCTAATAAACAAATACTTAACACTATGTTTTGTCTGCAGCAATAAATAGCCCAGCCCCCTAAGATGGCAGGGCCTAAATCATTAGTTCTGCCAGAATGAGTGAAGAAGGAGTCACAGAAGGGACAAGGTAGCACTGAGTCTGAGGGATGAGTGGAAGGACATTCAAGGCAAAGGAACCAGCATACACAAAGTCCCAAATTGGGAGAGAACAGCTTGTCTGGGAAATGATAAATAAATAGCACATCGCATTTGAAAGAGTAGGGCAGGAAATGGAACAGAGAGCTGAGCAGACACCACACTGCAAGGAACGTTCTTTATCCTACAGAAAGTGGGGCTCCTGGGGACAAGGGAAATTTATTACTTTTTAAGTACCAACCTAGCTGGGCATGGCTCACCTCTGTAATCTCAATGATTTAGGAGGCTGAGGCAGGATTGCTTGAGGCCAGGAGTTCAAGAGCAGCCTGGGCAATATAGCAAAACCCCATCTCTACAAAAACTATTAAAACATAAAAAATTAGCCAGGAATGGTGGCACATGCCTGTAGTCCCAGCTACTTGGACAGCTTAGGCAGAAGGATGGCTTGAGCCCAGGAGCTTGAGGCTGCAGTGAGCTACAATTGTGCCACCGCACTCCAGCCTGAGCAATAGAGTGGACGGAGAGAGACCCTGTCTCTTAAAAAGCAAAAAATAAAGAAAAGACCAGACTTTTCCCCTTGGAGAAATGGCTGACTCCAAGTCTGGTGCAGGAAATATGCAAGTTGAACCCGCCTGGGACATTCTGTCATGCCAGAAACTAAAGAGGTTATTCAAGACCACTGTTGTGTCAAAAACACTCAAGAGTCAAAGGGGCTCCCACTGGCCAAAGATGGAACAATTTGAGCAAAAAGAATAATGACTACAATGGATTGAAACCATATAAAAATTCATAAATTAAACCCTCAAGTTCCTGCAGTTACAAAAAAAAACAAAACCAAAACACCACCTCATTGGTCATATTTGGAGGTCACTACAGTTAACCAATTCATTATTCCAAACATGGATAAAGGGAAAGTATTAAGTTTGTATCCTGCCTTCGTTGTACAAACTGCATTGCATAATAATCAGAGTTTAGGAAGGGAAAAGTTTTATAGAAGAATTGGCTAATAAATGCAGAAGGAATGATAGAATTAGGAAAAAAACCATCGTTTGTCAACTCCTAATGAAATACCGTAATGGATCAAGGTAATGATCATCAATAGCTACTAAGTGACAGGGCTGATGGGGAACTTCATAAAGGATCCGGCTGACAGCAGCTGAATCTACTGAGCAATCTTAGCATCACCAAACGTACGACGACAGGACACCGTGTGCCTCCTGGATGTGACCCAGTTAGGAAACACATAGCACCACCTATGATTATTTTTATGCCAGACTCTCCCCCAAGAAAAAAAATTAAACCTGAATCTAATCAAGCTTCTAGCTCAATCAGTATTTTAAAAATGCAGGGGACAGAAGAATATGCTAAATGACCCAAGGAATCAGTCAAATCCCCCAAACAGGAAACTCTATATAGAAATGACCGATTTTATTCAATAAATTCATGGCCTGGGAAAAAGATGGGAAAAGAAAAAAATGTTATCAATTTTAAAAAGACGTATTAACGGCCGGGCGTGGTGGCTCACGCCTGTAATCTTAGCACTCTGGGAGGCTGAGGCGGGCGGATTGTTTGAGCTCAAGAGTTCGAAACCAGCCTGAGCAAGAGCGAGACCCCGTCTCTACCAAAAATAGAAAGAAATTAATCGGACAACTAAAAATATATAGAAAAAATTAGCCGGGCATGGTGGCGCATGCCTGTAGTCCCAGCTACTTGGGAGGCTGAGGCAGGAGGATCGCTTGAGCCCAGGAGTTTGAGGTTGCTGTGAGCTAGGATGACGCCATGGCACTCCAGCCCGGGCGAAAGAGTGAGACTTTGTCTCAAAAAAAAAAAAAGACATATTAACCACATGCAATGTGAGAATCTTGTTTCCTGATTAAAACAAACCAACTATAAAAAATACAGTTTGGGGACAAATTGGGCAATATTGAGCACAGATCAGATTTTATCGACTATATCGTATCCCCCTAAAATCATATGTTGAAGCCCTAACTCCCAGTATGACTGTATTAATATTTGGAGTAAGGAAGCAATTAAGGTTAAATGAGAGTATAACGTAGGACCCTAATCCAGTAGGATTAGGGTCTAGGATTAGGGTCCTTATAAGAAGAAACACCAGAGAGCTTGCTCTCTCTCCCTTCCCACAAACGAGGACACAGCAAGGCAGCCATCTGCAAGCCAGGAAGAGAGCCCTCACCAGAAACTGCATAGGCTGGCACCTTGACACTGGACTTCCCAGTCTCCAGAACTGTGAAAAATAAATTTCTCTATGTCACTTAGTCTACAGTATACCATGATAGTCACCCCATCTATGGTACAGTCACATACAGCATAATGTTGTCTTGACCAACAACAGACCATGTATACAACAATGGTCCCATAATATCATAATACCATATTTTTTCTGTATCTTTTCTATGTTTAGCCTAGGTATGCAGTAGGCTATACCAACTAGGTTTGTGCAAGTACAGGAGGTCCTAGAATAACGTCATTTCGCTCAATGCCCTTTCATTATAGCATTGATGAGAAAAAAATATTGATTCCCAGCTGGGCCCACTGTCTGTGTGGAGTTTGCATGTTCTCCCCATGTCTGTGTGGGTTTTCTCCAGATACTCCAGTTTCCTCCCACGTGCCAAAGATGTGCACATTCGGTTCACTGGCACGTCTAAATTGTCCCAGTCTATAATGGGATGGCATCTGCCCAGGGTTGGCTCCTACCTTGTGCCCTGCACTGCCAGGACACGCTCTGGCCACCCAAGACAATGAACTGAAGGTAAATAATTATCTTACTTGCTTTTATTAATCTTTTTTGAGTGTATGTATACCTCGCATTTATTTCAAGATTCAATATTAGAGATGTTTAGGGTCTTTATTTAGAAGTTCGGTGCTGTTTTTGTGACCAGAAACATGCCATAGGAACTTAACTCTTGTTTAGGTCAATTACCCTATGGTAAAATGCGTTTCGTTTGTATGGCATTTTGCTTAAAGTCAAAGCTTCCAGGAACCAACTGAAAATATTAAGGGAGGACTTACCGTACGCTCTATATAAAGTTCACAAAGTTGCCTACCAACACATTTCTCTGTATTTAAGGACGAGTGACTGAGTCATCCCTCAGTATACGTGGGGGACTGGTTCCAGGACGCCCCAGTCTATCAAAATCCACAGATACTCAAGTTCCGCAGTCAGCCCTGCAGAACCCATGGAACCCAGGAATATGAAAAGTCGGCCCTCTGTATACAAGGGTTTCAAATCCTGAAAATACCGTATTTTCCATCCACGTTTGATTGGAAAAAAAATCCACATGGAAGTGGACCTGTGCCATTAAAACCCACGTTGTTCCGGAGTCAACTGTTTTTTGTCATGGCAGCCCAAGCAGATTATTACAGGGAATATTAAGAAATAATTTTTGATTTTGTTATATGTTTAATGGTATTATGATTATTTTTTAAGATTTGTAGAGAGACATACTGATGTATTTATTTATGGGTGAAATTATATAATATTTAGGATTTGCTTTAAAATAATCTAGCTTATGAAAAAGAGACATCTTAGAAGTCTCAAAGTCAGTGGTTTGAAATGTGTAGGAGGATCATGCACCCATTTAAGATTATGATGAAACCTACAGCATATACAAGTAGGCATACATGCTAAAGTTTTGCATACAATTTATGAAGCCTGTAAACTCCATCTTAAGGACCTGTGCTCTTAGAACATTTCTGGAAAGACTCACAGAAACAGCTACTGCAGTAGCCTCAGGAAGGTAGAGGTGGGGAGTTTTCCTTTATTATATACCTTTTGCACTTCAAATTTTATAACAGTTTGTGTGTTACAATTTTAAAGTTTTTAAAACTGTTAGTTATCTTAAAGGAACCACTGTTCTAACACCTTGGGGTGATCACAGACTTACATGCCTTCAGAGGCCAGGGAGGTTAAGTGCAGTTGGGTTTAGGACCTGGCAGTGATGGGAGTTGTGGCTCCCTGGAGCTTGCATATCCCACCCAAAGTGCTTAAATTCAGCATCTCGAAAAGCATGGTGTAGAGCTAATCAATGCCCCTGCTAGGGGCACCAGGAGGACTATTATTAAATAGTTAGCAGTCTCTGCTTAGAGTGCTAGAAACCAAAGGTTTTGTGTGAAAACTTATTCCTCAGTGATGGAGTATGCAGAATGTCTGAAGCAACAGGAGGGGGGAAAAAAAATCTTGGAAATGACCTGACAGCTCCAGAGAATATGGTCGGTTGTGCATGATCCAGTTTTCACAAAGAAAGGGTCAGCCAGGGCTCCCTATTCCTGCTTTGTCCAGACCCTGCCTGGCAGAAGCGCCCAGTCTGATGGGAGAACTAAGGCAGGTTAGCAGATGACAATGACACAGGTTTGAGAGATGGACGGAGTGGAGTCTAGTCCAGGAAGGGAGAGCTCACATCAGGGTGGGTTCTGTGAAGAAGGTGGACAAGGAGTCAGGCCCTGAAGGTGGAAATGAGGGGAGGGCTGTATTCCTTGCAGGGTGAACAGTAGGATCAAAAGTTCCAAGGTAGAAAATCAAGGGGCCTCTTTGGAGAAGTGAGCGAATTCATGGGATTTGGCTCATGGGAAAAAGAAAAGGAAATCAGGTTAGAAATGCAAATTCCAACGGATCAGGCCCTCGCAGCCTTCTAACTTGGCTTTTGAACAAAGCTAAGGAATAACTCTTCCCCGTGACCATTTCGTTCCTGTGGAGCAAGTGCACTCAGCCCCCTAGGATTACCTGAGGAAGGCTTGGCTGGAGCCCAGGTGACCAACCATCGCTCCACAACCAGGTTCCCAATAGGTACTTGCTGATGTAGGGGTGCTGCAAGGCCCTCTGGGAAACATGGCTCTATCTCAGTTCCACTTCTTCCTCCTAAGGGATTAACTGAACATAGGTAAGAGAGCAGTCCCCCAAGGCCCAGAAAGGGGATTATGTTGCCCAGGATCTCAGAGCAAATCAAGGAGTCTTAGTAGCTCAACCCCTACCTCTAGATTCTTATTCTGGGGCTCACTCCCTAGCACCAGGCTGCCTTTCCAGGCATACAGGTCAATTCCAAGTACGGCACAACTACAATTGTCAACACAACCCTTTTCCCATTGACCCCACGAGATGCCAGGCCACACAAGCCAGGTTGTTGTCAAGCGTTACCTCACTGGGCTCTCAGAGGCAGCCTATGAGGTGAGTACTACAATTACTCCCAGGAAGAGGAAGCTCCAAGGGGCAAAATGACTCCCTTGTGGGAGGCAGAGCTGAGATTCCAGCTCAGAGCCATTTAACTGCAGAGGCCACACATATCAGAGGAAGGAGAGGTCACTGCAGCAGCGAGACACACACAGCCCTTAAGGCTCATGGGCAGCATTTCCAGTGGCCGAAGGGTTGCATGAGGCAAATGCTGCTCAGATTCTCCCTGCAAAGCCCAAAGGAGGCATCCTGGCTTCAGCTGGAAGGCACCAGACACCAAGAGCCAGAGTTTTCATCTGGCTTCTTTTTTTTCCCTAGAGATTGCTCCAACATAAGCTCCGAGACAGCAGGATGGCTCATGCCTATAATCCTAGCACTCTGGGAGGCCAAGGTGGGAGAATTGCTTGAGGTCAAGATTTCAGCCTGAGCAAGAACGAGACCCCATCTCTACTAAAAATATAAAAAATTAGCCAGGCACACTGGTGTGCACCTGTAGTCCAGCTACTCGGGAGGCTGAGACAGGAGGATCGCTTGAACTCAGGAGTTTGAGGTTGCTGTAAGCTAGGCTGATGCCACAGTGATCTAGGCTGGGCAACGGAGCGAGATTCTGTCTCATAAATAAATACATAAATGCTCCAGGAGGGCAGAGGATTTGAGTCTGTTTTGTTCAATAATGATTTCCAGCATTCACAAGAGTACCTGATACATATGAAAAGCTGGATGAAGTGGAAAGTGAGTGTTGCCCAGCCATAGGGAGAACTTACCACACAAAGCTTCTGTGTAGAGGTAATTCCAGCAGCTGGGAGACCCAATTTGACCCAGTGGGTATAGGCACTTGAATGACAGTGACTTGGTGACAGAACCTTCAGAAATGATCCTGGATGAGCCGACTGGCTTAGGAATCCCACTGGGACTCATTTGGTAAAGTGATAAACACATTAGTAAAGTAAAACTCTCCCTTAATCATCACGTTGTATAAGCCTGGATTTCTGGCTTTACTCAGAACAGAATCTGTTCCCTTCCACTCAGCAGGTATTTGTGAAGTATTATACATGCAAGCTCTGTGCCAGATCTCAGGATCTGCGAAATGGAAGTGCAGAGCCCACCCACAAGTTCCCCTGCCCTTGAATGGCAGGTGGGAGAGCTGAAGTCCAGAGAGAAGTTACTGGGGCAGGCAGATCCCAGGCCAAGGCCTGCCCCTTTCAAAGTCGGCAGCTAGACCAGGCTCTGAATTGTAATAGCCAGGATAACACTTCCTGACTCAACAACTTGCTGGGCTGGGATGTGTCCCTGCCTCTTGTTTCTGCTAGGGGTCCCCAGGAATTAAATGACTTGGCCTCCCTCCCAGACCCAGGCATTGAGCCTTCCAGCAGATTCCAGCTCAGAACATAAGCACAAGCGTCTGCTGACCCTTGTGGTCACTAAGGAATCTGCCCTGGTCCAGCAGGCAGAGCCTCAAGTGCACGTCTGTGACATTCTGGCCTGGTGACCTGTCCTCCCTACAATCCTGGGAGGTGAGGAGAGCTGGGATTCCCATTCCCACTTTGCAAATGAGTGGCAGCATCCTGGGATCCAGTCCCAAATCCACCACTAATTCCTTATCTGACCTTGGCAAGTCACGTCCCCACTCCCAGTGTCTGTTACCCATCAGTAAAATATAAGTGATCTATACAAGACAGCTCTGTGGTCTCTTCCAGCTCCCCAACTCTCAGAGTGGAGAAGTAGGTGACTTGCCCAGGATCAGGGTGAATCCGGGCAGAGGCATTCCCAGGCTGTAGGTCACCCCACTTGCCCACACAGATCAGGAAAAGCCAGAGGTATCACAGCAAACAAGAAAACCAGTTCCTCCACCTTTGTGTTCTGATTGTATTGAAGGGCCATGTGGATGGATGGATGGATGAGGCAGGTACATAAGAACTTCAGGGGCCGGGCGC